>NC_090931.1:1284141471-1284444501 GCF_040938575.1 Ambystoma mexicanum | reverse complement strand
GCCGGAAAGTTCAATATAGCTACTATAGGGGCCGTAACTGGATGAAAACTTCTCCCACTGAACCAATTTTACCACTTGGCCCAAACCGCTTCATAGCTCGTCCTAGTGGATGGTGCCCAGGATTTCACAATGAGCTCTGCAGCTTGCGATGAAATGCCTGGCAGCGCCCCGTGTCTCCTGATACTCTGCACGCTATTAGCGGGAGAGTCCCTCTTACTCACAGAGGATGAGATGACCCAGATGGGTCTGTGAGAAGGTGGTCTCCATCTGGGAGAACTCGAGGAATGTTTGCCGACAGCTCCATTAGTGTTGGAAACTAAATTTGTGATTGCCACAGTGGCGCTATCAAAATTAATTCCGCTTTCTACATCTGACACTTTGCTAGAAGTCTGCTCAACATCATGAAGGGAGGAAACGCGTAATGCAGTTCTCCAGTCCACCTCTGGAGAAATGCGTCTGTGCCCTGGGCGCCTGGATCCAGTCTCCAGCTGAAGTAGCTGGGCATCTGCGTGTTGCGGCGAGACGTGAAGTGATCTGTATGAACTGGACCCCATAGCTGATTCAGACGCTGAAACACTTCCGTGCTCAGCCTCCAGTCGCTGGAGTCTGTCAGGTATCGTGAGTTCCAGTCGGCTACCATGTTCAGTGATCCTGGCAGGTATTCTGATGTCACTGACGTCCCTGACTGAAGTCAGAAGTGCCAAAAGTCTTTCGCCCGTACTGCTAGCAAGCCAGACCTCGTTCCCCCTAGGTGGCTTATGTACCTGATCGCTGATATATTGTCCATCTTGAGAAGGACACAGGAACTCACTTTACCCTTCATGAATGCCTTGATAGCGAAGGAACCTGCTAGGAGTTCCAAACAGTTTATGAGCAGGCAGAGTTCTTCTTAGCTCATTTCCCTCCAGTCTCTTGAGATCCGCATATCGCCCCCCAGCCTCTCCGGCTGGCGTCTGATACCATCACTAGATCCAGCCAATCTCCGAAAATGGCACAACCATTCCAGGCATCCATATTATTTATCCACCATTCCAGTTCTGTAATGAATTCTTGATCTAAGGGTATCTGCTGGTGGTATTTCAGACCCTGTTGCAAGTGCTTGATCTTCAGTCTCTGAAGCGCACAATAGTGCAGGGGACCTGGGAAGATAGCTTGAATCGATGCTGCTACTATCCCAAATACCCATACTAACACTCTGATCGATATCGTCTGCTTGCTCAAGCAGTATCTGATCTCTTTTTTTTTTTAATCAAAAATCTTTTATTGCATTTTCATACTTAAGTAAACATTACAAACAAAACTTTACATAAAGGGAAAAGGAAACAGAAGGCCTCGGCCCCCAGGACTGTCAAGCACCAAAGAGGGATCCTGTAAGCCAGTCTGTACATTTCAGACACACCTGAATGAGTTTGCCCATACTATTGGGGGTGTAACGTTTCTAATGCACTTTAGATCAGTCAGCGTGCATCCTCCCATTTTCCCCAGATCTTGTGCGCCTTCTGCGGGCATGCCCTCGCTGTATATACTCAGTGTTGCATTGCTGCACATATATCCACATCCGTGGCCCATTGTTCATAGTTTGGCATTGTCTCCGCTCCCCACAACTGTGCCATGTTCCTTCTGAGTACTGCTGTAGCAGTCGACCAGCGTAACTTCTCATATCGTGACAGGTCGCTTTCGTCGGAGACCCCTAGTAGCAAATGCTTTGGTTCCCTAGGTACTGGTTTGCCCAGGACTCTTGACAATTTATCGCTGCATTTCTGCCAGAGCGGTTGTATGTTGTCGCATTCCCATAAGATATGAAAAAAGGTCCCTTCTACACGTTTGCAACGCAGGCATCATGGGTCTGGAGCTCTACCCCACCGGAACAGTGCCACTCTCGAGTAGTTCGTGCGGTGTAGGATCTTAAGTTGGACTAGTCTGAGCCTGGACGATAGGGTTACTTCACGGGGATACATCAGTGCTTCTGTCCAGTCCTCTGGCTGTAATGTCCCCACGTCCCGCTCCCATTTTGCTTTTAGGCTGGTCAGTTCCGTTGTGGCAAAGGATGTGATTGCATTGTACATGGTTGAAGTGATTGTGCGCTTGATTTGTTCCTGGACTATGTTGTGTTCCATCGGGGTGTAATCTGGCATTTCCAGCATGTTCTGTAAATTAGATTGCAGCGCATGCTTCATTTGGGTATAGTGATATATTTCTGTGTGTGGGAGGGAGAAGTCAGATTGTAGTGTTTCAAACTGGATTATCTTGCCCTCCCGCACTATATCTCCAATCCTTGCAATCCCTTGTTGGTTCCAGGCGGGCCATCTGGGAAGCTTGCTTATTTCTGGCAGGAATCTGTTGTTCCATAACGGTTGTATGGGTGTCAATTCCGAGTCCCACCCCATGTATTGGTGCGTTTCTGCCGAAATTCGGATGATTTGTGCCGACATTGAGGGGGGCATTGCACCGCCCAAGCCGCGGTACAAGAATTCCAGTGGTGATGCGGTCTTGTCAGCATTGATCCCTCTGATGTGTGGCAAGTTCGCGTCTCCATTAAGCATGCCGTTCACCACCGCCATCTGACCAGCCCAGTAGTATGTTTGCAGTCTAGGCAATCCAATTCCCCCCTCCCAGATGGACCTTTGAAGCGTGGGGAGAGCTATCCGTGGATGACCTCTGCACCATAATAGTTTGCGCAGGACACGGTCAATTTTGAGGAATTCGTGTTTTGGGATATGGAGTGGTGTGTTTTGCAGGATGTACAGAAACCGAATAAGAGCAATCATTTTGAACAGGGCCGCTCTACCTAACAGCGTCGGTGGCAGGGAGATCCAATGACGAGTGTCCTCTGCAAATCTTGCCACGATTGGGTGTAGGTTCATGGGTATGTAGTTTGTGAGGTGTTGCGTGATTTGTACACCGACATATTTAAATTGTCCTGTTACAATGCAGTAAGGACAATTTGTTGGTATTGTGGCAATTGCTCTTCCTATGGGGGAACAATGTGGATTTGGACCAATTTACGCTTAGTCCCCTAAATGCCTCGTATCTCTTTAGCATGTGTGTGACTCTGTGGCAGGAGTTAATTGGGTCTTTCAAATAGATTAAAAAATCGTCTGCATAGAGTGAAACTTTGTCCTCCCATGTGTCTGACCATCGGAAACCCTCCCAGAGTGTGGTGTTTCGCAGGAGTATAGCCAGGGGTTCTATGGCGATCGCAAAGATCATGGCTGACAGAGGGCAGCCCTGTATCGTGCCCCTGCTCAGGAGAAAGGAGTCTGACCGCCAGCCATTGACTTTAGTTCTGGTGCTTGGGCAGCTGTATAGCAATTGCACCCAGCTCATAAAGTACCGGCCGAAGCCCATGTGGCCCATTATTTCCCAGATGGCCTCCCATTGCACCGAACCAAAGGCTTTTTTAAAGTCGATTGCTAGTTGTGCTAATAGACTCTGAAGACTGTCTGCCCTTTCCAGGGCTGAGTGTAACCTGGAGAGGTTAATGCAGGTAGACCTTTGGGGCATGAAACTACATTGGTCTGGGTGGATCAATGAAGGGATGACTTGCTGCAATCGGTCCGCTAGTATTTTAGCTAATATTTTTGTTTCACTATTTATGCGTGAAATAGGTCTGTATGAGCTACAGAGTTTGGGGGGTTTATCGCCTTGGGCAATACTATTATTGAGGCTTCTCTTAGGTCCGGGGAGATAGGGATCCCCGGTCCCTTGCATGCTGGTACATGCCCAGTAGGTGCGGGGCGATTACATTCGTTCCCACTTTCTGCCATAGCTCAACCGGGAAGCCGTTTGGGCCCGAGGACATGGCGCTCAGCACCTCCTCCTCTGTGATTTCCTTCTATAGCAGGTCCTGTTGTGCCATGTTTAGGGTGAGGAGA
Organism: Ambystoma mexicanum; assembly: GCF_040938575.1. NCBI lineage: Eukaryota > Metazoa > Chordata > Amphibia > Caudata > Ambystomatidae > Ambystoma > Ambystoma mexicanum. Next base: position 1,284,440,626 of record NC_090931.1, on the reverse strand, counting down.
GTAATGTCCTCCATGAATGAAATGTCCATAGAGGTGGTGAGTGTCTTATACAGATCGGCATAGTAGGCCGCAAAACCTTCCGCTATATCTTGGTCTGACACTAGTCGATTAGGCCCTTCTGTCTCAAGTCGTCGGACTTGGCAGTGGCCCTGCCCTCTGCGTTCTAGCCATGCCAACATCTTGCTGGCTTTATCCCCCATTTTGTATACCCTCGCCCGCATCGCCCTGTGCGCTTGCCTAGCATTGTCTAAGGCTATGTTCTGGAGGCGTTTTTGTGATAGCAGTAGGGCCTGGTTTGTGTCGGGCGTGTCTTGGGCTAGATGCGTCTCTTCTGCACGTTTGACTTGCTGTTTTCCGCCTCGTGTATCTTCTGGAGGTGTTTCTTTTTCTGTGCGGTAGTCCATGAGATGCTTTCACCTCTCAGTACTGCCTTGTAAGCCTCCCATAGCACTCCGGAGTCTGTTGCGGACTCTGTGTTTAGCTCAAAGTATGATTTGGTCATTTTGTGGATCTTGTCTACTAATTCTTGGATACCCAGGTAGCAGTTGCTAAGACGCCAGCTGGGAGGGGGGCGGGGGGTTGGTCTGGATGTATTGAGTGCCAATACCAGTGGGGAGTGGTCAGAGATTCCCCTGGGGAGTAGATATGCCTTGTGTGCCTTGTGTATGTCAGCTGATGGGAGAAAAAAGTAATCTAATCTAGAAAGTGAGGCGTGTGCCCTGGAGTGATAGGAGTATTCTCTATTGTCAGGGTGGAGGTCTCTCCATGTGTCCCAGATGCCCAGGGCATTTGCAAATGTGGCGAGTTTAGTAGGTGCGCTGGGGTTTCTGCTGCGTAGATGTGAGCGATCTAAACTAGCATCCATGACTTTGTTGAAGTCGCCGCCCATTATCATGATGTTAGACGTGTCTTCTGTAATCAAGGGGGAGATGTCCGGGAGTAAAGAAGATAGTATTGTGTGAGGTGCGTAGACCGCTAGCATCGCAATGGATTGTTCCCAAAGTGTCCCTGTCACGCATACGTATATGCCGCCTGTGTCCTGGGCAACTGTATTTAGATGGAAGGGGAGCCTCTTATGTACTAGTATCATAACCCCACGGGATCCCATGGTAAAGCCAGCGTGTAACGCAAGTCTATAGTTTGTGCGCTTAAATAAGGTGCAGTTTGTGCCTGCCAGGTGTGTTTCAGTAAAAAAAACAATGTCCGGGGCGTGTCTGTTTAGGTACTGCATGACTAGTCTGCGTTTAATCCCGTTACCCAGTCCGTTGACATTCCATGTCATACACTTGAGAATTCTGGGGGGTGCTGGTAGTGGTATTTTTTTTTTTTTTTTTTTTTTATTTGTATATAGTTCAAAGAACCTTTACAAAATAGCACATTATTACAAACAAAAAAATTCAAATAACCAGACAAAATACAAAACATCTCAATAAAACTGATAAAAGTAGAACAAAGCTTTAACACAATTTTCCAAAAGAAAACAACCCAATAACAAACAAATTTAACACTGAAATAACAAAATCTCTTTCTCAATTACTTTCAAAAACTCTACTAAGGCAAAGATTAATGCTCTCTCATTTCCTTGCATCAGTCGAGTCCAAAGAGATATCATACAATCTGCGTAGTTCACATTTATGAATCGTAGAAAAAGCTTAGTCCGTACATCTCTAAAATGTGGGCATTCTAAAATCAAATGTTTTAACGTTTCCTTCTGTTCACTGCACCTCGAAAAACGACACTTCGTGGCGCCTGGATTAGTTCCTGCAATTCCCCAGAATTTTGTTCGTTCGAGAGTATGATATTGATTTAATCTAAATCTCATATAATACATTCTGGTTTTATTACACGGAAATAACGCTATATAATCACAACAGCCATCTCTTTTGTGTAGGAATTTTGCATATTCCTTATAGGTACTCAAATTTGATATTTCATCTAGAGTTTTACACCAGTCGTACGCAAATAATTTATGTTTAACATAGTTAGGACGTATAAGCAAATCATCACGATCAGTACCCAGATTATTTAAAATTTTAGCCATGGTTTCAAGGTAGCTAGTGAACGAACTGGATGAGCAACCCTTAGTAAATTCAAAAAGATCCTGATATAAAGAATTATCAGGATAGTTAAGTATTTTGGAATAGTTTGAGAGAGCCCGCCAGGTAAACCTAGTAGATAAAGAAATCAATCCCAACTCATGTCTAACAACACAGTTCGGGATTGATATGGATAAACATAAAGCTCTCTTCACTAACGTACCCTGTAAGGAATCAAGTTGCTTATGCAAATTACCAGTACAAATATCCATAGCATATAAAAGAATAGGCTCAACCTTCAATGTAAGAAACTCTAATAACGGAGTCATTGAAAACTTACACAATTTATAAAAGATAAATTTCATCTGACTTAAGAGTGGTCTGGCTTTCAGCTTTAGATATTCCACCCATGACTTTATACTATTCGCATTGCTCAAACGATATCCTAAGTAAATGGATTCTTGTAATTCGCACAAACGAGTCCCCCCCATATTCCAGTTGAACTTCTTAAGTTTCTTATTTGATTTAAAAATCATTATGCATGTCTTGGATGAATTAGTTTGAAGATTATGTTCATACGCAAAATTTGTGAATGTATTTATCTTAGCTTGAAGACCAGCAGAAGTTAAATCAAAAAAGATAAGGTCATCTGCAAAGGCTAGCCAGTGTAGTCTTAGTGAGCATAGCCTTGCTGGTAACGTCAGAGTGGATTCCCAAAGTTTATCTATATCAGAGAGATAAAGGTTGAACAACAGGGCAGCAAAATTGCAGCCCTGTTTTAAACCAAGATGAAGTTGCACAGGTTCAGTTAGCGAACCACCCTGAGTTAGACGAATTCTACAAGATGTATTGGTATGAAATTTCTTGATCCAATAAATCAAATATTCCGGAATTCCTAACTTACGCATTTTGATCCTTAATACATTGCGCACGACAGTGTCAAACGCAGAAGACATGTCAATGGATGCAATGTAGATTGTGCTCAATTCATTATTATTCACTCCGGCAATCAGATGTTTCATTATAGTGGCATTTAGTGTTGTTCCCATTTGACGTCTAAATCCCACTTGGCATTTCGAATAGGTCTTATAAGTTGCTAGATGTTTATCAAGCTCATAGATAACTAAAATAGCGAACACCTTTGCCGCCGCATCTGTTAACGATATCAGTCTATAGTTCTCGGGCAATCTAGGATCACCTTTTTTATACAATGGGATAAGAATGGAAGTAACCCATGAAGACGGGATAGTGCCACTCACTAAAATACTGTCAAACTTAATTTTTAAGATCATACTCCAAAAAATCGGATCGGACCGATATACGCACGATGGGATCCCATCGGGGCCAGGGGCACGAGAATTAGATAATTTTTTGATAGCCCACATAATATCAGCGGTAGTCCATACAAATTTTATGTCAGTGGTTGATAGCTCTACATCATCTTGGTTTTTAACAAAGCGATCTGGTAATTCATATTTTTGCTTAACATAAGCTATCCAGGTTTCCGCATTAATTATAGATCCATTACGGATATCCACTGTATCCTCTTTTTTAAGGGCAGCCCAAATATCACGGGAATTTCTACTACAAATAGCTTTGATCATATCACAATTTTCTTTGTTATATTGCTCTACGTGAACTCCCTTTACTTTAAATTTGTATTCTAGGACTATACTCTTCTTTTTTAGTGAATAAAGTTTATCAGGAAGTTTCGCTAATTCAAGTTTTCGTATATCACGGTTTCTACTTCTTTTCAGTATTTTAATCTTATAATTAAATCTATGTTTGTGATTTGTCACAAAAGAAGCTTGTTTTATTCCAAATTTATTAAGAGCTTCTTTGATACAATCATTGATCATCAGATTTAAATATTCTATAGAGTATAATTCCGCCATTCGAAAATTGACCACATGTTTTAGATGGTTTAATACATTCTCTACTAGTCTCTTGCATAAGGTAGGATTCCATCTAAGAGATATATTTTCTCTTTTAATCTCAATAGCATGCATACACTGATTAACATGCCATTGATTCGTAACAATAGAAGTGTTAAGGGTAATGGGAGCATGATCGCTATAAATAATGTCCCCAATTGTAACAGCATCAATGCATGATAGCAACAAATCAGATACACAAAAAAAATCAATCGTTGAAGTAGTATTGCCCCTTTTCCAAGTATATTTGTTGGAACCCATGTCAAATTTCACGAATGACATACCCCAGTCATCAAAATAATCCCGAAATATAGTTCCTCTCTTAAAGCTATTTGAATTTGCCTGTTTATGGTCTTTATAATACACTGGTGTTCCAATACATTGTGAATTAAAATCGCCACCGATAATAGTGTCGTATTTGGAGTAAAATGTTGACGCTTGGTCAAAGCAACAATCTATGTCATCAAGTATATCCACTAACTTGTATTTCAAATGATTGCAATATACATTCATGACTAGAATAATCCTTGTGTCAAATTTGTTTAAATTCAAGAAGACCGCTAGAACATGTATAGATGAATATACCAGAGTTATAGTACAGGCAATGGAATTGTCGACAGAAATTGTCAGCCCACCAAAAGGTCTTCCTTCAACATCTTTACTGGCAGGAGAACAATATGATCGATAGTCAGGGATAACAAGTGGTTCAATTTTCATTGTTTCTTGGAACATGAAAATTGATGGCAATTTAACAAGAGTGGAAAGCCAAGTCTCAATATTTTTAAAGCCACATGAGTTCCATGACAGTACTGTAAGTACTGTCTTATCCTTTACTTATGAGGTAAATAAGTTAGGACTTGCCGCAAATATCGTTTTTAATAGTGGTTCAATCCACGCCATTTCACTATTGGTACGAGCAGTCGTTAATAGTTGGGAAATACACATTTTTTGATGTCCTACGCTCGTCGTTGAGTCTCCATTTGTATTTTGCTCAGAGGATACGGATTTTTGATTTTCAAATAAAAATTCTCCTGCCAACTTTTCATCATTGAATGTGAATAAAGAGAAACCCATTTCATGTAATTCCCTTCTAAAGGACCAAATAGGTTTCAACACATGTTCAGAAAATAAATGACATGTCATACGATAATTATTAGTTGGAGCCAAAGAAATACAATCAATATCACTAGACGCAATTATTCTCAATGATGGAATTGTATATAGAAGATCCAAAAAAATCTTCTATTAATACGTGCATCACCTAGAATTTCTTGCTTACCTTCCAAGCCCAACATATTAATGCATTTCTTACTATTTACCGTAGTGTGATAGGGCAGATGTCCAGTATTTTTACCTTGTTCAAATTGCAAGTTATCCCCATTAGCATTTGCTAAACCATTTGACCTTACCATATGTTCATCTAAATTCAACACACTTTTCAAATTGTTTAGGGTTTCGTTGTGATGCCTATCTGCAAGTTCAGATGAGTTAAGTTCTCTGCATATGGGGATGTTTACAAGTGATTGACAAGTCAGCTTAGGCTGGGCAATGTTTTCATCACCACATTTTTGCGCTTTTAAAAACTGATTAATTATTTCAAGTGGTGGAATACCAGCTTTTAAAGCATTAAGCATAAAATCATGCGCATTCATTACATCATTATTTATACAAGGCAAAATTTGCTTAACTTTTTCATTGATATCACCAGTCATCTCAGATGATCCACCTTTTTGAATATTTATCATAGAATCATTTACTTTCGTTACATCGTTATTTATGCCTGGCATTAGTTGATCATCTTTTTCATGCATATCATAAATGGCACTGCTACCATCACCCAAATTCTGATGAGGAAAACTCCCAATATGCAACTGATTAGGAATAGTGGTAAGCTTTCCTCCACCGTTTTGGATAACTGGTACATTACCTGTCGTAGTAGTTGGATCAATGACAGGTTTTTTTAAAATTTCGGAGTACAAAGACGGAACCATTTTAGGTAATACAACAGAAGATGATGTAATGCCTTTGTTCAATACAATAGGAGGATTGTGAGATAGTCCAGATCTATTTGAGGTCTGTTTCCTACCTACACTTTTAAAGTAGGTCGGCAGTATTTTTTGAATTGTCTGTACTTCTACTTCATCCTCAATTGTTTTAACGGGATCAATTGAAATATCAGGCATAGTTAGCGAGTTTGCACAAGTTGAGTGTACTTCAACACTAACCATTTTAACATGATTGTTCGAAATTGATGGCAGTGTTGTATCTATTGGATCTTTCTCCTTTCTAATCTTTGCTCCAAGGTGTGATTGGCATTCTACAGAAAGCTGTTCCACGTCAATCACATCTTCTCCACCACTTTCGGAGATCACAGAGATTTCTTGGCGTTGGTGACAGCCGATGGACCAGGTAAGTGAAGAGCTGTCACTGAAGACCGTAATGCTAACCTGTTCTTTCTTGTCTTTATAGGTGTTGCTGAAGACTGGATTCAGGATGGTAAGCCTTTTTCCTTAGGCCCAGGATCAGATGCAGAAGACTCGATGAGTGTTCTCCTGCAGAGGATGCAGAATAACGCAAAGCAAGATTCATCCATCGGGTGTGGTTTAAATAGCCTCCTGTAGTGCTTAGGTGTCTCCTTCCACAGCCACGCCTAGGTAAGAAAAGAGTTCCTGCTTTCCAGAAGAGTTCCAGTGTTCTGAATCTAGGGAGTGGCTCCTGCCCCACCCAACAGGAAAAGTAGTTCCAAACAGAAGAGGATCAGAGGCTCAACTGGCAGGCAAGTAAGCAGCATGGTCTGCTGCAGGTAAATCCACCCAAGCATTATGAGCCCGGCGCTTCCAGCGCTGGGACTGGGCATATTTATGAGCCTGGTGCCACTGGCGCCAGGACTGGGTCCAAAAGGTCCCAATTGGGACTGGTTGGCACTCGGAACCTGGGTTATGGATCTGCTTCCAAGGGAGTTGGGAAAACCCTGACCTTTTGGAAGCAGAGATCATGACAGTACCCCCCTCAAGGCCCCTCCCAAACCGGGCTTCTCCGGGGGTTTTGGCTTGTCAGGAAATGTTCGGTGAAATCTTTTGATTAGGCGAGGAGCGTGGACATATTCAGCAGGTTCCCAGGATCTCTCTTGGGGGCCGTAGCCTTTCCAGTCAATTAGGTAGAATAGTTTAGATTTGGAGATCTTGGAGTCCAGAATGCTTTTGACTTCAAACTCGAGTTCTCCATCAACTAGGATAGGTTTTGGAGATGTAGTTAGTCGGGTTTGAGGTTGCACGGGTTTTAATAGAGAGACGTGGAAGACCGGATGTATCTTCATGTGCGGGGGCAAGTCCAACTTGACCGCTACTGGGTTTACTATGGTAGTGATGGAATAGGGACCAAGGTATCTTGGGTTGAATGTGCGTGGCCCTTTTAGAGGTAGATATTTGGTGGATAACCAGACTTGATCCCCTACTTGATATTGAGGGGCTTCCTTCCGATGTTGATCTGCTCCTTTCTTGTATTGTTCTTTAGCCCTTTGAAGGTGAGAAACAGCTTCCTTAAAGGCTTGGGTGATTGTAGAATGCAGGTAGTCTACTGCTGGTGTTTCAAGATCTTGGAGGGGATCCAACTCCGAGGTTCGAGGGTGACTGCCGTACAAAAGAAAAAACGGGGTTTTCCCAGTTCCCGAATGGACAGAGTTATTGTAGGCATATTCGGCTGTCCAAAGGATGTCTTTCCAAGTTTTTTCAGTTTGTTGCAGCATGCAGCGTAAATACTGTTCCAGAGTTTGATTGGTCCTCTCGGTTTGTCCGTCGGTCTGAGGGTGGTGACTGGTCGATAGTCTCACATCAATTTGAGCCGACCGACAGCAACTTCGCCAAAAATGAGAAATAAATTGACTACCTCGATCCGAAATTAGAACCGAAGGAAAACCGTGCAGTCGGACGATGTTTTCGAGAAATTCTCGGGCCAGAGTTGCTGCTCTTGGCAAGCCTTTGAGCGGAATGAAATGTGCCATCTTGGAGAATAAGTCCACGATTACTAGAATCGTATTGTATCCGGAGCATGGAGGTAGATCGGTGATGAAGTCCATAGAAAGCGTATGCCAAGGGCGAGGTGGGATGTCAATAGGGCGTAAGAGGCCTGCTGGTCTTTCCTTTTGACTCTGGTTTTGGGCGCATACTCCACAGGACATTATAAAGTCTCTGATATCTTTTTTCCAAGACGGCCACCAGAAGTAGCGCTTGATCTTTTCTGAGGTCTTGGCCATACCGGGATGTCCTTCCATTAAAGAATCGTGATAACAAGAGATTACTTTTTTCTGTAAATCTGTGCTGGGTAGGTATAATCGTTCTTGGAAATACAATAAGTTGTCCTTTACTGCAAAGTCCTTTCCCTGCAGATGCCAATTCTGTATGTCTGCTGGAGTTACAAGTTGCCTGGCTTTATCCTTAACTTCCTCTATGGATTCTGTGGCGATTACACCCAGAATTCTTTGTTCGGGAATGATTGGTACAGGTTTAGGGTTGATCAAGTGTTCTTCCACTCCCATCCGAGAAAGGGCATCAGCTTTACATTTCTTTGTACCAGGTCGATAGGTAATTATGAAGTCAAACTCGGCAAAGAATAATGCCCAACGGAGTTGTCTAGAGGATTGGGCTTTTGCGGTTTTCAAATATTGCAGGTTTCGGTGATCCGTAATCACAGTAACGGTGTGTCGGGCCCCCAGCAGATAATGCCGCCAAGCCTTAAAGGCAGACTTGATAGCCAGAAGTTCCTTGTCAGTAATAGTGTAATTGATTTCAGGAGGCGAGAATTTGGGGGACCAAAATGCCACGGGATGCAACTGATTGGTTACCGGGTCCTTTTGTGATAGAACTGCCCCCATGGCAAGGCTTGAAGCATCAATTTCCACGATGTAGGGGAGTTCGGGGCGAGGGTGTTTTAAGATTGGTGCAGAGATAAATTTAGTCTTCAAATCCTGGAAAGCTTGTTCCGCCTCGGTACACCATTCAAAACGTTTGTTTTTCTTTAACAAGGCAGTGATGGGCTGGACTATTCGAGAGAATTCGGGGATAAACCTGCGGTAAAAGTTAGCGAAGCCTAACATGCTTTGCACACCTTTTACGGAGGATGGTGATGGCCATTTGAGAACTGCATCGACCTTCTTTGAATCCATACGCACTCCGCCAGGTGATAATATGAATCCCAAGAATTCAACTTCAGTCACGTTGAAAACACATTTTTCCAACTTAGCGAAAAGTTTGTGTTGACGCAATCTTTCGAGGACCATTTTCACGTGTTTCCGATGTTCAGATTCCGATGAAGAATAAATGAGGATGTCGTCAATGTAAACAACAACACACACACACATCTATGAGCTCTCTGAGGACATCGTTCATAAAATATTGAAAGGCGGCCGGGGCATTGCAAAGTCCGAAGGGCATGACCTGATATTCAAATAGCCCATACTTGGTGCGGAAGGCCGTCTTCCATTCATCGCCCTCTTTTACTCGTACCAAGTGGTAAGCTCCTCTAAGATCCAGCTTTGTATATATGCATGCTTTTCTGACTTGGTCCAGGAGTTCAGGGATCAAAGGTAACGGATATCTATTCTTAACGGTGATCTGGTTCAGGGAGCGATAATCTATACAAGTTCTAAGGTCTCCTTCCTTTTTTGGAACGAAGAACAAAGCTGAAGAAGCAGGGGACTTGGAAGGACGAATAAACCCATTTGCCAGGTATTGATCCAGGTATTGTCGAAGGTGAAGGTTCTCAGGCTCGGTGAGGGCATAAATTCTACTACAAGGAGGAGTAGATCCAGGTATCAGGTCTATCTGGCAGTCATAAGACCTATGAGGAGGTAGAGAGTTAGCCTGATCCTTCCGGAAAACATCTTGGTATTCTAGGTATTCGGGAGGTAACTGGGGAGTCTCTGAAGAAATTGCTGCCAGTGCAACACCAGGTGGAGGGTGACAAGTAGAGACACATTCTGGAAACTGGACCGTTCTTGCTCGCCAATCGATCAGAGGATTGTGTTTCTCTAACAAAGGTATTCCTAGAATAATCTTAAACTGAGGGGCCTTGATCACATCGAACACGATCTTCTCATGGTGTCCATCTTGACTTACTAGCGTCACCTCTTGAGTGGTATGCGTTACTGGCCCGGAGGCTATCTCCGTACCATCCACCGTAGTAATGACGTCCTTTACAGCCTTGGGACAAAGAGTTAGATTCATCCTCAAAACCATTTCATGATCCACATAATTGCCGATGGCACCGCTGTCGACGTAAGCTTCAATTGCATGTAATCGATCCGGATTATCAGGGCTAATGAGGACCATAGGTATCACGAAATGCGAGGTCACGGAACTGGTTTTCACGCTCGGCAAGAGGACATCTATTCTTGTCGGGCGAGGTCGTTTCCCTGCTCAGAGTTTGTAACTTTGGTAACTGCAGCTCCTACTGCCTTCTTGGCAGGTTTCACCGGACAGTCTCGAAGAAAGTGCCCTGAGTTTCCGCAATAGAGGCATAATTGCAACTGTTTTCTCCTTTCCCGCTCCTTTTGTGTTAGAGGACCTTTCAGACCCCCTATTTGCATGGGTTCCCCGGAGTCTACTCCTTTGGAAGGAGTTGGCGGTTTGGAAAATACTCGAGCATCAAACTTGGAACGATCGGCCTTCCTGTTCTGCAGTCTGTGATCTATTTGAACGACTAAGTCTATATAGTCCGAACAATCTTGTGGGGGATTCAATCTTTTGTCCTCAGGCCATTGAGTTTCCACTATCAGTCTGTTGAAAGACCCAATATAAGCCAAAAGGTCTTGATTACCTTGTCGCAACGAAAGAAGCTCATTGTCCAAGGCCTGCCCCTGCGAATGTCTTGCGAACAGTTTTTCCATACTGAGCTGAAAAGCTTGAAAATCATGGAGGACCGTATCATCTTGATTTACTAGAGGGATCGACCAGTCTGCCGCATTGCCACTAAGGTACGAAAGCACGAAAGCTACTTTAGCTTGATCAGTTGGAAAGGCTGCTGGCCGGCATAAGAAATGCAACCGGCACTGATTGATAAATACTGCAAACCTCTTTGGGTCACCAGAAAATCGTTCGGGCGGAGCCAGAGGTACATTCCCAGGTAGGTTGATCTGCACTGGATTCATAGAGGATGTAGAAGGAAGATTTCCCCCAGATGCGGGTAACGGGGTCTGTCCGGCTTGTGACTGTAGCAATTGTCTAGCGAGATCATCTGTTCGCTCCTTGGAAATAATCAGTTCCCTTCTTAGAGCGTTCGTTTCCTGACGGGCTGCATGCACTTCTGCCCTTAGTTCCCCAAGTAACCGGGCTAGCTGGTCGGTATCCGAGGTTTCCATAGCGCCTGGACGGGAGTTTTGTGGTAGGCTTTGCGTTCTGTAACGCTCACCTGATTCCCGTAGAGGCGCCGGTCTTGACTGGGCGTATACCGTATCTTCAAAGGTGATGTGTAACACACGGCTGGCTCTTTGGGCTGGACCTCTGTGCACTGTATGTCTGACTTGAAGGGTAAGATGTCTGCAGATAGAAAATATGGGATTAAGGAACTGGGTTATTGAATGTCTCTCTCTTCTTCCCTTTCTCTTCTCCTGTAGAACCCCAAAGGTTAACGCTCTCACCTTAGGTAAGTGAACGCCGTGCTCTCCATCTGCCTCGGGGCAGGGTGCTGTAACCAGTTTCTTCACTGGATAAGGGGAGCAGGCCTCTTGACTTCAGAGGACTGCTGTCCGTCGTTTACTGCATGAACGGTAAGTTTCGAGTAATTCTAATGTCTTTAAAGTCTTTAGTAATGATGTTTCTTGTTTTGCAGGGTTCCGGCGATGGCGGATGACGGGCTGAAGTGAGTTGAAGATGGAGCCCGTGTGATGAATAGAAGCGCCTGGAAGCACGTAAGTAAGCGCTTGTTGCCTGCTTCACGATGCGCTCTAACTATCTTTTTATTTTGCAGGTACAAGTTCGGAGCGGCTGCAGGGTGCCGGAATACCCACTGGGTTAGATGTGGAAAGGAGTAATGGCACGTGAGTATTAAAGTTCCCCAATGTCTTTAAACGCACCTTGTTTTGTCTTTCAGATGCGGGATGCAGCGCCGAAGGCCTCCGGAGCGTGCGAAGAGTTGGTAAGCTTTTGTCTTTCAGATGCCGGAATGCACTGTGAAGACCTCCGGAGCGCACGAAGAGTAGGTAAGCCTTTGTCTTTCAGATGCCGGAATGCAGCGCGAGGCGTTGGTGACAGCCGATGGACCAGGTAAGTGAAGAGCTGTCACTGAAGACCGTAATGCTAACCTGTTCTTTCTTGTCTTTATAGGTGTTGCTGAAGACTGGATTCAGGATGGTAAGCCTTTTTCCTTAGGCCCAGGATCAGATGCAGAAGACACGATGAGCGTTCTGCTGCAGAGAATGCAGAATAACGCAAAGCAAGATTCATCCATCGGGTGTGGTTTAAATAGCCTCCTGTAGTGCTTAGGTGTCTCCTTCCACAGCCACGCCTAGGTAAGAAAAGAGTTCCTGCTTTCCAGAAGAGTTCCAGTGTTCTGAATCTAGGGAGTGGCTCCTGCCCCACCCAACAGGAAAGGTAGTTCCAAACAGAAGAGGATCAGAGGCTCAACTGGCAGGCAAGTAAGCAGCATGGTCTGCTGCAGGTAAGTCCACCCAAGCATTATGAGCCCGGCGCTTCCAGCGCTGGGACTGGGCATATTTATGAGCCTGGTGCCACTGGCGCCAGGACTGGGTCTAAAAGGTCCAATTGGTACTGGTTGGCACTCGGAACCTGGGTTATGGATCTGCTTCCAAGGGAGTTGGGAAAACCCTGACCTTTTGGAAGCAGAGATCATGACACTGGAGGTGAATCCAGGGCATCGGGGATCGGGCATCACATCCACCAGCATTGTGCAGCACCATAGAACTGTCTATTTATTGCCCAGGGCCGGGTGTGTGCTGCTGCCGGGCGCTTATGTGGTTGTTTTTTCCCCCCTGGGTGGATCCTCGTGTGGCTGGCGAAGGTACACGAGTCCCGGCGTAATATGCACTTTCACCATGGTGTGTTGCAGGCCCTCCGGCCCCTCACACCGGGCAGTATTTGCACTGGTGTCGCTGGGAGGTTGAGCAGCTTTGGGACTCTCCCAGGGCGGGCGAGCTTACACCCCGCGGGGGCCTCTATGCTCTGCAGTGTGTGGGCCGCTGGGCGGGCACTCACCGGTGCGGCTGTCTCGGTTGCTACATTCTTTCCTCTTCCTTCGCTCAGTGCACCATCTGAGCCGCCACCTCTGCGAGAGCTGTGGGTGGACGGAGACGTCGCAGAGCACCGTGGAACAGGATTCTCCCAGTCCTCTGCTTCTGCAGCGCCGTCCGGGCTCGGATCGTCCCCCGAGGGCGCTCGGCTCATGCTCCGTCCGCTCTACCACACAGGCAACATCCGTGCCGGGAGCGCGGCAGAGGATCACCCCGCTTGGCAGCCGTGGGGGCTGGGGACCACCCGGCCAGATGTTGATGGTCGGGACAGCGGTCTGGATTCACCAGCAGTACAGCGCTGATCTTCGTATGCAGCACTTTGGATGTCTCCATTCAGGCGGCCATCTTGGGTACGCGTGGGTCGGCGCCTGTGCCGGTTTTCACATGTTTCTGTTTATCCCGGGTGCAATTCTTTCTGCCCTACAATCTGGTTGTGCTCCAGGATGTCAGCTACACGGCCGGGCTGTTTAGAGACCCTGCAGGAGTTGCAAACAGTCGTTTTGATCAGGATTTAGTCCGTGGGAGCCGAAGGAGGCTCACATCCATCGCATCTCGCTGCCCCCTCTCGGATCTCCTTGTTGATGTCTCTTATTTTTTGGGCTGGTAACTAACATCGCCTTCTGTGGCTGTCTCGCTGGGACTCTGTCTTCATGTTTTCAACGGTGCATTTAGTTGCAAACATTTCTAAGTGTCAAAGACCCTCCCACCTTACCCAGAATCCCATAAGAGCCACACTGCATGCGCCACTGCACGTGCATGCTGTTGAGAAGCCCTGTTGTTAAGGGCTGTCTGTGGCTGTCTTGGGCTGGGTTTGGCGGGAACATTTGATCGCCGAATGTCCTGCACTACTTTCTCTAAGAGTGAGATTCTTCCAGCATATGTTTGTATAATATCAAATATTAGATTCCGATTTTTTAAGGAGAGCCCTTTATGATAGCCATAATATGAGAATGAATGTGGCGATAGTAACATTTATGCAGTCTTTGAACTTGCTAGTAGTGCTAAAAACTTGAGATGATTTGAGACTCTAACGCATTGCAAATTATTGTGATCTAAATTTCTGTATTGATAACCATCTGAGAATGTAGTAGCTAGTTATGGGAATTTTTTAACACTGCTGCCGTGGACCTTATGTGTTTCCCTTGTCTTTTCTGCATTTTAATTTTAGAAATTTCTGATAACACTGATGTGACGAAGTTGCCTATTTTCCTTTGTGGATTTATTATATTTATATTATGAATTTTATGAATTCTATATTATCTATTAATCTCAAGTGCAGTGACGAAGACTGAACAATATTTTAAATGTGAATTTATGTTGTTTATATAGGAAAAACAATAGCTTTTGTATATTTGAAAGGCTGTTTTTTCAGCTATAACAAATAAAAAAAGAAAAAAAATTGCCATTGTTTTTCGTTCCAGCAGAAACCCAGGAAGATCCTGAATTCCCTTTGTACTGGCACTGTCAGGTACGCGTCCTTCAAGTCTAGTCTGGTTAGCCAGTCTCCCTCCCTTAGGGAATCTCTGAGCTGGTTTATTCCTTCTATCTTGAAGTGGCGGTGTATAATCCAGTCGTTCAGCTCTTTTAGGTTTATGACTGGTCGCACCTTCTCCTTTCTGTGGACCAGGAACATATTGCTTACGAATTTGGGAGTTTCCCAGCATTTCTATATGGCCGTCTTCCTTTCTAGCAGGCGCAGTTCGTGATCTAGACTCTCTTGCTCTGCTTGCGCCAAGTGTGGCTGGTGAGGCAAGTGTGCCTGTACAGGCTGCTGGATAAATTCTAGCTGCAGACCTCTGACGGTTTGCAAAACACAAGTATAGCTGGAAAGCGTGTGCCAATTGTCCCAGAAAATCACTGTTTCCCCCCCCCCACCGGTGCGTATATTGTAACTCTCACCTGGGGTAAAGATATGGCCTCTGCCGGCTCCTCTTCCTCTGCGCCCTCTTGGGAATCTGTCCTGTTGCTTATTTTCCCAGTATTGTGGTCTGGGATTCGGGGGTCTTCTTCCTCCATGAAAACGACCGGCTGTTCGACCCCCATAGAAGCCGGTCCCGGCAAAAACTCTGCCCGGGAAAATGTTTCTTATTGACGCTTGGGCCTTCTCGAGCGAAGTATAGGAGCCGATGAACCGGTCCATCTCCTTGCCGAATGTCTCTCCGAAGAGGAGACCCTGTGCTGCTTCGTAGGAAGCTAGATCACTCAATTTGGGTTCTATTTTGAGTAGTAAGCCCCTCCTTTCCGAAGAGATGGTGCAGTTTTGCTTAGACTGCTCTTTGAGTCCACCTAGCCAGGGCTTCAGGATCAACTTCCTCTCTGGTATCTCTGGCACTCTCTGCCAGATCCATTATCTTAGTTAGTGGGCCAGATATATCTAGTACTTTTATTCTGGCAGCTTCTCCAGGACCCGTCTATCCCTTTTCGCAGGTCCTTGCTGGTCTTTGAAACGAAGCTCAGCATCTTCAAGTCCAATTCAGGAGTCTCCGCCAACTTTCCTGGGAGGTCTGGCCGCGGGCATTCTGCGTACAGGTGTTCCCTGACCTCCTTGTCTATGGCCTTCCTTAGTCTCTTGGCAATATACTGTGTTACTCTGGGGAGAGCTGCACTGTATCATGGCTGCAAGGCCTCGCGAGCCCCCGGCCGTGCCGGGAATGAGGCAAGGGGCTTGCCTGCCTCAGAGCCGAACTATGACTGCGCACCCAGCTGATGGTTCGTACTAAATTGCCAGTCAGTCAATCGCATTCGCGCTCTATTAAATGCGCTCTCGTCCTCCGGTTGATGTGAGGTGCGGCCTATATTTACAATGAATGTTTCCAAAGAGGAGGGGCATAGCCTGGTGCTCATGGCGTAAGGAGGCCGAGCTCTGGCCGCGTCGCCATAATCAGATCCTGTAACAGTGTCAGAATAGCACCATCACCTTAAAGGAAAACACTGGAGGGTAGCAGAAGCGATACCCGATAGAGCGCCACCAGCATGCTGAAAAATCTGAACTGGGAAAGGCAGGAAAACTCATCCGTGCCAGCCTCGTCCCCTTTTCAGAATCCCACACAAGATGGCGGATGCCCTTGTGAGCCTGCACTGCTGAACGTAAGAAATACAGGCCGCCGTTGAGAAGCCAAGAGGCGGAAAGCAGAGCCGAGACAGACGCTGCGCCCGGCTGCAGGAGTGAGGGAGCAGAAAGGAAGCAGCGCCAGAAAGAAGAACCGAGCGCCCGCGCCCTGCTCCATCACTGCAGTAAGCGCAAGCTGCATCAGAGTCCCAGGTAAGGGAAGCCCAGCAGCCGAAGAGGCAAACGCACGCCGAGGCAGCAGTGAAGCATCCTGCACAAGCCTAAACCTCCACCGGGCGCTGCAGCACAAAGACCAGAGCGGGGGCATAGAATCTGCTGTGACCCCCCCCCAACCCTGCATGGGGGCAGCGAGCCACAACGTGGGGGCCCTATCGGAGACCTGCAAAACAAAGGTGAGCCACGACAACAGGGGGTGGGGGGAGCGGGACACCCGGGGTAACACCAAGAATAGGTACTGGGTCCTAACCCGTATGCCAAGACACAAAAAAAAGGGGGACCAGACACCTTAATATAGACACTGCCAGCCAACAAAAGCGCCGTACCCCTGCACCTTAACAACCCAGTGAAACATCAAGAACGAGGTTGCCTCCACCAAGCGCCTCGCCCACATAGCAACAGAGGCTAACTCCAGGCGAATCAGAGCCGGCAGACTCCAGCCCACGGCCGCCTCAACCCCATCAGAGACCTGAAAAACCAAGGTGAGCCACGACAACGGGGGGCAAAAGTAGGACACCAGAGACAGCACCAAGAAATAAGCACTGGGCCCAACTCATATGCCAAGACACAACAAAGGGGACCAGGCACCTTAATATAGACACTGTGACACAGCCAACAAAAGCGCCGTACCCCTACAGCTCAAACATACATCAAGAACGAAGTAGCCCACACGTAGCCTTCAACAAGCACCTCGCCCACACAGCAACAAAGGCTAACACCAGGTGAATCGGAGCCGGCAGATACCAGCCCACGGCTGCCCCAACCCATAACGCAGGCCCCCACAGCTGTAACCCAAACCAAGGGCACAAATTAAGAAGGAACTCATACCACAACAAACGAAAAGGCAGCAAGAGGGACACCAGAACTGCAATCACTCAAAGCAACACAATAAAGGTCACGCAGACCGCAGTGCGACCTACAAACTTAGCTCGAACTACGGGCACAGAACCTTAGCACCACAATGTCCTCCTTCAGAAGCAAGGGGAAGACGGCCACCATGGGCACCTTTGTCACAACCAAATCTCACGCCAAAAGCCACACACCGGCACCCGAAGTCGAGCACCAGAAAACCACAAATGGGGACGACAGAGATGCTCAAGTATTAAAAGCCATAGCCGCGCTGAGATCATTTATAGACACCAAAATTGACGAAGTGAAGTCCGACATGCAACTTATGCGACAGGACGCCCGTAATCTCGCCGAGAGAGTCAGCAATGCAGAAATGGCCCTCCAGGAAACAGAAGACACTGTAGACCTGAAGGCCTGAGTGGCTGAACTGGAGAGAAAAGTAGTCACGCTGGAGGCAAGATCGGAAGAGGCAGAAGGGCGCACCTGGCGCGGTAACATAAGGATACTCGGAGTACCGGAAGGCACAGAAGGGCTAGCAGGGAAACACACACAAGGATTTGCCGTAGAGAGGGCACATAGATCCCTCCAAATGAAACCACCACCAGGATCATATCCCCACCCCATAATCGCAAAGATCCTCAATTTCCAAGATAGGGAAACCATTCTAAAGCACTCCAGAGAGGGAGGAGTCATAGAACGCGACAACTCCGAGATCA
Source organism: Ambystoma mexicanum (assembly GCF_040938575.1). Lineage (NCBI taxonomy): Eukaryota > Metazoa > Chordata > Amphibia > Caudata > Ambystomatidae > Ambystoma > Ambystoma mexicanum. The sequence goes on along the minus strand of NC_090931.1, from coordinate 1,284,422,564 downwards.
CCATTTACCCTGACTACACACCCACAGTACAAAGGGCGAGAAATTAGTTTTTGTCCCAATTAAGGCCAACTGAACCTGAAGTACAAGTTACTCTACCCATCAAGACTGAAGGTGATCCATAAAAGCTGCACAATATTCCTAGAAACACCAGCTGCTGCCACCATGTGGATGGAGCACAACAACCTTGCAGAAGGGAAAGAGGCATCATTCCAAGAAGCTCAGGGCTGAGACCTTAGAGCACAGAAGGACCGCGACCACTCCACCCCTCTCAACCCCGAAACAAGAGCACCAAACAGAAATGCAAGGAACACCATAAAGACATGAGACAGCAAAACGATTAGGGCACTCGCTCTGCCTCCCCAACCGAGCACACAGCACTAAACCACAAACAGATCTGTGCAGGCCTGTTGCCAGCACGACCCCACTCGCGCTCGAAACCCAGGATGGGACCAGACAACGCGAGAGCACCTGAGCACCGGTTCCAGTTATGTTTTCTATTTTGTTAGTCACACCGTCTTCAGGCATCAAATGACCGGCGGGATAAAGGGCATGAACACTACAAGACTCAGAGCTAAAAATGAGGGAGGACCAGAGGAGGGAGCCATACACTGGAAGCGGCGGCCACCCCGCGGTCCTACCCAGAGCCGAAACACAAGAACGCCCAAGAATCAGTAATGGCAACTCAACTCAAAACCATGACATGGAACATGAGGGGGATGGGGTCATACCCAAGGAGAAACCGAATCCAATCCTTCCTGCGAAGGAAGAAAGTATCGATCGCCATGCTCCCAGAGACCCACCTCACGGCAGAAGCCACAGCTAAACTGACTCAATACTGGGGGCGCCAAGGGAGCGGCGCGCCCTACTCCAAATATACACGAGCAGTATATACGTGGGTGAGTCCAGGAACACCATTCCAACTTCTGGGAATGGAAGCGGACAAGGAGGGCAGATAATCAATGTGGGGAATAATTGAACACACTAACATATGCTTAGTGAACTCCTACTTCCCCCACCACGGCATACCCACACACCTCAAGCACTTATGCGCTAAAATATCGCACCACAGCGATTGAACCTTCATATGGGGGGTGGAGGGGACTACAATTGCATTAAAGATGGAGCCGTCGACCGGTCTGAGCCACCACTGCAACTGAAAAACACAACATCACAGGCACTGAACACCGGAACAACTAGGCCTGGTCGATATCTCGGGAGAACTGAACCCCACGGAGAGATGCTACTCTTACTACTCATCCCCCCCCCCCCCAACAACCTACAAACCAGAATAGACTGTTCATCGACAGAGCAATAGGCGCAAGCGGAATCCGCATCCTATCTGGGCAGATCGATCTCAGACCACTCCCCCTTACTCATGGAATGGAAGATCGGAGGTCCAGACACCTGATCCCGATGTGGCGAATGCCCATGGCAACACTCTCCGACCATGCCTTCATAGAAAGCCTTGGAGACAAACTAGAAGAATACGTAAACATAAACAAGGGCACTGTGGACACTTGGAGCCCACTATGGGAAGCCATGAAAGTGGTGACACAAGGGGAAACAGTAGCTGGCGCAGGGGGAAACAACTGAAAAGAGAACTAGAGGACAAAGAAGAGGAGCTAAAACAACTAGAAACTAATTCCCGAAACACCCAAGCAGACGAGAAAAAACTAAAGGAGATTAAAAACAATTGTCAACTGGCATGGGAGAGACTATCTAAATTCGACTTCACAACACATACCAACAGAGCACACAAAGAAGCCGACAAACCAGGCAGATTACTGGCCTGGCTGTGCTAAAGAGAACACCCAAAACACCTGCCAACCGAGATCAAAGACAAACACGGGGTAATTCACAGAACACAACCAGCCATCAACGACATCTTCACTGAGTTCTATACCGAGCTATACGCCCACGACACACAAGTACCGAAAGAAGACATCAAGACTCTCCTAGAAGAAATGGGACTCCCCAAACTAACCAGAGAGCAGAGAGAGGCCTTGGAAGAAGAGATCACCTAAGAAGACGTAACAGGCGCAATCAGGTCACTTGCCACATGCAAGACCCCGGGGAGTGATGGTCTACCGCCAGAGTTCTACAAAGCCTATGAAACAACCTTAACCCTGATACTACATGAAGTATATTTGGAAGCATACGAAAAAAGAACCCTACCAGGAAGCATGAAAGAAACGCTTATAATCCCAATGCTCAAGCCAGACAAACCCCCAAATAACTGACTCCTACCGCCGACTGGCGATGTTAAATTACGACAGCAAGATCCTAACCACCATATTAGCCAAAAGACTGGCTAGGGTGGTGGGGTCCCTAATCCACATTGAACGGATTTGTTCCAGGCCGCAACAGCACAGCTAATCTACGGCGACTCCAACACGTCATGGCACAAACCCTAGAAAGAGGGGAGCACTTGGCAGTGCCATCACTGGATGCCATCAAGGCGTTTGACTATATTTTGGGAGTGGCTAATTGAAGTCCTGTGCAAATTTGGCTTCGGAGAAAGCTTTGTGACTGGGTCAAAGTAATATATAACACCCCCCATGGCAAGAGTGAAGACTGGGAGCATGGTGTCAAGGGCCTGGGCAATACAGAGAGGCACCAGGCAAGGCTGTCCGCTATCACCGATGATATACATCCTGGGGCTGGAGCCGATAGCCATCTACTTTAGGAAACAGTTCTTTGACGCAGGGATATGGGTGGACAGGAAATACAACATAATCTCACTATAAGCCAACAACATCTTGCTATACCTAAAAGAACCCATACAAACGACCCGATCGCATTAGATATACTAGACAACTATACACGCTACTCCGGGATACAACTCAGCAAACAGAAATCCTGTGCATTTCCACTGGCCAGGCTAAGAGGGGTAGAGGAGACAGACCTACCTGTGGTAGGAATCAAGTGGCAGCCGGTAATGTTCCAATACCTAGAAGTCAACATAAAACATACGCCTGAGCTCACACACGAATGCAACACGGAGGCCGTGATGAGAGGTATGCGAAAACTCCGTAAAATTCTGGTCTAAACTACCACTCTCAATGATGGGCAGCCATCACTAAGATGATAATACACCCGAGATTCCTATACTACTTCATAAACGTATGTTACTATATAAGACCACCCTTCTTCAGGAGACTAGAATCCTTGCTCAAAGAATTCCTGTGGGGAGCGTCCCGGCACAAACTACCCCTAAACATACTGACACTACCACATAAAGAAGGTGGGATACAACTACCCGACCTCCAGAAATACTATCTCGCGGCACAACTCAGCCACGTGACGAGATGGCTGTCAGACAAACCAAAACGGAACTACTATAACAACCAATGGCCCCAACATACCCCAAAGAAGAACTGTGGAACCTGTTGATCGAACCGACACACATCCCCATGATAACGAAACTAGGTAGACAAGTATGGAGCAAGACCACCTCAATGCTCCAACTACACCAACCATACTCACCTGAAATCCCTATAATGGCAAATGTATGCAAAACCCTCACCGACGTACCTGCAATGAGGAGCTGGGGGAAGGTGGGACTGTACACCTGGTGGATATGTTTAACGATGGAACTTTCAGGGATTTCGAATCACTGCACGCTCAAGAGGGACTGGCAAAAGGCCAGTACTTGTGGTACCAACGAGTTAAGCACATCGCAAAGAAGAAAATGGAGCATATGGCCTGAGGAACCACCACCTAATCCCCTACTGCAAGAAATCCACAACCTAAGCGACGGCTGGAAACCAATATCCAGATTTTACAGCCGAATAACAGACAGACCCAACCCTCGCAGCACATAGTTGAAAGAAAATGGGAGAAGGACTTGGGAACCACCATGACCGAGAAAGAGTGGGAAAGGATACTACTTTACCCGAAAGAGGTGTCAGATATGCCAGGTTCAAACTAATACAGCTTAATATCCTATACAGGACTTACATGACCCCACATAGAGTAGCCAGCTTCAATAAACAAGCCCAACCACAATGCCCCTGGTGCAGTAACGAAGAAGCGGATATGATCCACATGTTCTGGTCCTGCCGCAAGGTGCTAGGCTTCTGGTCCAGAATCGAACAAACCTGCAGAGGAGCGGGAGTGAACAGATACGAGTGGACCCCAAAAGAATGCCTACTAGGTACCTTCCCCAGATTGAGCAAACACAAACATAAAACTGATGGACATGGCGTGCATCCTCGCTAAAAGAGCGATCGCAATGGCATGGTTTTTGCTGTGATCAGACACTGCCCCGGACGCTGCTCCTGGACCAAGGACACTGCGAGGATTTGTTTATTCTTCTCAAGAGGACTTTTTTCTGGACTTACGTGGTTGCCCCGCCCCCTTACCCAGAAGTCTACATTACATGAGTCTCGCGCGCATAAGTGCTTGCGCATCAAAGTACGCGCTCTAAGTAGCGCTGTTTCCTGTGACCAGACGCTGCCCCAGACACTGCGCCTGGACCAAGGATGCTGCGAGGATTTGTTTACTCTTTTCAAGGGGACTTTTTTCTGGACTTACATGGTATATTATACCTAATTGACTTCAAAGACTTCTATCTACCACCTTTTATAAATTTAAAGTGTTAATATATCCTATATTTGCAATTTTTCCAGGTGGCCCCGGCCCTTTACCCAGAAGTCTACATTACAGGAGTCTTGCGCGCATCAGCGCGCGCGCATCAAAGTACGCGCTCTAAGTAGCGCTGTTTGCTGTTCGCTGCTTCGTTGCTACGTCCCGACTTCATTGAAAGATCGTTTCACCCCTACAACTGGTTAAATGCCAATATTTCTAATTCAATAGGAGCCTGTATCTCGGGCTGTAAGGTGAGCCGTCTTCCACTCACGCTTCCTGTTACCTGAATTCGCTCTGAACCCGTTGACGTGCAGGCACCACCTCATTCAGTTCAATACTCTCACTGATTTGGCTGCAACTCACTTATTAGCATTTTATCTTTTCTCATAGAGGCACTTGGCATTTTTGAACATGGCCAGTGGATTGCGGAGTGGGCGGTGCAACGATCTAGATTCCACCGTCCTCACATCCACTTGCATTGATTCGATAGTCTGCCACGGTTGTACCTCGTATATCAAACCTTCTGCATCAGTACTGTGGGCACCCCGGTTGGGACTTTAAAATGCACAAGCTCTGCTTCCCATGTAGCCCTAATTCATGCCACAGAACAGAGCTACCTCCTACCCAGATACCCTTGGACCCCATTACCCATCGCACGCGACTAGCTCTGCTAGGCGCCAACCTGCCGAGGTATTTGGTAGCTGTTCAGAATCCCCACTGGCCAATCTACTACCTAAAGACCAGTACAATCTTACCATGGAAAACATGGCTGCACTCGACGACCAGGTGTACCGTGCAATTGGCATGTTAACTCCTCTTGCCTTTGGTTCATCGAAAAGGATGAATTTATTAGATCTTAAGACACCAGACAATCAAAGATACGTTAGCATGTCCAATAGGGACCTTGTCGAAGACATTAATCAGGAATTGCCTGCACCACGCACATCGTACTCCTCCGACTTGGCGGAGGTACCCATCAAGCCTTCCCAAGCCGGATTGTCAGGGAGTCTTAGTTTCACTGATGACAAGGACCCGCGATCCCCAGGTACCTTCCCTGTGATCATTAATATATTGGACCTATTGGATAAGGGCCATGATCTGACCCACCTGGAATTGAAGGATATTAAAGCCATCTTACACCATTTATGTTCGAAAATGGATAAGATGGAAGGGTTTATTATTGCTGCAGACACTATAAGATCCATGAACTGTGTATCCCCATTAAACCCCTATACTAATACCGCACCAGTTCACCTTGAAAAAAGCACCCAATATTGTCAGGATGTTTTGGTATCAGACATACCACCTGCAACCAGTTCCCCTGCCAGTATGCCCTGCACTTGTAATAAATTAAAGAGCTCAAGGCTGCAGTTGAAGCAATGAATCTAACAATTGCTTTTCAACTATCTAAACTGGTACAACAGGCCGACTCCCCTGACAGTCCCTCAGCTCTAGTGAAACTACTTAATCAGCTGCAACAGGAGGAGAACGAGCCCGCGCAATCGGATGGAAACTTTTCCTTTCTGTCGCGCCGAGCAAAAAAGACTCACCTCTGAGCTGTTAAAAGATATGCTAAAAGGCGAAAGGAAGCTCTCTCTAAAAAGACTAGCCATAATGAAACAAACAACGCTACAACTTTGTCATCTGAGGCCACCCTGATGGCCCAATCCGAAACAGTAATTGTAATCTCTGATGAAGAAAGCATAGATTTACATCAACTGTCGAAAGAAAACCAAGAGGCTCGCATACAAACTCCCAAATTGAAACCAAATGCTTCACCTAAACTTAAAGCGATTCAAACCGATTTAAAAAAAAAGAAAAAAACCAATGGAGACTGTGAAGCGTAGTTAACTGTAAATCTGATTCTATCTCCAACACACCATCAACTTCCCTAGGAACAAGAGCCACCGGTATCGTTTGTAAAATGCCAGAAGTCCACACCATTCAGAGTGTCAAAATTAATCTTAACAATTACTTTCCGACTTCTCGTAGAAGTCGAACAACCAGAAGAGATGTCACCACTGAAGTCCCCTTAAAAAACAATGAGTCCCATTGTGCCTCCAAGAAAATCATATAGTGCTGCATGTATTGGGATACCTCGTTGTAAAGATGCAAGTTCAAACAAAAATGTTTTGAGCAGCGCTAATATTTCAAATGTGGCAAATGGTAGGGGCAAGGTAATTAAATTAGACCCTGATCTCACTTTGGCACCCAAAGAGTGTCCCAGGACTGTTCTAACACCTGATATTGATTTGGGGAATAATATGGTTGCTTTCAACCGCATTTCTATACATGGTCCTGTCTCAAGTAAGTCTTTGCCTGAAAGTAACAATGGTAAAGGCTCACCGCACTCTCATCATGAAACACTTGAAATACCGAGAAAAGCATTACATGAAGGATCGTTGAACACTGGAATGTTAACTAAGGTGCTACCACCTCATCCTCCACAGATGGCAAGAGCAGTCGCCGTGTCTCCCCCTCGATTAGAAGGCATAACCCTCGAGAAACAATCATTGGTAGATAAAAAACTCTACATTATAGGCCTTGAGGAGGATAAGAGGTCTACGGACAACATGCGCATCAATCGATCCTTCATCTTGGCCCTATTTTCACGGATACCCCAACTAAGAATGGTTAAATCAGGTGATATTTCTAGAGTTTTCTATGGCTAGTACTAACAACTTTAGAACTACCCGTTATCTGAGCTCCGAGGCCATCATGAAATTTCTCTGGTTTAACCGCGTTGAAATTAAAAATGAAGGATTTACTCTAACCAAACGACTTTCTGGCATTTCTTAGTCCCTCTGTTATTGAAACCCTTGCGACTGGTGAGCCTGATCAAAAGTCTGATATCGGTATGGACTGTGCCATTCATGAGTTACTGAATCTAGTAGCCAATTCAAAAGGTATGCCCTGGCTCGAACCTATGCTTTCTACTATTCTGGGTTCTAAAAGCACTGCTACCGATTTCATAGCATTCTAACTGTATTGAACTAAATGTCCTTTCTTGGAATACATGTGGCTACTCTAACCTCATGAGATGGCACTTGTCACGTACTGCTGACAATCAACCAATGATAATTCTACAGCAGGAAACAATGAAAATTGACTCTTTTACGATACCAGGTTATTCTACGCATTGTTCGCCGGCAAAAAGATCTCTTTATGGTCGACCTTCTGGAGGTCTCGCAATTGCGATCAATAACTCTGTAAATGGCCAGTGTAAGTGGCTATGGGAAACGGCGAGTTTACTAGGTATACTTTTGAATTTAAACTCGTTGAAGTATCCTCCGATTCTCATACTCACATTATACTGGAATCCTGCGAATACTACGATTGATGTTATGTTGGATGAACTCGGCACCTGTCTAGAAACCATATCGAGTAAACATCAAGCCCTGGAGATTATTTTAGGTGGGGACTTTAACTGTTATTGCAGGGATGTCAGTATGCTTGGAATTTTAAAGTCCTCCTCGTTGGCTCGTATTAGGGGAGCCAAAATTTAGGGAATTCTTAAGAGATTGGGACATGGACATGGCAGAGAATAACGATATGAAGTCCAAAATAACAAGGGCCCATGGACTAAAAAGCACCATGACCGATTTCATATATGTCACTCATAATTTGTCATTCCTTACTGCACCACTTGAAATAAGTCAGATAATTTTTAGTGATCACGCTCGAATATCTTGTACTCAGAAATTAAAATGCCAACTGCTTATGAGTGACCCAAGCTTGGCCTTAGTAGAGATTGATCGCCCTCAAGTATCCATTAGGTGGAGTCAGTGTTTGTGCCATCAATTTGTTCGGCAAGTATCTCAACAGATGCAATTACTTGGATATGGAAATAGCATATTCGAATCACCAACAACTTCTCAGCACTCTGAATTGATCAGCAAGGCAATTGTCTTTTTTGGGGAAAAGTATATCCATAAGAACCACTTTCATCCCTTTGATCCACTTTGTAAGAGATTGAAAAGGGACAAAAATAAAGCACTGAGACAACTCAGGAAAAGTGGCTTAGTAGTAGCGTATTGTAGGAACATGCGGAAACAAATTATGAACGTATACAAGCAGAATATCACACATGCCCGCATCTTGAAGTACAACAGAGAGAATTGTGACCTAGTAAGAGCTATAGTGTCGCATGACACACGAACAATCTGGCTTACTATCAAAAGCGACAAGAAAAGTGCTGCGTTGGTCATGCCCAACTGTATTTCCGATCAAGTATGGCATGACTACATAACAACCAAATTTCAGCTTCCATCAAAGTTTAAGAACGAACCAGAGTACTTCTGTGCTATAGTGTGATCGCCCGATTGGAATGGACAATTGAAGACATCAAATGGGCCATTTCAAGACTATCCTATTCAAAATCAGCTGGGCCCGATGGCTTTCCCCCATGCCTCTATAAAGCTGACCCAGAGTTCTGGGCAGCAATCCTAAAATCTAAATTTGAAGCCATCATTAATTTGGGAACGCTCCCCCCATCTTGGTTAACTGCGAACATTGTCCCCATATTTAAAAAGGGCGATCCCACCTTACCACGGAACTACTGGACAATTTCTTTAAACGACACTGAAGCAAAACTGTTTGCGATTCTGCTTTTATATGACATCGAAAAAATTATTGAAAAAAAATGTCTCTACTCAAAATATCCGACAGGCTTTAGGAAGGGCATGAGTACTGCACTCAATGCCGTAATTATGGCACACATGATAGCAGGCTCTACTGGAAAGCACTCATATCCTATGTACATTGGTATGATCGATATGACGTCGGCTTTTGACAACGTTGTACGTAACTTTCTTTGGAATAAGATGATGAACATGGGTATTCCAACTGTATTACTTTACTGGTTCATCAAGTTACACATTAATACTTCTTACAAAATAAAAATCTCAGCCGACGGCAGAACCACCATGCCAATAAGAACCTCAATAGGCCTCAAGCAAGGTTGTAACCTTGCGGCCACATTTTTTAACCTATACTTGTCTGATTTAGATAAGGAGTGGGATCATAAAAATTTGTTTTCTGTCAAAGTCGGTATGCTGCGACTTAAATGAGTAGCTTTTGCGGATGATATCATTTTTGATCCTACTCCTGCTGGGTTTCAAGCAAAATTATCACTTTTTGAGGAGTTTGCAATTGCTCATAATCTCACACCAAACCCGGCTAAAACTGCCATAATGAAATTTGGTACAAAGCATAACGGCAAAGGCTTTCAATGGCAGATTATGGAAACCCAAGTATCGTGCACTACTAATGCAATCCATCTTGGATATAACCTCTCAGCTCAATCAAAGTATGGACTGAGCTAATTAAAAGTAAGACTAGACCTCTCCCGTCTCAACTAAAAAGAATCCACGAGAAATATTGTAAATTCTCGCTAATACCCATGATTGAGTTTATGACACTGAAAATTGAAAGTGTTATTCTATACTCACTCGATATATGTCTTTGTGATCTGAGCTCATTCCTTGATTCTTTACAAGGTTCACTATTGAAATCCACTATGCATTTACCCATGTCCATACCGAATGCTGTCATACGCCACGAATTAGGTCTTGTGGCACTATCGGGACGGTGGAAATGGAGACAATTATCCAATTATCCAACTATGTAAAAATCCACTTCCCTCCAAAGAACTCGTTATACGGTGATATGAAAAGCATGCTGGGTACTTCTACTTCTTTATCTTTTACTCAATACCATCTGAAAATGCAACACCTACTGAACGCTCCGATGATCACTGTTGACGATGTTCAACAGTGTCCGGTATATGCAAATGAAATTTGTAAATATGGATTGTCTTCAATTTCTATGGGCCAGAATGATGCAGGGCTCCCACAACCCTCTAATATTTGAATTAGTAAGCTTCTGCAAAAACATAGAATTTGAACTGGTCTCTTTTGACAACCAACCAATACCATCTGCTTAGGCGCAATATTGTTTGTCTTATAAAGTTGTTATAAAGTTGTAAACGTTTTTAGATTTTAAAGATTGTTTTTAGATCGCAATCATCTGTGATCTTCGACACCGTTTTTTTGTTTGAATCTCTAATTGTTCAGCCCGTACTAGGTCGAACTAGAGTTTTAAATGTGAGGATTTGGTTTTCTGATTTCTTCATTTGTTTTTCTCCTCTTTTCTGTAGCCTTTTTCTTTTCCACTTTTCTTTTCCATTTGAAGCTTTTAGGTATTAAGATTACAATTATGGTTTTTGTGTTTGTGTAGTTTCTTAAATTCCATTTTTCTTCTTTTAGGTAGAAAGATAAATGTATGAAATTTTAAATACAACATTGTAAATGTATATATGTTGATCATTGCTAATAATTTTGTAAAGGTTCTACATTTTGTAATTGAACCATGAACACATTTTTAAAACAATGGCATGGAAATCGCCTGTAGGCCCAAGATATGAAATCTGGATCAAAGAGATGGAGAGATGGAGGCCGAAACCAGGGCCTGGAACGCAGGGATCACTAGAGAAGAGGGGGACACACGCCACGTTCGAACCATGGAAAGCCCTAATAAGAGACATGATTTCACGGCAGACCACAACCCACCCCCCTGAACCCACAGGCACCAGTTAGCACAACTAAGACGCATTGCAGATAAAACATGGACCACACCCCCCACATGGACCTCCCCAGACCAACAGCTCCAAACCCCACGACATCCCACCAGCTATAGAGAAAAAAGGAAGAGACTCTACCATAACGTAGCCGGAAGACAGGCACTGTTAATTGTTGTTTATTGTTTACATGTAGTTAGTGAAGAGCATTGGACATTTTAAAGCAATAAGACTGAAACAATGTGTAATTAACTCTGTATGACTGTCTAAAAATAGCAATAAAATACTTTAAAAAAAATAATTAAAGTTTCCAAAGAGTACGACAGATTTTCTAGGTACAATGCCTACATATACATGCATATGTTATTAATCCTCTTAATCCCTTCCTCCTTCCTATTATTCCTGTAGAATAATCCACCCCCCCGCCCCCACAAGTACAATACACGGAGTAATGATGAAATGGTACTTATCTGCTGAAGAGCAGTAAAAGAAGAGGTATAGTCCAGGGACAGGAAGGATGTCAAAGCTGGACTGGGCAGAATAGGACTACAGAGACATTGGGATTTGTAGTTGTTAAGAAAAGGAAAAGTGATAGGAGGATCCTTTTCAGTGTTTTCTTAAAGGTATTGTTGAAACTGCAGAGGAGCAAATAAATGAAGTTGAAGCATAATGCTCGCCTCCAGTCTTGACATAGAATGATGAAAGCTCACATTAATTTATATAAATGTTAAGAGAGAATGGCTTACAATAGCCCATGCGGACAGCTGCGACTCTTACTTTTCTAGTTCTAGCTCTTCAGTTAGCCCTTATGATTCAGAAGGCATTCGCACTGCATGCAAGTGCTGGTAGAGCGAGAAAGTTCTTCAGGCATTGTGATTATATGCAAGACATTTTCAAAATATGCAGACAGTTTCTATGATCGACAGAAAATGTTGAAATTCTGCACATTGTCGTCAGTGGAAGTAATTAAGAGGGAAAATGGTGAAGCATAACCCGACCCAAAAAACAATTGAAAGAAAGCCCACATCAAAAGTTTTGCTGTTAAATATAAGCCTCCGTACAGTGAAATTGTAGAGTTGGCAACATCAGGCACCGTACAAATGCTGGAAGTTGGATGTCACCCTTCAACAAACCTTGCAAAAAATAAAGGTCAAAGGAATAGTGTGCTCTAAAATATTATTGGCTAAACGATGGCCAATAATCAAAAATATATCTAAAAATTATTTTTTTTATAGAAGTCCCCGTGTAAAGTATTGAGCAAATGAAGCTCAAACCTAAAAATGTGAAGCACTAGGAGGCATCCATTTTGTAAAATGGATGCCTCCTGTGCTTGCCCTTGCGGCAATAATGAAGCAAAAGCCAGCCAGCTGTAATAAACAAAAGCTACCACTGGGTGGCTTTTGCTTCATTGGTGCCGGAGGACGGAGACCAGAGACTGCAGGCAGGAAAGCTGCACCTGGGTAAGTGCTTATTTCTTTTTTAAATAAGCACTAGCTGTAGGTTTTTTTCTAAGTTTTCCGGGCTGTAAGAGCCCCGGAAACTTGGAAAGAAAACCGAGGCTTTTAAAACGTTGTATTTATGTTTGCGGTAGCTTCAGCTTGGAGCCCCCTGCGGTTGTATTAAAAAACGCTGCAGTTTTTCTTTCCAAGTTTCCCACGCTCCTCCGAGCCGGGGGAGCCCGAGAAACTTAGAAAGAAAAACTGCAGCGTTTTTTTAATACAACCGTGTTGTATTTCTGCCTGCCGTGGCTATCACTTTGAGTCTCCTGGACTACCCCGGGGGAGCCCAGGAGACTCAAAGTGAAAGCCACAGCAGGCAAAAACAACGCGGGTGTGTTTTGAAATGCTGCAGTGTTTCTCACTACGGCGGCTTATTGAAAAGACTGATGGTCGGATGGTAGAGTGGCTGAGGTGGAGACGAGGGTGAGCTCAGTTGCAGAGGATTTAAGTTCCCTCAGAGCGGAGGTCTCCACCTTATCCAGGCAAGTGCATGAGATTTCTAAAAAGAACGAAGACTTGGAGTCGTGCTCGAGGCGCAATAACCTGCGCATTATTGGGATCCCGGAGGATGGCATTAATGAGCCCATGGAGGACTATGTGGAGCGCACTCTATTGTCGCTTCTTGATTCACCCAAACTCTCGCCGCAATTTGCAATAGAAAGAGCTCACCATTCCCTGTCTGCTAAGCCTAGGCCCGGAGCACCCCCGCGTCCTATTATTGTGAGGGTTCTTAATTTTCAGGATCGGGATGCTCTCCTCAGGGCTCCGAGGGGCAAGGGAGACCTCCTTCTGGGATCCTCCAAGATTCATCTGTATGCCGACTTTTCAGTGGCTGTCCAGCAGGAGCGCAGGTCCTTCTTGGTGGTTAGGAGGAAGCTGCGTGAGTTGGGTGTCAAATACTCAATGTTATATCCGGCCAAATTGAGGGTCGAACACTCCAACCAGACATTTTTCTTTACAATTCCGGAGGAGGCCTCCAAGTTCATAGAGGAGCATTTTCCGGGGTGATGCGTCCAGTCTCCCTATGCCTACATGGTTGTGTAACGGTTTAGTTCATTTGTTGGGTCCAGTTGTTTCCTGGCCCCCTCAGAGGGGCGAACCGCTGTCTCATCTATTTGGTCACTATGTCAGTTGCTTAGGGTCATTGTCTAGCTCACTGTTATGATAGTTTCTTAGCCCTTTCATTATGCTTTGTTCTATGCACCAAGTTTATCATGCATTGGCCGCCTTTTCGGAGCATCGCCACTAGGCCAGCTCGCAGGCCCCCAGGCGATGATGCCACCGTTTTGGGTTTGGTTGTTGGTATTTGGGGTTTTCATTCCTCCGATTGGGGGGGGGGGGATCTGGGCGGGGGTGGTGTTTTGTTAAAAATTGCTTGACGCCTAGTGTGGAGAGGGAATACATGGATATGCAAAGTACAGCCTATATCGGCTTGCACCGGGTCTGCATTTCTCTGGTTTTATGGCGTGGGGGACCTGGTCGTCAACTCTTGTTGGACATGCTGTATCGGTGTCCCAACGGTTAATAATGACTTATCGTTTTTTGAGTTGGAATGTGAGGGGGCTGGGTAATCACAAGAAAATGCGACACTTGCAGCTCTACGCAGAAAGGCATGGTGTTAAAAAAAAAAAAAAAAATCTTACAGGAAACGCACGCACATTCTGAGCAATGCCAGAAATTTGCCACATCTTGGGGGCCCCAGAGATGATCTACTGATCATTACAACCAGAACCGAGGAGTCATTCACAGGAGCATTCAATTCCAATGCAAGTCCTCTCATGTTGAACCCCAGGGGAGATATATACTGCTGTATTGAACTCTTCACCGCATTTACGGGCCTAATTTGGATGAACCAGAGTTTTACTTGCACTTGGCCTCCCTTTTAGCGGGGTTCCCTCTTGTCCCGATCATCTGGGGGGGTGACTTTAATGTCATTCTTGATGTGGATCTTGATAGATCAGGCTCCAAACCCAGTCAACTTTCCAAAGCGGCTCACACTATTATTAAATTGCTTCCCCTACTGTCCATAGTCGATTTGTGGAGACTGATGTACTCCGAGTCTCGCTCATACTCCCATTACTCCTTGGTACATGATTCTCATTCATGCATTGATAGGTGGCTGATCTCGGACATATTGGTCAAGAATGTTTCACACTTTTCGGTTCTAGCTAGGACATTCTCCGACCATTCCCCTGTGACCATTTCCCTAGATTGGGGGCCAGATCTCAATAAAACTTGGCGATGGAGGTTGAAACCTCTCTCCCTACTCGACACTGCCTTTAGGGCCGAGATCGAATCGGCCATAGATGATTACTTTGTTCTAAACACAGTTTCTGTTGCCTCGCATGCCACTCTTTGGGAGGCGTTCAAGGCCTACATTAGAGGCATCGCAATCTCCAAGGAGAATGGGATCCTTAAAGTGATCGGGGGGAGGGACCTCCGTGGGAGCGAATTAACTCTATCCACCCTTGAAGCCCAATACTCAATGCATCAATCCCCCACTATACTCCTAGGTACTGTTCTTGATACATTCCGTTCACTTGCAGAACGGGAACGTAAATTCCTTGATAGCCCTGGCCTGGCCCGGAAGTATGGGGAGGGGGATCGGCCGGGTTGCATCTTGGCTCGCCTGGTCCGCCGGGAGCTGGGCTCCCCAGGCATTCCTGCTATCCAAAGGCCCGATGGTACCCTGGCTACGTCATCACAAGAGGTTAACTCCAAATTCTAATCTTTCTACGAGTCTCTCTACTCAAAGGCTGACTGCGCCTTATGGATGCATTCTTAGATGGCCTTCCCCTTTCTGTCCTATCTGCTGAGACCAGCAACATTTTAGACACACCGATTACTGCTGAGGAGATCTCCCTAGCTATTGATTCATTATCCCTGAGTAAAGCACCGGGCTCAGATGGTCTCTCCGTCGAATTTTACCAACAATACAAATCTCGTCTGATCCCCGACCTTCTGGCGCTTTGGGAGGAGTCCTGTGTGCTGGGTAGACTGCCTCCCTCGCTCTGTGAGGCTGTAATTACTGTAATCCTTAAGCCTGGCAAACCGCCTAAACAATGTGGTTCTTACAGGCCTTTACCTCTTATCAATTGTGACACAAAAATGTATGCCAAAATACTCGCTCGGCGGCTGGCTCCGTACATGAAACATATTATTCACCCAGACCAGGCGGGGTTCATTCCTGGGCGCTCAACCTCCCTTAATTTGAGGCGCTTGTTCAATGTCATCAGTAGAATGAATCCTAAGATTCAAGCGGTTGCCACCACACTTGATGTGCAAAAGGCATTTTATTCTGTATCATGGCCTTACCTATGGCATCTCCTTGAGAAGTGCAACTTTGGTCTGGTTTTCCGCTCCTGGGTGGCGATACTTTATTCTGACCCGTTAGCTAGGGTTCGCACTGATGATTTTTGCTATGGCCATGGAGCCATTTGCGGATATGATGCGCCAGTTCCACGCTCACAGAGGTCTCTGCACTGCGGCTGCACCAGATATATCACTGTATGCTGATGACACTTTATTGTATATTCGTTCCCCTGCCCTCAATCTTGCTCCAATCCTTGCGGATGTTCTGCATTTTGGGCGTATCTCTGGCCTTAAAGTGAATTGCTCTAAATCTACCCTATTCTCCTTAACAGAAGCTACTGCCCCCCCCCCTAACTTAGAGGGTTTCACCTGGGCTCAATCAAAGTTTACCTACTTGGGCGCCACTTCGAGGATTTATACGAAAGTAACTATGGGAAATACCTATCCGCTCTGGAGGGGAAGGCTTCAGGCTGGGCGAGACTCCCAATTTCCTTGGCAGGTAGGATTGGGATCCTGAAGATGATAGTGCTCCCGCAGTTACTCTATCAGTTCATTAATATACCCTTGTGGCCTGGTGAGGGCTTCTTCCAGGAGCTGACCCGTCTTATCAACTTGTTTTTGTGGCATTCCGGAGTAGTCCGACTTAAGCTGGGGACTTTGACTGCCCCCATTGATAAAGGCGGGCTTGCTGCGCCTGATTTTACCAAATACTGTATAGTTGCCCAAGCCCAATTTGCCTCACATTGGTTTAACACTTCAGATCCCCCTCCACATGTTAGACTAGAGCAGTTGGAGGTGAGGGGGCAGGATGTCCGATCCCTAATTCTTGCACCTCTATCTCCTGAGCGTAACTCCCATGACCCGGTGGCCAGTACATCGCTTGCCCTTGCCAAGATCTGGAAATTGACCAATACACCCTACCCATTCTATGGTCAACTTCCCCTTTGGAATTTTTTGCAGGGGGTCCCACATATCCCCTTATCCATGGGTGCTCCGGTGGTCCGAGGCGGGTGTCGACCCGCGATGTGTTTGCCCAGGATAACTTCCTTGAGTGGCTGGATCTTCCGCTGACACTACGACGGAAGCCGGCTGTGTGGCTCCAGTATTCGGGCCTCTGTCGCCACCTTAAACTTCGATATCCAGAGTTTCCCGTGCTACCCCCCGACGAACCCATCCTGGCCGAGCTATGCAACGCTGCTTCCTTCAAAGGGAATATCTCCAGATTGTATACATCGTTACAAAATAAACCTGCTCCTTCCTTTGATAAGCTGAAACGCTCATAGTCAGTCGATTTAGGGATGGAACTGTCAGACCAGCAATGGAATCACATGTGCGCACGCACCCAGGGGGGTGTCCTTTAATTCTCGTTTTAAATTAATTCAATTTAAAATTTTGCATAGATATCACTACACCCCGATCAGGTTGCACCGCATGTACCCGGAACATCCCCGCGAGTGCCCGAGATGCAGGTGCGATTGTGCTACATAATACATGATCTGGTCCTGCCCCCACCTGGCCCAGTTTTGGGAAATGGTCTGTACGACGTTGTCTGCAGTCCTGGACGACACCATCACCCCCTCTCCACTACAATGTCTGTTCCATGAGTTTCCTGGGTTGGGACGGGATGCCCAAAAACTAGCAGGTCTTTGCATGCTCCTTGCCGCCCGATGTATTTTGCTATGCTGGCTCCGCCCTGGAGCTCCTTCACACATGCTCAATGGCTTAAATCTGTAACTTGGGCATCGGACACGGAGGAAATGTGGACCAACCAACAGCCACTGCACTCTAGAACCAGAAACGTTTGGTCACTGTTTCGCTCCTACATGGACTCAATGCGAGTGGACTTGGGGGGCACGGTCTCTACACCCTCCTCTCTTCCGTTGCTACTATTTAAGCTAGTGAATTGCTCAAGTATTACAATCTGCCTTAACTGTATCCTGTGAATGTCAATTGTTTATATATGGTCTCGAAAGCCTGATGTTGTACTTGCATACTATATGGTCATGATACGTGGTATTGCTCTCTTCTTGCTTTGTCGTCAAGCTGAAAAATAAAGGTTTAAAAAAACATTTTTTAAAAGAAAAGCAAGATTCACCACTGAATTACCATTTCTTGTTATTTATGTTTTTACTGAGCAAGTTCAAAGATCTGTTAACCCTCACCCAACTTGACCATGCTATGAAGGTCCATTGTAGCAGGGCTCCGGAACTAGAGAGAACATTTCAGGGGCCTGAAGTATAGGATTGGGTAAGCTGATAGAGACCCCCTTTTTCCCTGCGATTATGGTATGGGTGGCGGGGGGGCATTTATGGTTAATGCCACTGAACCTATAACAAAGGATCAACCGAAACCACACAAATCGCGAGCATCAAGTTCAGAAAATCTTTATAAACTTTGCCAGGGTGGGTGGGAAAAACACCTACAGTGCCTACGGGAATCCAACTAGAAATGATATGAGTCACTGTGCTAAAGAGGTTAGGATGGATCAATTTATGGGGGTCTGAATGGCCTAGCAAAGGGAACAGGCCTCTTCGAGGGGTCCCTAATCTAAGTCAAAGTAGCAGCGGTATAGCACCCAGCAAAGTCATTGATTCAAACTGTCACAGGGATATAGTGCCAAGCCTGCTTCTTTGCAGTCTTAGCCCTTAGGATATGATGCTATACTCGCTTCTTTGCAATTTCCTACTAGCACATAAGTCTTCCCGTCGCCCTCCTGGACCAAGGATACCCATCAACACTTCTACCATCAAGTAAGCATTCCCCCCCCCGCCTGCTTGGGTTTGTCAATCTGTGATATTACCACACTCCAGCCAACGGTCACGCTCCTCAGCCAGGTGTAAAGATTTTTCTTGATACGTTTCCAAACCTTGTTCAACACTTCTTGCTTGAAGCCACTGTGCAAAGTAGCTGAAGGGTCTGGGTGGGACTCTTGCAGCAGCAGCAACTCTGTTTCAGTGCAAGGGATTATGTCCACCAATCCTCTGGTAAGGGTTTTGAAGATTAGGCCTTAGGTTTCAGGCAGGGTTTCCCTTAAGTTATGATATATGATATGATATGATTATTTTATTTGTATTGCGCTTCTACACAAGTGTTTCAGAGCGCGACAAGGCAAGGGAGGGGAGCAGGGGCGAACAAAACAACGATCTTACTAGGCCCAGTGACATTGAGAACACGCAAGTGCGTGGGAAAGTGGAAAAGTGCATGCAAGGAGGACAGTGCAAAGTGCGTAGCAGAGGAGAACAGATTAATAATAATAAATAAAAATAAATAGATGAGAGGCAATAAAAAGTGGTAGTAGCCAGCAAGTGGCAAGTGCTGTGTTTATGGCAGCAGACTGGGTAAGTCTGATAAGTGCAGCAAAAGACAAACATGGGTACATTGTCCCCAGTGCACGGGGTGGCCAGGAGGCAGTGCAGGAGGGTGGCAGGGTGAGCAGGTACTTGGGCCCAGGGGACAGAGGGTGGCCAGGTGCACAGTGCCAAGAGAGCAGATCAGCAGGCGAGAGGGAGAGCGAAGGCAGAAGCAAAGAGGAAGGTCTTGAGGTGCTTCTGGAACCCGGAGATGGTTCTCCTCAAGCTTTAGAGTGGCAGGGAGGCTATTCCAGAGGTAGGCCCCAGCCGAAAACAGAGCTACCTCCAGCTCGTTTCTTTGAAAAATGACTGACCCTGAGGGCGCTTGAGGTAGAGGAGTGAAGAAGCAAAGAGGAAGGTCTTGAGGTGCTTCCGGAACCAGAGATGGTTCGCAACTTATTCACAACTCTTGGTCAGTACAGTAGCTGTCAGAGCAACCAAGTCTTGCCTCTCAGATTGTGTGAGGTGTTTAGGTTACATCTAACACACAATAAAAGAACGCCCACAAAGTATATCATTGAAAATATAATCTCTACATGAATATTGTGCATAAAATAATCTAACAGAAGCACTCAAAAATCAAACAAGAGCCTTAACAACTGTAAAGTGATCCAAAGAGGTGTAAGATAACAGTTTATTAGAGTATTTAACATGTTTGTAGATTTAAGGAAAACCTTTGCATACTTTAGGAAAATTAAGATTAGTTTAAATATTTGTGTATGGAAACTAATGGGACTCCTGGGTCTAGAGACCCAAGCTATGCTCACTGATGAGGCCCAACAAGGGCGACACAGGTTTGGGGATGCTTGTGGTCTCGTGCAGAAGGGATGTAACCAAGCAGTTTGGGCTGAACGGCCCCTTTTGGGGTGAAACCAAGCCTGATTTGCATATGGTCTTTCCCTTATTGTAATCACTTGGCAGTCCAAGAATGATGGCCTGGAAGGTTACCCGGAGCTATGCCAGCGGTTATGATGTGTTCCAAACCTTCCAGCCATCACCTCTTTTGTTTTACAAAGTCAATACATAGCTCTGGGTTATAGGGAAAAACGGGTAAAGTATTACCAAGTTCCAAGAGAATCTTGACAGAAGGCAATTTCTGGACTGGGAAGGGATGGGTTTAACCAGATGGGATCTTGAGGTCAATGAACAAGAGGGGCAGCTGAAATGAGCTTGAGAACTGTGGAAAGCAGAGAAAAGTCGTTGGGAGTCTCAGAGGCGCCCGAGATTGACGACAAGGACCCAGAAGACTTAAGCAGGTACAAGGGCTGTGTGGCTCCATGAAGGGGTCTGGAACCCATGTAAAAAAAAAAAAAAACACAAGCCAAAGGGGTGTAAGACCCAAACAAGAGAGGCCATAGACCCAAAGAATAGAAGCCACGTTGACAGGGTCTGTGACCCAAACAACAGAAGCCATATTGACAGGGTCTGTGACCCAAACAACAGGAGCCATATTGATGGGGTCTGGGACCCAAACAAGAAAAATCATAGTGACAGGGTCTTGGACCCAAATAAAAGAAACCAAGTCAAAGGGGTCTTGGACCCAAGGCAGTACTTGGCAGGGGAGTATAGCAGGACTTCCCAATGAGCCACTGGAGAGGCTTGGATAAAGAGCAAGAGAGAGCACGTTGAAAGGGTCTGGGACCTGGGCCTGGCAGGCGAGTATGACAGTTTTACCCAATTGAGCCATTGAACAGCCTGAGAAAGGCCAGCGGAAGTGAGACACCCCACCCTACTTTGTGGAACTGTGTAAAACATCCTGAGAAAGGCCATGGGAAGGGAGACATTCCCTCTACTTTGAGGACCTGTGAAAGCCAGCCTGAGAGGCCAGCGGAAGGGAGACATTCCCCCTACGTTGTTAAACTGCCAATTAAAACCTGAAGAAGGCCAGGGGAAGGAAGACATTCCCCTTTTTATATTAACTGTGCCTGTCCAGAAGGGAGTCCTACTTCTGGACTGAGAAGGCAGTACACCACTTTAGTCTGTTTTCAAGTGTAAGGGATAGAAGTAGGATATTGACACTGGACGGTGGACTTTACTTCCTTTAGAAGTTTAGTTGAGGCCGGAAAACCCCTATTAGAGTTAGGGAAAGACAGGATTTTCTTTTCATTTCTTTAAGAATAAGTCTTTGTCTAAAATCATGTCACCTGTGTGTACGTCTCCTCCATCCACACCCTTACAGTATGAACTCATTTTGTAAGGACAAGACCCCAATATGATTCTCAATGTCTGTAACTGTACCCCTACTGTGTCTGTCTGTCCTTGCAATTGCCATGCTGTGAAGCATAATGTTAGTGCAGGGTTTTGTACAATGTCGAAATGTGCAGTCAGGAGTTCTTAGTCTGCTTGCACAAAGGGCCTTCTACGATTTGGAATAAAACTAGTTTACATGATTTATAGGAGTTAAAGCCAATTGAGGAAACTGGTATGGGTCATATTGGATAGTTTTTAAGTCTCCTATTATCAGGAGAGTGGGATACACATTAAGGGTTCTACTGTCTGGCATTTTCGAATACGTGAATAAAGTCTCAGCTGGTAAACCTCCCAATTGTGCAATTGCAATGGTAAAGTTTATATTTGGAGCATCACAATTTGCTAATCGCAGCCAATCAAACACTGCAGTCTGAGAATGAATAGGAATCTACATCCTGACGAGCCATCTCCTTTGCTCACCTTCTAACCTCCTTTTAACAAGCTTTTTAAGAAAAATGTTTTGCCTTGTCCGTTTGCCGTGACAGGGCTAAGATATAATTAGTAATGCTATTATCATCTCAAAAGTGGTCCCATCTGGGGTGTCACCTGTCTTGATTCCCTTTTTTAAGGGTAATCAAGGAGTCTTGAATCTCCACTTTGTGACAAAGCTGCCACTAATGGGTCCTGGTCATCAGTCACTCATGCCTATAGCAAGCCCAGCACAATGCTAGCGCTATACATCTTGGGGACTAGTTAACTGTTCCTTTGGCATGATAAACACAAACAGCAATGGTATTTTATTGAATCTGAAAACAGCTTTCTGAGATGACAGTTCCGAGTCGTTGCACAAATACGAATTACACTGCGTTTATATAGAATTTATTTTAATCCAACCCATTATTTCCTAAAAGCATGTACGTTTATAAGGCAAGCCAGAAAATATTAAAAAAAATAACAAGCCATCACTCCTAACAGTAAAACTATCATAAGCGATGAATATTTTGGGCAAGAACAATAAAGAATGCATGGTTAAAATGCATGGTAAACACATATTCCTCCAGTCCTCCACGACCAGTCTATACACAGCCCACACCCATTGTATTAACGTTGGAAAGAAAAAACAGTTGTAAAATAAATGGCTTCTTCTCCTACGAGCCCTGGTTTGCTGCCATCCGTTTTCCTCTCCCCATCCCTCCCGACTGCAATGCTGCCCAAGACTGCTGACCTTGTGTGTGGGAGTCTTTCGACCTGACCTATATATATTTAAGTTGCTGAAAATAAATGACTGCCAAGTAATTAGGCCAAATGCTCCCCTCTGTATCAGAGTTAAGATCTTTGTAATTTCAAATAATCAAGTGTCACTTTATTTGGTCTGAAAAGGCTTGTTACATAGGGAAGTTAGAATTTCAGCTCTTGCGGGAGACTTCCTTTACATAGGATTTCTGGAGTTTCCTCTTTTAGCTGTAGCTAAAAAAGGGGCAGTTAGTAATATATTAAATCACAGTGTTGAAACCGAAAGTTTGCGGTCTGAGAAAAGGCCCCTAAAGCAGGAAACTGCCTCTTGCAACCTTCTGTTCCATTCAGGAAGCCATTTATATGTCCAGCCCTGTTTGTTTTAGCAGGCGAACATTGAATTGTAAAGGTTAGAAACTGATGCTTTACCCTTTTGAAATCTGTTCCTGACACAGTTAAGAAATTAACATTTTCATTATCGGAAAACCCACGTGGAACTGTAGATTGTGATTAGAGCTTTGCTAAATTAATCGTGGGCCATGTTCCTTGTAATGGTGTGCTGTTCAGATGGCTATTTTATACACTATGTAGCTTGCCCTTTGCGCACATTCTACAGTCTATTACAGCTGTCTTGAACTCATTGCTTTGAGTTAATGGCATCCTTCTGGATGAGGTAATAACCATAAGGTTAGGTATCATTTCATAACTGTTCCTTTCCTTTCTCATCCCAACCAAATAGGGTTTTTCTTCTTGAAGAGTAATCGGGCACAGTATAGAGACATATTATGCTCACCTTTCGTGAGAGGTATTTGAACTCTCCCTGAGTTTGGAAAGTCAAGTTTAAGGAGTCCATTCATGGTGCTCCCACAAAAGCTTCTCTTAATTCAGCTTTCTAAAAGTGAAGAATGGGAATGATGTCATTAACTCAAACAAGCATTAGCTAGAAGAAGTGGGGTCAGATACCCTTATAACGGTGATTTCATGGAACACAAGGGGCTTCACTCATTTATATAATGATTTTCCGGTAGATCTACACAACAACTTTGCTATCTGCCTACATGAAACATGGCTGCGGGTGTCACCAGTTAAAGATGGTTATATAACACTACTAAATCCAGCTGGAAAAAACAATAAGGGACGTCCTTTTTCTGGATTGCTTACAATGATTAAATCGGGAACAGGCTGGGAAATAATCGAAAAAATCCATCCAAATAAATATGTTCAGGGCACCGTATTGGAATCAACGAATAACCAATGCAACAAAGAACATCTCCTACTGTTGAATTTGTATTGGAATCCGGTAAAAATATCGGCTGAAGCGTTCATTTCTGCGGTAACCAAGATAATAGACAGTCAGCAAAGGAACTGTCTAGACCTCAAATTAATTATATGTGGAGATCTCAACATCTCGTGGTTCGACGATCAAAAAAAGCATATTGAGGTTCAAAAAACAGGCGAATGCCCAGGCAATGAAAGAAGAACGCAATGGAGTAAAGCTCTTCAGATGCGAGATTGCATGATGGGTAATGGACAAGTGCGAGGTAATATACCACCAAATTACACCTGGGAAAACATGGGATATAAAAAGATCATTGACTATTTCTGGACGTCGCGAAACCTGTTCGTAAAAATAGATAATCTATAAATTATGTCAACAACAAATAGTGACCATCATCCTTTAGTAATGTCTTGGCTGCTAAAGGACAGAAAGACGTGTATAAACAACAAGCAAGTTCTTGAAGTAAATAATGGGCGTAATTGACTCAGAATCAAAGAACCACAAATCATTAAAATGTCAAAAGAGTTACAGGACCTAAATTTTGACAAAACTGTCCAGTTGGATTATATACCACTATTATTAGATCTGAAAACTGGGTCCCTACGAAACAGCTTGCAAAATATGAATGTCCACCAACATAAATGGAGTAGCAGTCTGATTGACCAAAAGAAGCAGCTCAGGAAAGACGTCAAAAAAATAAAGAAGCAAAACGGACCGAACACCTTGAGTTTATTAAAACAGAAGAAACAACAATATCGGAATTGGGTAAAATAATTTGCCTATCAGAGGGACCAAGATCGCGGCGAAGAAATGCTGGCACTAATTAACAAAAATAACTCAAGGGAAATCTGGAGAATCTTGAATAAAGGATCAGTGAATCAAGAATCTCTACTGTCAAATGGAGTCGCCGAAAACGACTGGGTTTCACACTTCCAAAAGGTGTTTTCTGGAAATGGGATGTCTCAATCTGTTGACACTAGAAATGATGACACGGCTTGGGACATAATCGAGTCTGGCGATAATATTCTCATGGCTATATCAAGATTAAAAACATCAAGAGCTGCCGGCCCTGATGGCATCAGTAATACGCTACTAAAAGAGCATAAATATGCATGGGCAATATTCATAAAAAACCTATTCGTGGCTATAGCGGCAAGAAGACAGGTCGCAAAGTCATGGTCCGAGGCAATACTAGTACCAATATATAAGAAGGGCAATCGTGGCGATCCAGCAAACTATCGCCCGATTGCCCTTCTGGATACAATCGGAAAAATACTAGCAACATTTCTACAAAAGAAACTATCAACATGGGCAAAAGAAGTCGAATTGCCGGATATAAGACAAACAGGATTCACAAAGGGCGTAGGAACAGAGAATAATCTCGCCCTAGTGAACCTATTAAAACTCGAAGCCCTAAGAAAAAAAGAACAGCTATTCATGGCATTTATTGACTTAAAACAAGCATTTGATTCTATGAATCGTGAAAAACTATAGACAAAGTTAGAAAATAGGAAGTGCCCTAACTCTCTGCTACACCCTATTAAGGCACTACATTCTAACACTACAATCAGAATAAGGCTAAACGCAGAAGGTGACTTGTCAAAATCAATTACTACAACTAGAGGGGTGAAACAGGGTTGCCCCCTAGCTGCAACCCTGTTTAAATTCTATATTGCCGATATTACATCAGCACTTGCAGGTGCCAACTGCTTCCCTCCTAAAGTCAATGGTCAACCAATAAGCTATATGATCTATGCTGATGACATAGTGTTGGTTGATAGGACTCGAATAGGGCTACAGCGGCTTTTGTCAGAGCTAGATTCCTACATGACCGATAATGAACTGGTCATCAATGTGGAAAAAACAAAAATTATGAAGTTTGGATGTACGCATGGTACAAAAAAAAAGATCTTTAAAAATGGTGGATTGACAAAAAGCAGCTTGAAGAAGTGACAGAAATCCGCTGCCTAGGAATAATGATGAACATCTCGATATGCAAAAGGAGCTGGGTGCAGGATATTTTCCACCGAACAAGAACGCTTGTTTTACAAGGTGCAAGATTACACGCCCTATATGGAAAATTCTCAATGATACCACTGCGAATTTTCGACCTCCAGAAGGTAATCCCCACAATAACTTATGGTTCAGAAGCAGGTTGGAATATAGACCTAAAAATCTGGTCTAAACTGGAAGGCTTATTTTGGCGATATGCCCTGCGCTTGCCTAAAAACATTTCAATGACCATTTTACGCCATGAATTAGTACTATAAAGTCTTTACGGAACAGTATTATGGAAATGCCCGTTACTGTTACGAAAGATTGAAATGTCGGAGCCAGAACCTGCTTACAGAATATTAAACCCAGGAGATACACATCACTATACTGGTCTATTACTAAACTGGTCAGAGAAAGTGAAAACCATCATGTTAAATGCGAACATTTCAATGGACACGTTGTTAAGTCGGCCGCAGATTGCGAGAAGACTGTTGAAAGAATGGCTGTGGATCGAAAATTTGGAAAAATATGATATGATGTCGACAGCACTGGACCTCGGACCTACAAAGAACAAGGTGGATAAAATGCCAAAGTACTTATGCCAATTCCCGTCGAGATATCACAGGGACAGATTTCTTAGATTCAGATTGAATCTCTATAAGACAAATTATATGACGGCAAAAAGGAAATTGGCAGAGAACACTAACGCAGCTTGTCGGCATTGTAAAAGCCAAGATGAGACAGTAAAACATCTGATAACCGAATGTGTGGCAATAAAGGAGCTGAGATCAATCCACTTGATTAAATTTAAGCCAGTAAATGAAATGATGGAAGATCTGTGGTATCGAATATTGAGTGCCAGCTCGTTCCATCTAACTTGTTCAGTGATAAACTTTCTGGACAAAGTCTTGCTCTGAGGTATAAGAAATCTAAACGGTCTTGTAAATATGATAGAAGTGAATTGACGATGTATTGTAACAAAAGTTTGTAAGAAACTAGATGTTGCAAATAAAATAAAAAAAAATAAAAAAAATCAGCTTTCTGGTCTACAAGCACAAACTTGGGGTCATTCGACTCCTAATCCATTGCTGGCCCTGTTTTCACTATCTAGAAGCTTCACCTGCAGGCCTTCCTCCCAAGTACCTCAACTGCCACTTGTTGGGCTATACATCTATTTGTATATATATCTATTGTTGAAAATACATAAAGAATTTTGCCAAAAAAAACATACCGTATGGCATAAATGTACTGATATCTTACAATTGTTTTGCAAAAAGTGTGCCTTTGTTTGCCCCCGTTGCATTTCGAGGGACCTTATGTTTCACCATTTTTGGATCTGGTAGCACAGTTCCAACAAGGAGCACCTGAAAGTTATTGATATAATACATCTATTAATTTTAAAGGAAATTGAGTACCTCCACAACCTAACATTCTTATCCTCTTGTTTGGGTCCCAGACCCTGACAATATAGCTTCTCTTGTTTGGGTCTTCCACCCCTTCAGCTTGGCTTCTTTTACATGTGTCCTAGACCCCTTCACGGACCCAGACAGCCCCTGCACCTTCTTGTCGGGCTGCTGGTCCTTGGCATCGGTCTTGGGCGCCTCTCAGACTCCCGATGGCTTTTCTCTGCTTCCTTTGGTTCTTGCGCTTAGTCCAGCAGCCCTGCTGTACTTCTCTGGAGCCGGCTGCGCATTTAGGGTCTGTGGTGTTATATGGCTTTCTTCCTCGCCCAGACTTCCTTCTTCTGCTTGCTTCAGTCTGCCAGTCCTCCGCAGAGCAGATAGAGATGTCTGACTAGCATCGTCCACGTCCCGGTCAGCAGCTTCCTTCACAGCTTTACAGTCTGTGGTATTCAAACTTTGCTCGTGGTGTCTCACGGGAGGGACTGACAATTCAGTAAATTGTTCTTTCATCTTAAGCTGCTTGAGGTCTGATGACTAGAACACTCAGCCCATTTCTCAGAAGGATTATCCAGCGCGCTGCACTTCTTTGTCATAGTATGCTTATCAGTAAACTCTATATAGTTAACCATATTCTCCCTCATCCCAGTACTACAGGTCTTAAAGGTTTGGCATAAGTAGATAGGGAATTTGGTAGGAGTAGAGGAAGGTAAGGAAAGAGGTGTGAAAGAGTTGGGTAATTGGGGAAAATACAACATCCCATGTCTTCCCTGTATCCTAGAGGGGGAATCCCTCCTCGGGAGATCCTCCCACTGAGTACCACCCCCCAGGGGGACTATCGGGTAGCGGACGAGCCTCCCTGGAAAGGCTCCCCGTTCCACCCCGAGGGGGAAGGGACATCATAGGATTTGTCACAATACAGAGATATTATTCAGAAAAACTAGGACAGCTGCAAGCTGCCTATCCACACGGTACACCTCTACAAAGGCACAAGGCTTTAGCCATTTATCTTACCTTTGGCTGCACATCCCATTTAATAAGCTGCGACAGCTGGATTTAAATTTATAGCTGGCTGTACTTGCAGCTTCTAGGCACCTCATCCATCACATCCTTATTGTCAATATTGGGAGATATTATGGGAACACATAGTGCTGCTGCAGCCATGAATCTAGGCTTGTCCAAACCATCTAAAAATTATCAAATGGTTGAGAGCATAATTCTACTTTTACTGAAAAGAGAGCCTGCAATATTAGAGGTTCATATTAAGTTGTCCCTAAGAAATGAGCAAGAAAAAAGGGAGCAATTTGGGCATATAGTGACAACCACTTATCAGTCACTGGGCAGAGATGACATAGGCAGGAGGCCTGCAGGGGTGCAGAAAAAGGCCAACATGGATAGTTATGTTATGCTATTGAGCATTTGTATAGCGCCTTTCACCATTGGTATGATCACAAAGTGATGTGGGTTGAACTCCTGCGGGGACCGTAGTCCAAGTCAGTGGAGAGGGTGGGTACTAAGTAGTGCTTGGGTGCACTCAGTATGTGTGTAGCCACAACGAATGTTTATGGTGAGTAGCTGCATACTAGTGCTAGGAGTGGTGTGGTGGTTGTGTGCCATCAGTATTATGTATGCAGCAAGGCCAATTTGACTTGGGGGGTAGCTGCATTCTGGCAAAGGTGGTGCTTGTATATGCGATTATGTGTGCAGCTAGGCCGATGTGCCGTGGGGTATATCTGGGTTCTACAGATTGTTGCAGTGTTCATGGTGTTGTGTAGTTGCATGTGCAGCTAGGCCGAAATAATATAGGGATATAGCTGCATTCTATTGTATGTTGAGGCAGAGGCGAGAGTCAGCATATTGGTATGCGTGGGTATCAGTGCAATTTGAGGCTGTCCCCTGTTGCCAATTACCTTCTTGTGTCTGCCGATGTGACCATTTCTCCCCATGTAGGGGGTTCAGCTCTTTAGTTCTCCCGTAAGCATTCTCGGTCTGGTGTGAGTTTAGTTCTGTTTACCATGCTTGGCCGTATCAACTCTGGTTTAACATTGCCATCAATGTTAAATTGGCTGATTCCGCACCTTTACTGGGCAAAGCAATTGCAGGTCTATGGTCATTCTTGTGTCAAATTGAGTCTGCAAGTGCTTATCTGTTGTCACCTTTTCAATGTGCAGTTACATCCTGTTCTATCAGACTTACGATTACATCCCAGATACGCGGACTGATGCTCAGTGATCCTGAAGGGCCAATATCAAAGCCAGGCTATGTTGGTGGTGTTGTGCCTGTCTGACATTATTAGATGCAGCGCAGGTTTGAGTGATACAGGTTGAGTGTATGGTTTGGGTATTGATAACAGGCGACAGACAGCACATCACTGTCACTTACAGGAGCTTGTTATGCCAGATTCCTCACCTGATTAAGAGTGTGGAACCTGGACAGTGAAACAATGCCAATTCCCTCTCTAATGCTAGAGCATAAGTGTTAGTGGGCCCATTTTTCATGTCCTGGGTATTTGTTTATAGCGAGTGGTTGAGTGATCCCATACTAGTTTAACTTGCGAGTTAGACCACATTATTGTCCCTTGCGAGAGCGGAAGACGCTGGAGACCTCACCTGATTAGAGAGCATAATGCTTACCCAGTAGGGAGAGAGTGCAGGCCCAGTTATAGCTTCAGAACGTAAGTGCTACTAGACCTCGGGTATTGGAGTTCTGGTAATTGATTTCCAAACACAGAGTTAAGCGTCACCTGACCAGAGAGCACAGTACATACCTGGTGGCAGAAGAGATCCCGCCCAATCATAGCTTCAGAACATAAGTGCTACTATGCCCTGGGTATTGGAGTTCTGGTCACTGAATTCCAGACAAAGTTAATCAACACCTGGTCAGAGAATACAATGAATACCTGGCAGAAAACAAGAACAGGCCAGACAAAAAGATACACCTGCAAGGTAGACCCTCGAAAGGAAAGGGATATTTTCAAGGGAAGAGGGGTGGTAGAACACACCACACTCAGCTTCCTCTAGAAGAGGAGGAGAAATACCTATAGCATGAACCAAAGAATGGGAAAACTACAGTAGACAGGGATGCCCCTTAGTGGCAAGGCCCTCACAGGGGTAGAAGACCCTGGGGTAAACCTAGAGGAAAGACCCATTTTCGACCAACAGACTATTATTTCAGAGATGGAAATCAAATGAGAAGTCCACAGAAATGTGGTACTGATGAGGGCTCATCTCATTCCTCACAGGCAAAGACATCAGGCCGTTCTAAGGCTGAGGGAAAAGACATGACAAATAAAGGAAGCATACTGCAGCTCTTCAAGTTCATCAAACAGTCTGCACACTCATCAAATCATTTCCAAGACAAAGCATTACAATGACTGAATAGAAATCCTTTTAGATTCCGGGTCTGACATTTGTATATATGAATGCAGCCACAAGGCATTGTTGGAGCACACCAAAGCACATCAAAATGCAAAAATAACTATACACACAGGGCAAACGTTAGCAAATGAAGAGTATTTTGTAGCCATTGAGCTGGAAGGTGAAAATCCCAAAGAGATTGAAGCACTGTTTTGGCCACAGATATATATTCAATATAAAGGGCTGTTGGCTCTTCAGAATTGGCCACCATTGAATGTGAGACAAGCACATAGAGGTGAAGAAGTAGTGATACCTGCCTTTTCAAAGTAAGTAAGTGGGTACATAGTACAAAAGAATGCAAATGAATCGGCTGTACTGGGAGTAATTCAACAGTTTAAAAACCATGTAGTACCTGATCTGGAATGTCCAGTGCATGCAATGCCTGTGCTGACACCAGCTCCACCACAGAGACCCTATCCCAATAAGCAACAAGCAAAGTGTGTTGGAAAGTGTGAGAGGCAGCCTGCAGTCAGCGGCCAGGTCAAGGCCGGCCTAAATCACGTGAAACTGATAGTAAGTGTTGTGTCTTCCCCAAACAAAATCCTACGCTGACACTGTTGGATAATGCCCTCCGTGAATTGTTCACACGCTACCTCTTAACTACTAATTACACATTTTTACTGAGCCATCTTAACATTCATTACCAGTCACAAACGCTGCCAGTGAAGGGGGGGCACTGGACTGAACTGTGTTAGACGATTCTTGAGTACACTCCCTTGACCAGAGACTGCGGGCCTTGGCCTTTGATCTGTACAAAGGGATCAGTCAGCCACCTTGTAAACTGAAATCAGATAACTCCATGTCTCGCCAGGACTTGAGAAGCCAGTCCAACATAGCGAGTGGGGGTGCTGGGATGGAAACACCACATCCCGAAAAGTACCGAGCACACAGAGGCACTGGCGGTAGGGGTTAGAAACTGCCAACAGGAAGAGCGGTTGGTGGGGACACTGAAGTCAGGCTTAGCGGAGCAAAATACCAAATGTTGTGGGATCGCTATCAAATTGCGTGCGCTATTTTCCACTCTCGAACTTCAAAAAAGAAAAAAAGGGGGGGGGGGGGTTGGCAGCAAGTGATATCACTCCCTCAAACTTCCCACAAAATTTGTACAAAGTAGACAAGAGTATCAGAGTTCGGGAGGATATCTCGCGCTCACACCAACAACTTCTTATGAGACCTATTATCACTGTTGTTAAAATTCCTCAGGATAGGTTAAAAAAATCCTCAAGTTACATAACGCTTGTCAGTTCAATATATTTTAATTTTTCTTCCTAAGTAAAGAACAGCCGACACGTGTTTCGACCTTTGGTCGTTATCAAGGCTGTACAGATTATTACATTCATTCAATATATCGAAAAAAAGAGAGAAAATTCAAAAACCATACCATATAGTGCCAACATGTCAGGTCAGGATATGGGAAAATTCACGCCATAGTCAAGATATAAGGTGAATATTCAAAGAAAAATAAACATAAAACAATAATTTAGTTTTTCCTCAAAAAATATGTGTGTTCAACATAACATCCAGTAATCAACTGTTTTCACAATAAAAATCAACTCCAATATATTAGTTACATAGATTACTAGTTATCACCCTGTGACACCATTCCAACATGACCAAAGGAGATGTGAATATTCTAAATGCAGCATTAGAAAATAGAGATGAAACTTACCCTCTCTATGTCAATTAGTTATGTCTTCCATCCCTATATTGTAGACCCTTTAAATTAAATTTAATGGTATGAATTACATAAACGTTCTATCCCATATTATAGCATAGATTGAAATTTAGAATGTTCACCAACCTGAAAATCTATGTTCTAAAATACCATATGTTCCAATAATCTTTAGGTTCGAAATGTTTTAGGTCCAAAATTGGCTTTCACCTACAAAAAATATGTATTTTACTACGCTTCATAGGGTTAACTATAGACCCCCATATTAATCATTTCCATAGTTAAAAATACTCATGGGTTAATAAATCTCTCATGTGTTGCCATTTAAATTATGCTGTTGAACAAGAAAATATATAATATAATAATATTGCATTAAGTTCAGTTCCCATATGCACATCATGAGTTACTGAAGGACCTCCCTCAACTATTCCAAAGGGATGATTCTGTTAAATAGAGTATATCCTGTTTAAAATGCAATAACATTCTTCCCTATTAGTATTCCAATTCTCCATGGGCTTACCTTTACATGGGCTGAATCCCAGAACCTCGTTATGCTAAGGGGATCCCACGAGTTTCCCCTTCCATTTGAAATGCATTGGCACTCACGGGTTCGCGGGCCGCACCGCGATGACGTCACGCGCACGCGACGGCGCCATACACACATACGCGCATCTAAACTGCAGTTTCGCCTGGCCCGATAAAATTCCCCCGCCGGGATATTATCAATTGTAGATCTCTGATGACTACTTTTTGCATACAGTATTGAGTTAACTTCTGTTGATTTACGATATGTTTGTGTTTCAATCTGCCCATTGTTCACAAAAATATGCAGATCTAGGAAGTCAATGCATTGTGTGCTTGCTAGTCATCAGAGATCTACAATTGATAATATCCCGGCGGGGGAATTTTATCGGGCCAGGCGAAACTGCAGTTTAGATTTGGATTATCAGAAGGAGTCTGACCTGCTTACGCAAAGATTCCAAAAGAGAGGATATAACCTGAAATGTATAAAGAAAGCGGCAGATAAGTACAAAGAGTGTAGTCAATTGGAGCTTCTATGTGACCGTGTGAAAGAGAAACCTGAGAGTGATTGTATTTCCATAATAACTCAATTCTCGCAAGACTCATCCTTACTTTATAAAATGGTGTCTAGACACTGGGATATTTTGAGACTCGATAAGGATCTGTTTTAATGAGACATATTGGCAATATATGTTGCTTGCTTAATCAAGGAACTCTGTAATAATGCCCATGTAACGCTGAGTGCGCGTGTGTATGGCTCCGTCGCGCGCGCATGCGCGTGACCTCATCGCGCGTGCGTGCGCGACCTCATCGCGCGTGCGTGCGCGACGTCATCGCGCGTGCTCGCGCGTGACGTCATCGCGGTGCGGCCCGCGAACCCGTGAGTGCCAATGCATTTAAAATGGAAGGGGAAACTCGTGGGATCCCCTTAGCATAACGAGGTTCTGGGATTCAGCCCATGTAAAGGTAAGCCCATGGAGAATTGGAATACTAATAGGGAAGAATGTTATTGCATTTTAAACAGGATATACTCTATTTAACAGAATCATCCCTTTGGAATAGTTGAGGGAGGTCCTTCAGTAACTCATGATGTGCATATGGGAACTGAACTTAATGCAATATTATTATATTATATATTTTCTTGTTCAACAGCATAATTTAAATGGCAACACGAGAGATTTATTAACCCATGAGTATTTTTAACTATGGAAATGATTAATATGGGGGTCTATAGTTAACCCTATGAAGCGTAGTAAAATACATATTTTTTGTAGGTGAAAGCCAATTTTGGACCTAAAACATTTCGAACCTAAAGATTATTGGAACATATGGTATTTTAGAACATAGATTTTCAGGTTGGTGAACATTCTAAATTTCAATCTATGCTATAATATGGGATAGAACGTTTATGTAATTCATACCATTAAATTTAATTTAAAGGGTCTACAATATAGGGATGGAAGACATAACTAATTGACATAGAGAGGGTAAGTTTCATCTCTATTTTCTAATGCTGCATTTAGAATATTCACATCTCCTTTGGTCATGTTGGAATGGTGTCACAGGGTGATAACTAGTAATCTATGTAACTAATATATTGGAGTTGAGTTTTATTGTGAAAACAGTTGATAACTGGATGTTATGTTGAACACACATTTTTTGAGGAAAAACTAAATTATTGTTTTATGTTTATTTTTCTTTGAATATTCACCTTATATCTTGACTATGGCGTGAATTTTCCCATATCCTGACCTGACATGTTGGCACTATATGGTATGGTTTTTGAATTTTCTCTCTTTTTTTCGATATATTGAATGAATGTAATAATCTGTACAGCCTTGATAACGACCAAAGGTCGAAACACGTGTCGGCTGTTCTTTACTTTGGAAGAAAAATTAAAATATATTGAACTGACAAGCGTTATGTAACTTGAGGATTTTTTTAACCTATCCTGAGGAATTTTAACAACAGTGATATTAGGTCTCATAAGAAGTTGTTGGTGTGAGCGCGAGATATCCTCCCGAACTCTGATACTCTAGGCTTAGCGGAGCCTCAGGAAAAAAAAAAAAAAAAAGACATGGGGGTCTCTTGCCCCTTACCGGAAAAACAAGCTGAATTCACAACAACGTCCGAGTCACAGACTTTACAGAAAGGAACATTGATAAATGCCTCGTTTCAATGCGCGGGGCCAAGACAGCGGAAAGAGCCGAAGGGGATTCCGAAGGTACCAATAACTCCCTGTGAGGACTTGCTAATTACAAACATTTTTTTAAAACAATCTCAGCAGCGCAAGTACCGGATCTCGACTAGTCACGGCTACAGTCCCCCACAACCTCCACCGATTGTGAGCAAGTCTGTGCATGTGCACAGCGAGTCCAAAGATCTTCAGAGCTCAGTTTTCACTAACGTAAAGAAGGTTGTGTGCACGATTATCAATGACCTCAGCTTAATTGAATTTGTGGACTTTGTGGTACTTGAAACAAAGCAAGTAAGGCATCAGGACTCCCTCCCGACTCCCCCACCGAACCAGGTTGACAATGGGCTGGCTAACCGCATTGTCATTCAGACATGAAGGGGGTCCCCGTGGCTTGCAGGTCTCCATCATGAAGGATGGTTCCTGGGCTATTTCTGACTTGGCGTCACAGCAGGAGCTGTGAACTTGTGATCAGATGGACGTTTTAGAAAGTAGAGGTATCTGCTTCCCACCTGTTGGTGGATCAAACACAGACATTGTAATCCAACAAATCTGCGATGCCTCTTGCGCAGGTACACTCATGGATTTGACAAATGCTATGATGGACAATCCCTTGCTTAGGTCTAAAAGAGCGAGGTCTTGTTCTCTTTCTCCGCCCATTCCATTTCGACTAGAGTCAGAAGCCTCAGAATTTCATCACACGCTGCGAGAAGTGGACAACAGAATTTGCATAACACATCCTACAGTGTCTGCGCTTAACGACTTGCTTAGCTCATTTGTAGTGCTGTACGACAACATCTGGGTGGAAGTAAAGACCCACACCTTGAGGCTGGCAGATATTAACGTGAAAGTGGAAGATCTGGGAGTCCAGTTGGTTGGGTTAACTCATGCAAAATGCTTCAGACAAAAAAGGTGATGTGATTACATGGAAGGGCAATATACCCCAACAGAGTATTCATGATGTGAGCATGAAAATTATAGAATGGTCGCCCCTGGCTTACAAGGATGCCAATCCTCTGGGGTTGAAACCGGCTCAAACGGGGCCGGTGACTATAAAGAAAAAGGGCAACCTGATAGACTTTGAAGAGCTTGGGTGATGGCCCTTCCTTGCATGTATCCAAAGAACAGTCGGATGTGCCGGCGTGGAAGTGCGTGAACCTCCAAAAAATTGGTCACAGAAAAAGAAAACAAACAAAAAAGAAAAAGCGCAAAAGCGTAATACATCTTCCAGAGCTTTAATGCATAATTTGGTAACCTCATAACGCGAAGAAAAGAGTGTGTTGGGTTGCTCCCATGCCTTTGGATTTAACAGAGGAGGTTGATACAGGGATGTCGTCAGATCTGAGCACACAATGTAAAGGGAGAGCAATAGGGGGAGATTAGGGGATAGGAAGAAAGGAAATTGGGGAACCCCCAAGTAGTGTGGGTGGGGAAGCGTCCGTTAACGTCGTTCCAGTGGAAACCGGAACCCAGACAGAAGGTGGTAGTGGTGAGCAGGGTCCTTTAACAAGTTTGATCTTTGGGGCTAAAGAGGGGGGCCTGTCCAACTCTAAAGATCAACTCTGGGAACCCCCAGGGCCACACCAGGGGCAGTGCTCTCCCTCGCTCCCCAGTCACTGAGAACAGATTGCTTTACGCAGGTGGATTTGGGATCACTCGAGGTTGCGATATGTGCGCACCCTGCGGTGGAGGCTGGGAGTAAAGTCCTGAGCGGGCTCGGCGTAGCAAATCCAGAAGGCTCAGCTGTGATGAGCTTCAAATTTGGTATGCAGCACCAGTTGCCAACTAACTCAATAAGTAAGGGGAGAGAGTCCCAGGGTTGGGAAGTTGGGTTTCTAACTGTTCCCTTCAAGGATTTAGGAGGAGGTCAGAACAAGAGTGTAAGTCCTCCGAGCAAGGTATCCAAGTATTTAGCCTGTCAGACAAGTCTTTCTTGACAGGTAGTGGGGTGGGCAGGCTTCTGCAAAAAATCTATGTACCTAAGCTCAAGATTGAGACAGGGGAGCCTAGTGCTCCTGCCATGACCAGCATCACAAAACAGTCTTGGGGGTAGTACAGGAATTGGGGTCAGGTTACAAACGGGATCCACTCATGCAGGATAGAGGGCTTGAAAAGGCTGAAACTCATAGCATTCTCAGAAGTGCGAGGAACAAGGATGTGGGGGGGGGCGATGGTCAATGTGAACTCCAGAGTCCTGTCTCCTATCACAAGGCGGGCGGTCCAGTGGAGAGGGATAACGCAAAGTAGGGAGGAGGGTCATAAAGTAAGGATGAGAAGTTTCCTGGAGGGTAATTACATCTGTCTTAACCGGGGGAATGTGTTGACAATTTTCTCTGAGATCCCTGTGCTAAATCTATGGCCTTTCTTTGATATACATAAGAGTGCAATTTCTGAATCGAGAAGTCGTGGACAACTGCTTCTTGCACTTTGGGTCTAGGATGGTCCTGGACTTAGTGATGTCGGAAAGAGTAAAAATAAATGCCCTGGGCTTTGATATAGCCTATTTTGAAGAGAATCAATGTGTCCAAGTAAGGGAGGGTGAGGTAAGCAACCTCAAAATTAAACTGGAATCTCAAGAAGACACTTGAGGGTGGGCAATAAACAGTGTGGAATGGAAAAGCACAAACATAGATTGTTCTGCAGTTACATCTGCCTTGTGGTACAAGCGGGGTGCATAATGAAGGTGGGGAGCTCTCATCCCCAGGTATGGTAAAGGGTCAAATCACCATGCCACTCACGAAGGTTGAGGGGGACTTTTGGAAACCCATATCATGGAACTCAAGGGGACACTCGCAGCTACAAAAGAACGTAAAATTGGTAAAAAGCCTAGGAAAACCAGATTGCATTTTACTACAGGATGTCAGTCTAGAAATATGGATACCTCTACTTTGAAACCGCAAACGCATTTTGGTGGCCGTGGGCCAACCGTCTCATGCACGATATGACAAAATATAGGTTTTCGAGTTTGCCAATGAACGGCCATTTTGATGTAACAAGAATCGCCATTTTGTTTTCTAACCATTGCTCATTGCTTTCTGTTCCTATTGCTTCGCAGTATATTTTTCGCTTACACTGCTCGACTGTGAAACATTGTTGTCTGTATGTGAAAAGGACAAGGCCGCAGGGCCGTGAGGATAACAAGAGTTCGCTGAAACACAAACGTAGGCAGCGCCAGGAGGAATGCCCGGCTTCCTCCCGAATGTAGCCTTGAAGCAGAGCTGCAGGGCATTCAATCATTTCACAGCTGCCAGCCAGTCTCGTTATATGGTAGAATATGCTAGAATAAAACCGCTAAAGGCTTGAATTATGCTTTTCTTAGGGCCCCCCTTTGCTGAGCCCGCTAGAGCATGTCGGCTCCCAGGACGCAAATAGTACCCGATAGATAGCAAGGTCCAGAATGCAACTCCCCCCGTATGTAGTTCGCTTCCAAGAACAGAAGCGCTGTGTTCTATTCAACAACTGAAAGATGCCTTCGCACTCACAAATTGCAAATTGTTACTAGAATAGATGTTTGAAGGTGGCATAGTCGTCGGAGATGTCCATCATCACACCAAGTTCAAAGAAACCCAATAAAGGGGGGTGTTAAACATGTCATAGCTGATTGTTTGATATGCTTTTAGGATATATGCAACTGATGTACGTAATTCACCCTCTTGCGTCCCTCGAGGTCTAGAGATGCACGTCACGGGGCGTGAGACCGAGTTGGCCAACTGAGACTTTTGCTTGCAATAAAACCCTAGCTTTGGGAATACAACCTTGTGTCTGGTGTCTCTATCGTGTGTGGTGACTCGCCTTGTTTCCATAGACTTCAGGGTCCCCTAGGGGCCCCTTTCAAGATGGCGCCCGAACAGGGACCCTCCCCCACTTGTCCCATCGCGTAACGTTGTAATTGAGTAAGGCAGAGAACGGCGAGGACGGGACGATCGAGCCGGGATCAAGAGGTGTTCGGGGCGCCCTGTAAAAGTGATGAGACTCCTTTGCAGATCTGCACACATCTGATCCCTGATCGACGTGCCTGGCTAGAGAACAAGGAGGCGAGGGTCCCGAAACGAGGCGGAAGCCAAGAAACGCAGACACGACGTCCTTTGGTGCGTCAGTATACAGACAACTTGATTATCAGGTGCGTCATTCCCTGATTCAAAGTATCCTGATAGTGGTTGAGAGTTGACTTTCCAAAATCAAACGCCCTAGGTAAGGTTGATTAACAAGGGCGAAGGTTGAAACATGCCTGGGGTATTGTCCACCCTAGCAGGGTTTTTCCGCTGTGGTAGACAATCTTTGGAAGATGGCCAAATTGTACCACCTGGGGGAACGCCGGCGTATGAGATGTATGTGAAGTATGGATTGGGTGCGAAAATATTCTGTAAGACTTGGCATAGGCAAACCAGAAAGCAACAAGACCATCAGTGGCCGATTAATAGTAGTTTTGAGATAGCGAGGATAGATAACCTGGAAAGGGTGTTGATAAGAAAGAAAGAGCGTCCTGCAGCATTTGAGACTATTAAAGACTGGAGAAAGGAAGCAATGCTCTGATTTAAAAGCAGAGCAAAGCATGCGCGCAGGCATAAATCGAAAGGTGAAGTAAAGGAAGAAAAAGAAGAGGAGGAGTGGACTGAGAGTCTAAGAAGGGCAGGTAGGCGTGACCAGTTGAATATAGAAAAGATATACCCACAACAAGAATTAGACATAGCAGATGAATTGATAGAAAATATATTGACTCATACCAAACAAGGCTCAAGATCAGAAGTAAGACCAGACACGTCAGCAGCTATTGCCCAGACCCCGCCTGTAGCTCAAGCTCCCCCTCCGGTAGCTCAAGCCATCCCGCAGCCACAGACCGCGCGCGTAACACTTCCTATTATCCAACCAGGCCTACAACAGACACTCCCTGTTCCCATTGTCCTATCCGCACCTCCCGCCTCAGACACAGACTCGGTACCGTCCGTTCCTCCCGGGGTTGAAGTTGAAACCACGGGGGCAAGAGGCGGGACTGACCAACGGGG
Source organism: Ambystoma mexicanum (assembly GCF_040938575.1). Taxonomy (NCBI): domain Eukaryota; kingdom Metazoa; phylum Chordata; class Amphibia; order Caudata; family Ambystomatidae; genus Ambystoma; species Ambystoma mexicanum. Next base: position 1,284,382,332 of record NC_090931.1, on the reverse strand, counting down.
GTGCACGAGGGTAACCCGCAGCGCAATCAGCAAAGAAAGGAAGGTGGAATTGCAGCAACAGGCAGAGATGTATATAGACGGGAATGATGGGACGACAACATTGGCTTCGATATATGACTTCCGTAGAAGCAACGAAAGACAGGTAGTGTTGGAATGCATGGGTGAATATTTTGTGGAGAAATGGAAACAGCTAATTGGGAAATTACCACCGCAGCGATTGTTAGATTTGAATGCATTAGCACGCTGTAGGGAGAGGGATGAAGAAGTGAGAGAACATGTATATAGAGTTTTTGAGCTTAGAGATGAATTAGATAATGATTATGTCGAAATGTTTACTGCACCTGCGTACAGGAGTAGGGATATTGGGAGACCTGGGAAGGGAGAAAAGGGGTTGCATAATGAATGGCAGCAATTACCATCGCCGGGGCAGAAGGAGATGGTGAACGAATTATCGTTGCTAAAACAGGTGGGGGTAGACTTGAAAGAATGTCTAATAAGAACACAGGTACTATTGCAGCAAGTAACAGGACATAATATAGGGCGAGTGAACGCACAAGGAAGGAGTAATTCGAATATGCATGGGGGAACAGTGGGGCTGAATCAGTGTGCATATTGTAAGGAGGAAGGACATTGGCGAGCGCAATGTCCGCATCTACAGAATAGAAATGGGTCTGGTCAGAGGAGACAGCATAGAGGACACCCAGGAGCAAATGGACCAAATAGGAATAGTATGCAGCAGCATCATAATAACGGAGGTAATCAAAACCAAGTCCAAAACCAAAATGCCCCAAACCAGAGTCAGGGACAGCAGAATCAACAATATGGAAATCAGAGTGGGGGAAATAGAGGGAAGAGTGGAAATGTTTTCGATACACAGCCAAACAAGTATTACAGTAATAGTAATGATTACACTTCGGACGATGTGTTATTTCCCCAATAGGACAGCCCAGGACAGGGATCGGAACCAGTGTCTATTCCCGTGAATCAGAGAGGACCCTACGTAGAAATGAGAGTTGGGAATGAGGAGCACCGCTTTCTTGTAGATACAGGAGCACAGAAGTGTTCAATAGACCATCACTTGGTTCCGGATATACCACTGTCGGGGCAAAAGAATATTTCCGTAGGGTTCGCAGGTACACCAGTCATAAACCCAGTGTCCAAACCAGTCCCAGTTACCATAGGACCATTTACTGAACATTGTCCTTTCCTTCTAACAGAAAATTGTGGAGAAAATTTGTTGGGATTAAACTTGTTGAAAAAACTAGGTTCTGTTATACATTTTACGGCAGATGGAGTGTTTCTAACGATATGGCCACATGATGGCCCTGTGTCAGAATTCATGTCTGAAGCGTTACCAGGGGAACTAAGTAAAGTACCAACCTGTATATGGGCAATGCATGACAACGATGTGGGATGTTTAAAGATAGAGCCAGTAAAGATTATTTTGAAAGAAGGCGTTACTCTACCGCGAATACCCCAATACAAAATTTCGGTTGAAGGTGAGAAAGGATTGAAGAGTATTGTTACAGATTTGGTGAAATTAGGGGTAATCGAGGAAATCACAGGCAGTACATGCAACAGCCCAATTCTTCCGGTTTATAAAAAAGGAGGTAATGAGGTACCATACCGTTTCATAATTGATCTACGCGCATTGAATAAGGTAGTAGATCCGCAATTTCCTCTAGTGCCAGACGTCACTACAATATTGACAATGATACCTGTTTCAGCAGAATATTTTAGTGTAGTAGATTTGAAAAACGCATTCTTTAGTATTCCAGTGGACAAGGACAGTAGATATTTGTTCGCGTTCACATTAGGACGACGATCATTTACATTTACGTGGATTCCGCAAGGTTACATGGAAAGTCCAAGTATTTACAGTAGAGCATTAAAAGAGCACCTAGACATGCTGGAATTACCTGTGGGTTGTGCACTTTTGCAATACACAGACGATCTATTGCTAGCTGCAGACACAGAGGAGATTTGTAAAGAAAGCACTGTATTACTACTGTCACACCTAGCGGCACATGGCCATAAAGCTAGTTTGAAGAAATTTCAGTATAATCAAAAGGAGGTGGCCTATTTGGCTACCTACTTTCGAAAGGAGGGAGAAGACTAACGCCAGAACGCATAGAAAGTATTTCTTGTATGCCTATTCCAAAGACACAAAAAGGAGTCAGAGCCATAATAGACATGGCTTCATATTGCCGACAATGGATTGGTAATTTTGTGTTAATTGTGAAACCATTAGTGAATTTAACTAGAAAGGATGCGGTTATGCCTTTGCATTGGGATGAGGAATGTCAGAAAGCATTTGATGGATTGAAAACTGCATTATGCTCGGCTCCAGTTTTGGGTACGCTGAACTATGAGAAAATGTTTAGACTATTTGTGTGTGAAAGTGAAGGATGTGCATTGGCGGTTTTGACACAGGAACAAGGTGAAAGAAATAGGCCGTGCGGCTATTTTCCTTCTGCGCTGGACCCTGTAGCGCGCGCACTACCACGATGTTTCCGATCTGTTGCGGCGGCTGCTGCGTCAGTGAAACAAACGGAAGGGATGGTATTGGGGCACACTTTAATTCTGATGGTGCCACATGCCATAGACGTTCTATTAAATAGGACACAGACGCAACACCTCACCTCTGCTAGAGTGACAAGATATGAGATTATCTTGTTCGCGCCCCATATCCAAATTATGAGGTGTAGCGCTTTGAATCCTGCAGAATTAATGCCACTAACCATAAAAGAAATTGGGGAGAATGAATCACCCCCCCACGATTGAATGGTCACTGAGGAAGAAACCAAGGCAAGAGTTGATTTAAGTGATATTCCACAGACAGAGCCAGATGGAGAGTTATTTTGGGACGGCTCATGTTTTAAATTACCAGATGGCATGACAACTGCCGCGTACGCTATCACTACTCTAGAGAGTGTTGTAGATGCAAATTGCTTACTAGATGAAGGCAACTTGGATCCGTGGGATATAATTGATGATTATATCCTAAACCCACCCTCTTCCTTCCTGCTCTGAACTCTTAGATCAAGGGCGTATCTCGCCCGGGCGTCTGAAGCGAAGGGTAGACGGAGAAAAGGGCAATTCCTGTTTGGACGAGGAGAGCATGCACCAACATGTGTTTACTCCCTCTGTCCGCACAGGCCATCCCCATCGGACCCCCGTGATGTTCCCTTGTGCCCCCCCTTCTCACACACAGGTGTTGACGGTTTTGCCCGATTCTTCTACCCTGCTCCCCCTACAGCCCCCCTGCCTACTTCTGCAGGAGTCTGTCCTGATACATTCTGGTTTCACCATTACCGTCTTGTGGCCATTGCTGGAATTGACCGTTATGGACTTCATTGATTGACATTATGTCACCCTTTCTCAACACTCATTCTGGACTTCCTTAGCATCTTGTACTCATGGTGGCCCTGAATCATGCTGTTCCCATCTTAATCTTGTGTCCTGGCTTGCAACATTATGGGGGTCATTACAGCCTTGAAGGTAACCATGCCGCAATTTGCGGTATGGTTACCCCCTGACCGGCTACCGGGTTCCTTGAATGAGGAATTACCGGGCCATTCCAACCTTGGAGTACCCGGTAATTCATCATTCAAGGATCCCGGACCCGGTACATCCCCATTTCCATTCGAGCCCCCGTAGGGCTCAATGGGAATGGGGAGGAAGCCAACGGGCCCGTTGTCAGCTCCCTGGTCTGCTAGCAGGACCTGCTAAGGGTGCCTGGTTTTACGAGTCGCCCTTTGTGGGTCCCGCAAGCTGACTCGTAATGGGGTGGTAAGGGGTGGACGGCTCCGGCACCATTACCAGCCCCGTTAACCCCTTACCGCCAAGGTCGTAATGACCCCCTATGTGTTACTTCTGCAATTGTATTCGCTCTCCCCTCTTGCTTCTCCACTCTTTTTGACTGCTTACTCTCTGTTCTCTCCTCCTCTCCCTTTCCCATCTCCTCCGCTCTTCCCCTTACTTTCTTCTATGTACTTTATCAGAATTGTCCCTGGACCTAGTATGATAGCAACCTCGTCTGTCTCCTTCCCTTTACTGTCACCACCGCAGTACTACCTGAAATGTCATCAGGCCTAGAACGATAGTCGCTTGTTTTGTTCCTCCCATCCCTTTCTGCACCCCTCTCCCACACCTTTTGCTTTTCTCCGGCTCTACCAGAAATGTCGTCAGGCCTAGTACGGTAGTTAATTTCACATCCTTACTGTTCATGGCCTTAAGACTAAACTATTATATCATATATCATGAGAGAGACCATCTTAATGCTAAAGCGATAGCGGGTAGGAAGTGGAATCATATGTTGAACTCGTTGGGCATCACAGTATTGAATTACACTTTTGTGAGTAGGGTGGCAGGTACACCTACTTGGCATAGGGCTATGTACGAGTCTACTATTGACAACATTTATGCAGACTTGGACTTGATGGGAAAATGTACGAAGTGTTCAGAATTGAAGAGAATTAATTGAGTGATCACAGCATGTCAATTGCAGACACCAATCAAAAAAGTAGTTCATATTGTTGGGGGCCCACGAGACGTAGTCACAAATATTAGGGGGAGCAGAATTGGGCGGTCACACAAGAAGATCACATGGTTAAATCAATATTTGCATTCCTTCCTAAATCAAACAGATCTGACATGGAAAATGAAAGTGCTCTGCGTGCAGGAATTCAATGGACTACTGAATAAATTCCAACAGGAAGCATTCCAAAAAATATCTACCAGCGGGTGGAGCAAATCCCATGCCTCCCAAACACGCTTTTGATGAAGAACTAGCATGGAAGAAAAGTCAGTTCAGAAGGGATCTTCATAGGGCAAAGGATATGGTGGGGAATAGCGATGCATATCAGTTGCTAGTCAGAAAAATAAAGCAAACATAAAAATTACTGTAAAAAGCCGTAGGGCGACTATGTGCCGGAGAGATTCTAAATGAATGCTGTGGGCTCTATTTAACAAGGTCACAAGGGTCTTCTGGCAGCTACTGGACGCAGGGGAGGCGGGGTTTCCTTTAAATAAACTTAACGCCATGTTTGAACAACAGTGGGTGAGGTTTTTGGAAAAGCTGTATGGGAACATCGAAAGAGTTAGAGGGAGAATTAGAGAGCGGATAGAACGAGCTGCAGGATGAGGAATGAAGCCTCCCAATTAAATTACACACGATCGTGGACCACATTAAGGCCTGCAGCAATTCAAGATCGCCAGGACCAAATGGGCTAAGAAGGAACAGGTTACTTAACTGTAACTGTTGTTCTCCGGCGTGGGTCTGGCTTGGATTCACATGCTCATGAATATTCCCTGTCGCCCGGCTGGGAATCCTGGGTAAAAGAAAACTCAGTTTCAGTTTTGTTTCTGAACTGTCTTTCTCCTTTAAACCAATCACCAAGCTCTGGTTCATACTGCCCCCAGCCAATGACTGCCCTCTACCCAAGCCCCTCCTCTGGTAGCCATCTTCAGATTTGGTAGCACGTAAAGTGGCAGTAGGATCAAGAGAAGAGCCGCAGAGGGGTAGGCGGGAGGGTTTGCATGTGAATCCATGCCAGACCCATGCTGGAGAACAACAGTTACAGGTAATAACTTGTTCCTTCTTCGGCATGGGGTCTGGCATGGAGTCACATGCTCATGAATAAAGAATACATAGCAGTACACATGCACAACCATGGGAGGTGGCAAGGCTCAACAGAAGCCATTTCTCTTACCTCCTGAACAGGCTCACCTTCAAGTGAAGAGGTTGCGCAGCACTGCTTGGCCGACTATGGACTCCTCCCTGGAATCCCGGTCGACGCAGTAGAATTGTGTGAAGGTGTGCGTCGACCTGCACGTAGAAGCCCTGCAGATGTCCAGCAGGGGCACACCAGACAGGAACGCTGTCGTAGCAGCGATCGCTCTGGTAGAATGGGCGCTCGGATGGCCAGGCAACGGTCGGTTTGCCAACCGGTGACAATGGGTGATGCAGCCGGAGAGCCACCTGGAAATGGATGCCTTGGACAGGGCCTTCCAATGGTTAATGGGACCAAAGTTCACAAAGTGCTGAGAAGTTTTCTGGAAAACCTTTGTGCGGTCCACATAGAGCTTCAGCGCTCTAGACACATCCAGCGAGTGCAAAGTCCTTATAGCTGGCGACACAGGCGTCGGAAAAAATACAGGTAACACAGGGCTCGTTTAGATGAAAGCCTGATGGCACCTTGGGCATGAAGGAGGGGTGCGCCATAGCACCACCCTCGTCTCGTGGAAAGTTAAGCAAGGTGGCTTACAGGACAGAGCCTGGGTCTCACCCACTCGTCGTGCAGAGGTAATGGCCACAAGAAAAGCGATCTTCCACGACAGGAACTTGAGCGAAACAGAATGCATAGGCTCAAACGGAGCTCCCATGAGCCTAGAAAGTACCACATCGAGTTCCCGCGCCGGGGCTGAAGCCTTCACCGGCGGGAACGAATGGAACAGTCCCTTGATGAATTCCTTAACCAGACGGTGCAACCACAATGAAGACCATCCCGGAGATCTGGTGTAGCGGAGAGATAGCCGCCAGACAAACCTTGATGGAGGCATGAGCCAGCCCCGATGGCAGCACTGAGGGGCCGTGACCCTCAGAGGGTCGATCATCTGTGAACGGCACCGAATTGCAAATCTCTTCCATTTGTGTCTGTAGCATTGTAAAGTAGACGACACCCTGGCCTTGGCGAGCACCTTCTTGCAGTCTGCTGGGAGATCATAGCCCCCAAACACTAATGCTGCATGAGCCAGGCCTTCAGGTTCAGCGATCCTGGGTCGTGGTGCAGTATTGCGCCTCCTTCCCTGGAGAGAAGATCCGCGACCACTGGAAGCTTGACTGGAGGGGACGCCGACATGCTGAGAAGATCCGGGTACCAGATCTGCCTGGGCCACGCTGGTGTGATGAGGAACATCCTGCAGTGGTACCGTCTGAGTTGATTGATGACTCGAAGAAGCAACGGCAACGGAGGGAACGCATACAGAAACAGGCCATTCCATGGGAATGAGAATGCATCCCCCATGCACCCCGGCTGGGGAAACATGCTAGCGAACCTCCGGCACTTGGTGTTCGTCGCAAACAGATCAATCTGGGGATTGCCGCATCTGCTGAACAGGTTGTCCACTTGGTCCTGCTGAACTTCCCACTCGTGGCAAGAGCAGAGTTCCCTGCGGAGGGAATCGGCGACAGTGTTCTGTACTCCTACCAGGTGGAACGTCATGAGTAACATCTCCTGGGCAATGGCCCAGTGCCACAACTCCTGTGCCCCCCTCGAGAGCGCTGGGGATCTGGTGCTCCCATGCTTCCGGATGTAAAACATTGTGGTGGTATTGTCTGTGAAGACCCTCACCACCTTGCCCTTGAGGGACAGCAGAAAAGACTTGAGGGCCCAGAATACTGCCCGTAGCTCCAGTATGTCCATGTGCAGATCCTTCTCTTCCGGCAGCCAAAGGCCTCTGGTGTAAAGATGTCCGGTGTGGGCCCCCCAACCCTCCAGAGAAGCATCAGTTATGACCACGTCCTGATAGGGTGGGTTCTGGAAATCCGTGCCCCCAGCGATATTGGAACACATGCCTCACCATCTGGTTGCCCATCGAAGCTCCTCATCAAGGGCGATCTGTCCTGGAAGCCTCCGGACACCTGGACCCACCGGGCATCGAGGAACTCCTGCAGGGGCTGCATCCGTAACCTGCAGAGACGGACCAGGTATAGGCACAACGACATCATGCCGAGCAGCAACTCGATGGTCCTCACTGTGGCGATCTTCAGTGTCAACAGCCGTTGCGCCATACCCAAGATGGCCGATATCATTTCCTCCGACGCTGACACCAGGCAAGACAGTGTGTTGAGCCTGGATCCCAGGAACAGAGCATCCTGCGATGGAGTCAAGCAGGATTTTGCAAAGTTCACCGAGAACCCCAGGTCTGTCAGCAGACAGACGGTCCGTGCTGTGTGTTCGACGGTGATGTCCCTTGATCCGGCCCGGATGAGCTAGTCGTCCAGGTTGGGGTAAAAATGGATCCCTTGCAGTCGCAGATGGGCTGCCACCGGCGCAAGCACTTGGTGAAGACTCTGGACGCCGACTTCAGTCAGAAAGGAAGAGCCCTAAACTGGTAATGCTTCCCCCCTGAACGACGAAGCGTAGAAACTTGCGGTGTCCTTTGTGAATGAGGACATGGAAGTACGCGTCCTCCAGATCCAACGACGACAGAAAGCCCCCCTCCTCCAGATGGCCGAGCACGTGCTGTAGCGTGACCATCCTGAACTTCTGGGACTTTATGTATTTGTTGAGACGCCCTAGGTCGGGAATGGGCCTCCAGCCCCCATTCATCTTTCTCACGAGGAAGTACCTCGAGTACACGCCGAAGCACTGGAATCGTCATAGAACAAGCTCTATCGCCCCTTTTTGTAACATTTTCTGAACCTCCCGCAGAAGCTGAGGGATGTGGTTTTCCTGTCAGGCCACTGGTGGTATTCTCTGACACTTTTGATGAAATTCTAGAGTGTAGGTGGGTGAGAGCATCCAGCACCCATCTGTCGGAGATGGTCTCCCACACGCCAACGAAATTCACCAGCCGGCTTCCCACCGGGGTGCACGGGTGGGGGCCCCAACATCCTCGCCGGTTCAATCCTGTTTGGAGGTTGACGGGCCACCTTGCGGTCCCCGACTATGCAGACGTCTGCTCCCAAAGGCCTTGGAGCTACCCTGTTGGCTTTGTGGGTCGATGAACAGTAAGAGGGCGAACCCCCGCCGAAGCCTTTTGATGACCTGAAGGACTTCGTCCCGAGGAACAAAACGACGTAATTGCTGCAGGCAACCTAGGGCACGTTCCGTCACCGTGTCCGCCTTGATGGCCTGGAGAGACTCATCCACCGTCTTCCCGAACAGGTTGTCCCCGTCAAAGGACATGTCCAAAACCCTTGCCTGGACCTCCTGTCTAAAGTTTGCGACCTTGAGTCAGCCACAACAACGAAGACAGACTCCATTCCCCATTTGGCGGAAAGCCGTGTCTGCGATGTCCAAGGCCACCTCGCCTTCTTGAAGGATCTCCAAAGCTTCGACCAGCTTGTAATAGGGGAGGAAGTCCAGCAGTGGAGCCAATTTAAACCACAGCTCCTGGTCGTACCTGGCAACGATTACGAGGGCGTTGGCAGCCTTCATTGTCGTTGCAGAGTAGATAACATTCCTACCCATCGAATCCAATTTCTTTCCCTTGTTGTCCGAAAGGGGTGGATGAGGAAGAGGATGCCGAGCCCGACGACTTCTTCCTGGCGGCCGCCAAGACCACAGAGTCTGGCGACAGTTGAGACCGTAAGCATTTGCGCACCCTGTACTTCTCCAGCCGGTCTCTTTTTCCTGGGACGTAGGGGTTCTTCATCAAAGGCAGCCAGTCGTCCCAAACATCGTCCAAGAGCAGGACCGAAAGGCTGGTCTTCATCTTTGCCTCCCGGCGCTGATATAAGAAGCCTTCCTTCTTCTCCTCCAGCGTGAGCTGGAACAGCTCTGATGCTCGGGCGATCATTGCATGGAAAGACCCCACCTTGTCTGGTGCAGGGGGCTCGGGGGGGGGGGGTGCGAAGGGTGGTCCCCCATCATGCCGTCATCATCATCAGTGCCCGTTGTCACTGTGTCCGTCTCCCTCAGGGGAGAGGGGGACGATGGAGAGGGAGGTGAAGGGTGGCATGGAGGCTTAGGATGCCGCCTTCTCTTCTTGGCCGGTGGTTCCCCCGATGTCAATGGGGTGGCCGGAACTGGTGCCGTGGGAGCAGCGGGCGCTAGGGTCGCCAGGATCCTCCTCTATATCTCCGACACCAGAGTATGGAGGGTGAAGAGAATGTCCAGCGAAAGGTCTCTGGGCGATATCTGGGGTGCAGGAGCATTAGGTGCTGGGACCTCATCATCCTGGGGCCCCTCGTCGTCACCTCCGTGGACGGTATCCCAGTCATCACCGCCTTAGTCGTTGCCCCCGTCGTGGGGTGAGTCTCAGGCATTACCCTCGTCGTCATCGCCCTCCTGGACTGTGTGGACAGAGATGATATCATCATCAGCAGAAGAAATGTCTGTACCCTGCAGGCCTTCAACGCTCCATCACCCCCTTTCTTTGGGTCCACAGGGGTTGGTCCTGTCTGACCATCTCCTTCGGGGCCTTGTCTGAAACCTTGTCCCCCTTGGCCATCCCTCCCGCGGGTGGGTCTGTCCCTGCACCCTGCTTGGCCTTCTCCGGATTCTCCCTCAGCTTCCCCGGGGTAGCCGACTTCCTTGTGGACGATCCAGAGTGGTGAGTGGAGACCAATGACAATCATGCCCTGAGCGCTGTGGGACCCGTGGTAGCAGCGACCCCGGCGGTGCTTGGCCTTGTGTTGAGCCCCCACTGGTGGAGCGCCCTCAAAGGACTTAAAAAGGCCGCTCAGACTTTCATGCCCCTGGGTGCCATCCGTGGTGGAGGCCTTGGACTGCAGCCATGACCCCAGTCGTTGGCAGCAATCCTTCATTGTGCGTGCCGTGAAGCCTCTGCAAATCACACAATCTTCCTCCTTGTGTGTAGGATGTCGGCAGTACAGGCACTGGGAATGATGGTTGTCGATATTCACATTCCGCAAACCGCAGTCGGAGCACAGCTTGAAAAGGGAAGAGGGAAGCGCCATCCTTCTTCTCGTCCGACATGACCCACACAGTGTAGGCCTGAAGAATCTTCTGAAAGCCTCCAAGAAGAAAACTCAACGAAAACAGCCCTTGAGGGGCGCTAAAAAATCCGAAACGGGTCCCCGTTAGTCGGATGGATGATCGATGGAGCACAAGGGCTCGATTGACAGAAAAATAGAGTATAACTCTCAAAAAAGCAAAAAACTCAGCAAAAGCTCGAAGAGCGAAGCACAAGGACTCCCAACACTTGAACATGCAGTAAAAATCTGAAGATGGCTGCCAGAGGAGGGGCTTGGGTAGACGGCAGTCATTGGCTGGGGGTAGTATGACCCAGAGCTCAGCGATTAGTTTAGAGGAGAAAAACAGTTCAGAAACTAAACTGATTTTTCTTTTACCGATGATTCCCAGCCAGACGACGGGGAATATTCATGAGCATGTGTATCCATGCCAGACCCCATGCTGGAGAAATGCCATTTTTATGGCTTATCCAGGTACTTGGGGAAAGATCCTGACCTTAAGATTTGCGGTTTTTGTCTGTCGGAGGGTCCTGCCCTCGTATCGGGAAATGGCTACAGTTGTACCAATCTACAAGTGGGGGCCCCGAAATGACCCAATAAACTATAGACCTATTTCTTTGATTGACGCTGACTGCAAGCTATTTTCGGCAGTAGTGCTGGGTTACTTACACCAATGGGTCAAGTCCAAGCGTAGGCTGTCAATCCTGCAAACAGGATTTAGAAAAGGCTACGCTACATCTTTGAACGGCATGCTTGTTCGAATATACAACTATGAGCATCATAATCCAGGTGGTTAGGAATTGAAGCGCGATTTAAAGTATAGCATAAATGACATCCTTTTAATCTGGTTTTTAGGTGGAGACTGATGATATATTAAAAGGCAGTGGAAATTGAAGGACCCAAGCCAATCACTGCACAATTGCTTGTCAGCATAGAACAGTGGACTCTTTACGTACCTACATAGGTATACCTCACTAAATAGGATATCAAATCCAGTTTTTAACTAATTGTTGAGATCAGCACAATGTCTTTTTTATCACAGAGATTTTAACTCGGCAAAACATAGCCTATTCCTCTAATTGATTACACATCTCCTATTCACAGCAGGCGGGTTCTCATATAGATGTCTTTGCAAACACAATATCATCCAGGTGATTATTATATAAGGGACATATGACAGACAGAACTATTGATGATAATGAAATGATAAGCGGGAATCTAACTTCTGGTTATTTCTATATATCACTCATTTTAGAAATGAAAATCAATAGAAGCACATTGAAGTAACAGCTCCCGATGAAGGGAAGGTTTCCCGAAACGCGTAGAGCAGATAGTCAAGGAATCACAACACTACCTTTAACATGAAAGTATCTATTGTGCAAAATTGTGTACGATTTGATTGTGAAGAATCAAACCAATATTTATGTGATACTTTCTGGAGACATATTAATGGATTCAACTGTATAACTATCCAATTAATTTTTCTTTCTTTTGTAAATGAATTTGGCATTTGAATTGTTCTTACAAAATTAACTTTGTGTGTGTAATGTGATTTAATCTTGTTTTATGAAAACTAATACAGAAACAGTAAAATACCTTTTATTCAGAACATGGTTACAGAGACAGTATTATACAAAGCAATACAGTAAGACTGTAAATCTTTGGTTGCTACGCAACACATTTTTAGGTGTGCGAGGGACGGGAGAGTTCCACAAAGGTGTGGACATCTGCTGTGTTTCACTGTACGAATATTACAACAAGCCTGGGCAAAAAGTGAGGGGATGATATATGTGGCTACCATAGACCTCTCAAATGTCTTTGATAGGGTTGACCACAGGAGACTGTGTGATTGGGGTCTCCCTGGTTGACTCTTGAATATTCTGATGGAACTACATAGCATGTGTGCAATAGAGAGATTAAATAAAGAGGGGAAACTCTCTCGTTGAATTCAAGTAAAAAAAAGGCATAAGGCAGTGGTACGTTTGGGCCCCCTGCCTGTTTAACCTATACATCGCTGACATAGGGGAACATCTAGACAGTCTAGCCTTTGTGTCACCAAAAATAGGGTTTACTAGATTGCCATGGCTTTCATACGCCGATCACTTTCTGCTTTTTGATGTCACCAAAAAGGGTCTGCAAAGGCACTTGAATGGTTTCTTGGAATATGCCGATTTAAATGGGTTAAAGATAAATACCGCCAAGACCAAAATAATGCAGTTCACAAGAGGAAAGAGGGGGAAAAAACTGGTATGGACTTTGGGGGTATGTAAGCTAGGATGTACAAACCACATGATGTACTTGGGGTTTCAGATATTTGCCCAGCCTGCGAGTGGGAAAACCTGGGAAGGCTTGAAGTTGAAGGTGGCTGCATTGTCCACCCAGCTTCAGAAGTTGGACGGCAGGATTGGAAAATCCTCCATTAAGCCTGTGGTTCCGGTTTATGAGGGTAAAATAGTCCCCAAACTGGCATACAGTGCAGAATGGTTAAGGAAGCCCCATATAGATAGGTTGGAGAGTCTGGAGGCGGTGGTGTGGAGGTGCTGACTGAAAGTTCCTAATGTGATACAAATGGCAGCCATTCGCTGTGAGTTGCGAGTGGACTAATCTCTCTTAAAGCCTGAGTATACCAGACAAAACGGTCACTCTACACTAAATTATTCGATCCAATGGAAGACACACTATACGAAGCGCTGGGGTTACATCTGACATAAAACATCTCCTGGGGTAAGGACAATGATGCTTTGGTTTTGTTTGCTAGTGATTGTGACAAAATACTGGGGGACGTAGCATTAGATAGAGATACTCTCATACACAATCCCAATAAAGTAAAAAATAAAAAAAGACCTGTTAGACAAAGATTGGTGTGAAATGGTAGAACGATTTCATGAATATCCATCTCTGAAATATCTATCAAAAGAACACAAAAAAAGAGGAGAAGCAAATATCCTCCTACAATTCCCTAATTGAATTAACTTCGTTGAGTTGGGATGCTTTTAAAATTTCATTAAATTTATATGTGGCACTAAAATGTTTGTTTATGATGTGTTGGAGAGTGACACAGATTTTCTGCTTCTGTTGTAAATGTAAATGGTTCATTTTCTTAAGTTCAACCAATAGACATTCAATCGCTGGAAGAGAAGACAGAAACCCTCCACCGCAAGCAGCAAGACTTAGAAAATAGGGCCCGCAGGAATAACATTAGCATTAGAGGGGTCCCTACCTCAGTATCAGACCAAGCCTTAACGGCCTACGTTGGGGACCTCTTCCAAACACTCCTCCCGGACTGCGATAAATCGCTGCTTATGTTAGATCACACCCGTAGACTGCAAGGCCGTAGGGGCATCTCCATGACCGACACCCCTGAGGTGATCACCAGAGTCCACTTCTTTACCACAAAACAAGCAATCATGGTTGCCAGCCGCACACAGTGGGTACCGGACGTACCAAAGAGCCGCTATACAACTTTACCAGGACCTAGCACCCTCCATAGTCCAACACCGGAGAGACCTAAGACCGCTAACTCTCTTCCTGCAGGACCAAAAGATCAAATATAGGTGGCTATATCCAGCCTCTCTCCAATTCTCATTTGAAGGACAGACGAGGGTGATTCACTCTCTCGAAGAAGCCGGAGGCATCATGGGTGGGGAACCCTCGACCCCTGACGAGAACCTGACAGCCTCGTTCCCAGAGCTAGCTAGATGCAGAGGTCACAACGAAACCGCTGGATGAAAGTCCCAAGGGAAGGGAAGCCACCTGCTGCACACTCCTAAGGAGCAACTGCAAGATCTCTGTGCCGGAACCCACACTCTCGGCACCCTGGCATCTCACGAAATGCCCCAACCGAGTGTATGAACAGCCACTCTGGCCCGAGGCCCCTGGGCCTAGTTTGGTTGATTCTTGATTTCTTTTTTTTTTCCTTTTTCTTTCGGTTGGGCCATCCTTCGGCCCCACCGGTTGTTGGGCCACATTTGGCCCCGATTTGGCTTTGCAGCGCAACAAATTTCACAGCCTAGCACTGGAAGACTGCCCCTTCCTAGTAGCTTATTCCCCCCCTTACCTGACCGCTAAAAGTGAGCAGCAGGTCCCCCGCCACATACCAAGCTGCGGTACGTCTCCCTGAACATCAGGGGCTTGAACTCTCCTGAACAACGCAAATCGACCCTTCGACAACTGCAAGACCTCCAGGCCTCAGTGGTGTTCCTCCAGGAGACACATCTGCTGGTAGAAGATTCCCCAAGGCTTCGAGGATGGGCCTTCCCAGTACAATACCTGGCATCGGGGGTCAGCAGAGGGGGCACGGCAATCCTGCTGACGAAAGGCGTCGCATTCAGTGAAAGGGGGACCCTGCGAAGCCCGGACGGCAGATACTTGGCGGTAAAGGGAGATCTCTACGGCCAACACCACACTCCGATCGCTGTCTATGCACCTAATGATGGCCAGGAAGCCTTCTTCACAGATCTAGAACTATCCATTCTCCCTTTTCTCGTAGGCCAAGTAGTCATAGGGGGCAACTTCAATGGGGTCCCCAACCCTATGCTGGACAAATCAGGCGCCCCGACATCCAGAGACTTTAGAATTGCACCAGGGCTCTGTCACCTGTTCAGAACCCTGGGAGTCGTGGACACCTGGAGGGTTCTTCACCCAGACACAGCAGACTTCTCATTCTTCTCTCATGTCCACCACTCCTCATCCCGAATTGATCTGATCCTAGCAAGCCCACAACTCCTAAGGTTCACAGATGAGGTTGCAATCGGCACCAAGGCCCTGTACTCCTAACCGCCAGGATCTTTGACCCAGACCCCCTGGAGAGACCTCGCCGGACCCTCTACGAACCGATGCTACATGACTTGGCGGTGTGGGACGCCATAACTAAGGCGATCCACAACTATTTTGAGGAAAAAACCCCAGATCTCACCTCCACTGCAACTAGATGGGAAGCCATAAATGCAGTAATTAGTGGGGATTTGATAGCTCAGTCCGCTGCTTATAAGAAAAGACGAGCCGCAGGCAAAGACCAGCTGGAAAAGGAGATGGCGGAAGCAGAGGAGACTCTGAAGAGGAAATGGTCACCTAAAGCTGCCAAACTAGTGAGACTGGCCCGCATGAAGCTAGAGACCCACTATGCGGAGGACACTGCCCAGACCCCGATTAGGACAAAGCAGAGCTATTATGCAAACAGCAACAAGGCTAACAGATATCTGGTTAGCAAGTTGGCCAGAACCCGCAGACGGAACCACATCGCTGCTCTGAATAACCCAGAGGGAATAACCCTGTACTGAGAAGAGGCGTGTAGCGGTGACTCAGCTGGCTGAAACTCTTATCTCTGTCCCTCGCCCTCAGGCACTACAGGAAAAATGTATAACAGGGGCCAGACTGCCACACCTCTCGGAATCGGGCAGAGCCTCCCTCGATACTCCAATCACAGCCGAAGAGGTTGGGGAAGTTCTTAAATCTCTGAAATCCCAGAACCCAGGACTGGATGGCTTCTCACCTAAATTCTACAAAATGTTCTGCACCCTCCTCCTCGGCCCGATAACAGAGCTTTTAACTCCTTCTGAGACACAGCCACCATAACCCCCTCCATGCAGGAGTCCATTACAATCTTGCTCCTGAAGCCTGGCAAAGACGCGAAAGAGTGCTCATCGTACAGCCCGATATTGCTTCTCAATGTGGACACGAACGCATACTCGAAAGTGCTGGCAAATAGGCTGGCATTAGTCCTGCCATCTATCATAGACCAGGACCAAGCAGGATTTATTAGAGGAAGAAGTACAGGGGACAACATCCGCCAAGCTCACTCTCATTGAGGTGGCCACCCAAACCCGGCGGAGCCTAGCAATCCCAACCCTGGACGCCAACAAGGCTTTCGACAGGGTTTACTGGAACTTCATGCGACTCACACTAGAGGAGTTTCAATTCCGGCACTCTTTTTGCAGGATGCTATTAGCTAACTATCAAGCCCCTCGGACGACACTACGACTGAACCAAAAGACCTCAACCACGATCTCGCTCTCATACGGGACAAGACAGGGATGTCCACACTTCTGCTGATCTTTGCCCTGATCATGGAACCGTTCGCCCAGAGGACGCGCTTGAATGACAAGAGAGCTGGGCTGGACGTGAACGGCAAGCACTTTAAGATCTCCCTGTATGACGATGATGTGATGTTCTCCATTACCAACTGCGAGTCCTCCCTACCCGCCGTCCTAAATGAGCTGGAGGCCTTTGAACTAGTGGCGGGGTTCAAGGTAAACCACTCTAAATCAAAAGCACTGGGGATTAACCTGGATGCTCCCCTCATGGCAACCCTCCAGACATACTGCCCCCGGTCATGGAGCACCGCCTCCCTGGCCTTCCTGGGGATCCGTTTGATGGCTGACCCAAGACAGCTATAAGCAGCAAACTCTCCGCACCCACCCCCCCCCCTATTCAAGGAGCTGGAGGATGACCGGAAACGCTGGGATGACCAAGAAGTCTCCCCGCTAGGCGTGCAAGATGAACCTCCTCCCTAAATTACTTTATGCATGCTCGACCCTACCGGTTCGTCCCCTGAAACGGCCGTTGGAGCAGCTACAGAAGAAACTTTCAAAATTCGTCGGGAAGGGGCACAAGGCCGGAATACCAACGAAAGTCATGACAGGAGCAGAAATTTGGGGCAGCATAGGTCTGCCCAACCTCATGAACTGTTTCATAGCAACTCCTTACAAGCGCATCAGCCTGGTCGGAACAAGTGACCCCCCCCCCCCTGAAACTGACATCGAACAAGCTAAAAGCCTGCTTCAGCGAAGTTCCCTGCTTCATGTCAAGGTGCCACCGGCAAACTCTGGCCAACGCTGTTATCATCCACCAAAGCAACTCTGGAGGCATGGTCATGGGCCCGGCGCAGGAGGAAGCTACCCAAGGGCCTAAGTCCCCTCTCCCCGGTCCTTCGAAATCCAGATTTCTCGCCTGGAATGGAGGCAGCGAACTTTAGCGGATGTGCCAGGGGGTGCTCCGAACTCTCTCACAACTCTATGAGGACGGTACTCCGCTCAGCTTCGAGGAATGCATATGCCGCTTTCAGCTGGCGGAGAAGGAGAGGTTGACATATGCCCAGATACGACATTGGGCCTCGCAACCAACCGTCTGGCAAGTGGTCACATGGGACCTGCATCCCCTCGAGCATGCGCTCCTGGAAGGCGCTTGGCGGGGGCAGTTCACCAGGTTGTATCGACTCCTTCACGAAGACATGCTGAAAGCCAGACCTCCATATATGGCCAGATGGGAGGCAGACCTGGGGCACCCCATCGAGGATCAGACATGGGTGGAAATCTGGACAAGGATCAACTCGACCTCCAGGTGCGTTACAAATAAGGAATGTGGAATGAAGCTCCTCCACCGCTGGTATTATTCCCCAGAACGCCTGCACCATTGCTACACATCCATAGACCCGAGCTGCTGGATGCGCTGTGGCGCACGGGGGACCTTCTTTCATATGTGGTGGGGGTGCCCAACGGTACAGGCTTTCTGGTCAGAGATCATACAAACCTTCAAAGATATAACCCAGCACAAGCTGCCCATGGTCCCGGAGGTGATCCTTCTGTGAGTAGCAAGCCCAGACTGATACCCCAAAACAGGGTGCACCGCTAAATTGCTTACACACCTGTTGCTGGCTGCAAAAAGAACAGGGGCCCACAAATGGAAAACATAGGAGGACCCTCTATTGCCCCTCTGGTGGATACAAGTTTGGGAAATCTTGGTAGTTGAGAAGGTCACGGTGGCAAAAGAGGGTGCTCTTCATCACTTCACGGACTGCTGGGCTCCGGTGCTGGAATACCAAACCCGATTCCCAGCACTAAACTTCCAGCCACGACTGGTGATAAACTTTCGGAGACCTTAGAGCCCCCGTTCCATTCCTGGTCACCAGTGCTTTATGAACAAGTAGGAGATCGCAGCGGGGGATGGTAGAGGGGGTTGGTTAAAGAGGTTTCCTTCATGTCAAATGTTAAGGGGGTGGCCCCGGTGCTGCTGATAGAATCTGTATGCTGTAACCGAAATAAAGCTGTTAAAAAAAAAAAATAAACACACACATATATATATATATATATATGATACATTACTCACCGTAATCGTATTCCTGATGCTTGTATCTGCTTAGATTCATATGCTGTGCATAGGCCGACATCTAGTGGAAGCTGCGGAGTATTACAGTTTGGTTTTCGAAACTCGAAAATGGGCGTCGACACAGGGCGTGCCAGTAATACTATCCCTAGTGTGACGTCCACTGTACCCAAGATCCCTCACGCGTCTAGGATCCTCAGATTGTATTTTTTCTGACATGAGGTAGCATGAGGAGTAGCGCGAGTACAGATAATACAAGCAGATAGACAGAAAGGTAAGACTACAAGCAATCATGCGCCTTCTCTCAGAGGGGAGGAAGGGTGGTTCGCATGTGAATCTAAGCAGATACAAGCATCAGAAATACGATTACGGTGAGTAATGTATCCCTTCTGAGGCTTGTGGGATCTGCTTAGATCACATGCTGTGCATAGATTAACGAGCAGTACCTGAAGAAGGAGGTGGGATGTGAGAAGGCTCATGAGCAAATAAGTGTCTTAGAACCGCTGGTCCCACTTGTGTATCTGCCTTGGAATGGGTGTCAATGCAGTAATGCTGAGTAAAAGTGTGAATAGAGCTCCAAGTAGCTGCTTTGCAAATGTTGTCAAGGGGTACATTTGCAATGAAAGCCAGAGTGGCCTCAATGCCTCTAGTAGAATGGGCACTTGGCGTGAAAGGCAGAGTTCTTTCAGAGAGTGAGTAACACAGCTGGATACAGTTAATAATCCACTTCGAGATGGCACCTTTAGAGACGCGATCCCCCTCTCTGCCTGTAGCTACGGAGACAAACAGTTGATCTGTTTTCCTTAGCGGTCTGGTCTTATTTACATAGTAGAGGACCGCCCTACGCACATCTAGGGTGTGTAGTTTCACCTCAGCCGAGCTTTGCGGGTCCTGGAAGAAAGCCGGAAGCTCGATGGACTGGTTTACATGGAATTTAGATATAAATTTAGGTGAGAACCTAGGGTGTATGCGTAAAACCAGTTTGTCTTTATGGACAGCAAAGAAGGGATCCTGCACTGACAGAGCCTGAATTTCACTGACCCTTCTTATAGAAGTAATAGCTACTAAGAAGGCCGTTACGTCAGGCGTTTGAGACTGCTTTTATGCATGGGTTCGAAAGGGGGGCCCATGAGCTTGGCTAGCACCACATTAAGGTCCCACCCTGGTGGTGGGTTTGAAATAGGAGAGTGAAGTCTCTTTACTCCTTCCATGAAAACTACTGGTACTTTCCACCACGAAACCTTGCTATGGGAAGTGGTATAAGCCGACAGGGCTGCCAGGTGTACTTTCAGTGAGTTAAAAACCAATCCTGCATCCAGCATGTGGAGCATGTATGTAACAATAGTGGAAGGAGTGCAATCAACCGAGTTGATTGATCTACTCTGGCACCAGATAACGAACCTCTTCCACTTGTCAAAGTAACAGTGCCTTGTGTTTGGTTTCCTAGATTCCCTTAGGATGTCCATACACTTCTGTGGCAAATTGAGATGTCCAAACTCTATGACCTCAGGAGCCATGCTGCCAGGTTCATTGAGTTGGGTTGTTGGTGAACTGTTTGACCTTGGTGCTGGGACAGTAGGTTGTACCAGACTGGAAGTTTGATGGGCTCGCACACCGCCATCCTGCGTAGGTGTGGGAACCACGGTTGTCTTGCCCACATGGGAGCAACTAGGACGAGCGTCATCGACTCTCTGTTCATCTTGTTCACTACTTTCCTGATGAGAGGAGTTGGTGGAAAAGCGTACGCAAACATCCCTGACCAGTTCATCAACAGGGCGGTCCACTGGGAGTCTGGTTGGGGGAACCTGGATGCAAATCCTGGGCATTGTCTGTTTTTGCTTGTGGCGAATAAGTCTATAGTGGGGAAACCCCACTGAGAGAAGATATCTTCTACGACCTCTCTGTGTACAACCCATTTGTGTTCCTCTGGGAGGGAGTCTCTGCTCAAAGAATCCGCTAGTGAATTGAGCTCCCCTGGAACATGTGATGACAGGAAGATGTTCCGTCTGAGTGCCCATATCCAGATTTTCTGGGCAAGCTTGGACAGATTTGGCGAGCGAGTCCCTCCTTGCTTGTTCAGGTAGACCATGGCTGTTGTGCTGTCCATCCGGATTTGCACTGACAGGTTTAGTAGGTGGGGCTCGAACGCCTGAAGCGCTCTGAATACTGCCAGAAGCTCTAGCAGGTTGATGTGGTTCTTGGCCACTGAGTGAGACCAGAGACCCTGAGCTGTGTGGTGGAGATGGTGAGCTCCCCACCCAGTCAGGCATGCATCTGTAGTGACTATTGCCTGTACCTCAGGATCGTAAAAGGGTTTCCCCTGTGCGAGATTCTCTCTTGTCCACCAGTGAAGGCTTTGTACCAGTGTTGGTGAAACGACCACTAGATCGTCCCACTGACCCCTTGCCTGAGACCACTGTTTCGCCAACCATTCCTGCATGGGACACATGCGCAGGCGCGCGTGGGGGACCAGGTAAATACATGACGCCATCATGCCCAGTAGACGCATTGCTTTGCGTACCGTTATTTGTTGACCGGACTGATAATGCCGAATTTGCAGCAGTATATTCCGAATTCTTTCTTCTGAAGGAAAGGTCAACCCCTCTTGGGTATCAAGGATTGCTCCTAGGAACTGTTTTGGAGGTGCTTGGCATCAGGCTTGACTTTTTCTCGTTGATTGAGAAGCCTAACTCGTGAAGGAGGCCGATAGTCCTTTGAATGTTTGTCCTGCAAATTCCTGGGGTTTCCCCCGTTATGAGCCAGTCGTCCAGATAAGGGTACACTGGGATTGCCTCCCTGCGTAGGTGTGCAGCCACCACCGCCAGTACCTTGGTGAATACCCTTGGTGCTGAAGCTATCCCGAAGGGCAGTACCTTGAATTGGTAGTGTCGACTGTCCACCTTGAAGCGCAAATACTCTGTGCGCTGGGAACATGGAAATATGAAAATAAGCATCTTTCATATCCAAGGTTGCCATGTAATCCCCCTTTTTTTAGGAGGGGGATTACCTCTTGTAGCGTGGTCATACAAAGTTTTTGGGGCTTGACATACTTGTTGGCAGGCCGTAAGTCCAATACTGGGCGCATTGTCAAATCTTTCTTTGGCACAAGGAAGTAAGTTGAATAAATACCCTTGTTTACCTGGTGTCCCGGGACGAGTTCTTTCGCGTCCTTTTCTAGCAGAATGGCGATCTCCTCGAGGAGAATCTTCTGATGTTCTAAAGAATGTACTCTTTGTCGTGGAGGATGGTTCCGGGGACGCTGCAGTAGTTCTATACAATATCCTGTGGATACTGTTGACAGAACCCATCTGTCTGATGTGATCCCTTCCCAAGCCTGGGTGAAGTTGGAAATGCGTCCCCCTACTGGGAATGCGTGAGAAGGGACCCTGAACTGAGCATCACTGCTTTGGTGGAGGCGTGCCGCTTCCCTTGTTGGGGCTGCCTCTGCCTTTACCACGACCTCTCCTATTACCCCTGCCGTAACCCTGGGTAGACTGTTGGTTGTTGTTCCACTGTGTACCCTGCCCCTGGGAATAGGTAGATCCTCTCTGGGAATTTTGGCCGCGTGGGCGACGAAAATTACTATTCCCTCTCTGGTTAGGGGGTTTATTGGTTAACTGGCCAAGGGACTTGAGTGTTTCGTATTCGTCCTTGGCATTCTTCAGTGCGTCTTCGACCGCCTTACCAAACAACAGATCGGTTTCCACCCGTTTGTCCAATAATGATGCCTGGGTTTCTGCCTTAAAACCAGACTGCCGTAACCACGCATGTCTTTGGATAACAGTGCCTTCCGTTATCAATCTGCCTGCGCTGTCCGTGGCGTCGAAGGTTGCTTTCAAAATGCAACCAGACACGGCTCTACCCTCTGCGGAAATACGAGCTAACTGGCCCTTTAAAGGTTCAGGAGCAGAGGCTATGAGTGCCGCGACTTCTTCCCACTGATGGCAGTTGTAGCTGGCCAACAGGGTGGTGGAGTTTGCAATCCTTGCTTGATAGGCGGACGTTGAGGCTACTTTTCTGCCGAAACCGTATAGTTTTTTGCTCTCCTTGTCGGGAGGAGCTTCGGACGATGACAAGGGTGTTCCAGCCCTCTTACGAGTGTTGGTGACAACTAGGGAGTCTGGCTTCAGATGTCCTCTTATATAGAGAGGGTCAGACTGGGCCGCCCTGAAAAGTTTTTCAACCCTGGGATTGACTGCTCTGGTGAAGTTCGGGTTCACCAGGGACGGATCTATTCTCCGCTGAATGGACTTAAGGATAGGGACGGTCTGGGCAATAGGCCTCCTTTCTCCCACTAACTCTTCTGCGAAGTCCCTTTCCTCCTGGACACCGTGGGTGTCAATGTGGAAATGTTCTGCTGCGCGTGCGAGAACCTCATTTAAGAGGGGTTGGTTATCTACCGGGGAGTCGGTAACCGGGGCTTCGTTCTCTACCGGGGAATCTACTCTGTATGTTTCCGGGTCCTCCTCTTCTTCTTCCTGGTCCTCATCATCCCCATAGTAGCCCGTCCCGGTTTGCTCTTCTACCATACCAAATTCTTGGTCCTCACCAAAGGAAGCCTCTCCTTGATACAGTGAGTATGGTCTTGCGTATGGTTGTACCTCGAAGGGTTCTGACCTCATCGGAGTTTCAAACCGGGGCTTTTTACTCGGGGGGGATAGGATCAGAAGAGCCTGAGGGTGTCGCCCCTTGTGGATCATACGAGAGGAAATGTTCTGGATTTTTATCAGAAAAATCAGCCAAAGAAGACATTCTTGACATGACCCTATCTATGTCTTCACTGGACCATTTTTTGGAACTGGGAATGACTCTCTCAGCAAGTCTATGGGATTTATCTTGAGTAGCTTTGCTGGTTTTAGACATATCAGCAGACCTGGTTTTGTCTGTCTGTTTAGGGGGAGTGGTGTGTTTCACAGGTGTGGAAGAGTGCAAAGGTTGTTTCTTCTGCTGTTTTCTCCCCGTGCGTGGAAAAATGTTTTCCCTGGCTCTGGAGTTTTTCGACGCCTGGCGTCGAGGATCGGGGGTGGTGTCCCTGTCCTTCGAGCGTGGGGCCTCGCTGGCTTTAACTGCGGGCTCCGACTCCTGGAGCACGGCCTGGGGGTGGAAGTCGTCTTCGTCTTCCGACGATCGAACTTCTGTTAGCCTAGGGAGCGAGGCACTTTTGGCAAGAGTGGATGATTGCCTGGAGTCATGCGGCGATCTTGATCGAGAGCGCCCAGAGGACACTGAATCGACCGTTCTGCATGTGCCTCTTTCCGAGAACTCAACGTCGTCGAGTCTCGGTTGGACTTAGTGTGTTTAGTGTGTGTAGTATGTGTAGTATGTGAAGCGCTTGTGTCGCCGGGGGTCTTCCCCATAGCCGCCCTGCCGGACGACCTTCCGAGGTCGGGGACCTGCGCTCGGCTGTCTTTCAACGCCGTAATGCCCTCGCCGTCCGAAAGTACGCCGTCGCTGCCGTCGCTGAAGGCGCCCTGCGCTGCCATGGCCGCCTGCCTGGCGTGGTGGGCCCAACGCTTCGTCGAACGGTCCTTAAGTGTCTTAGGTTTAAACCTACTACACGCTCTGCAGTTGGCTTCGGGGTGGTCCCTCGGCAAGCAGAGATTGCACGTGGCGTGCCTGTCGACCCAAGGGTATTTGCGATTGCACTTGGGGCAGAATTGAAAAGGGGTACCCTCCATACGCACCTTGAGGCAGCGGGCTGTTAAGTGTAGGAAATGTATAAGGTGTACCTATATACCAAGAGTGTAGAGTATGTAACACCCCCCCCCCCACTCTCCCTACTTGCAGGGCCGAGGCCAGAGGCCTTCCAAGGCCCGGGCCGAGGCCAGCGGCCTTCCGAGGCCCAAATCCGTCGTGCAGCAGCCGACGGTCGATTTCTTCTCCAGCCGGCGTCGAGTGTCGAAGTTCGACGTTGGGGTGGGGAAGGATGTCAATAGATTATTATTTTAAATTTTTAGCAAAAGTATGGCTAAGGCCAGGGGACTCCGCAAAATGCTTCCGACCAGTATGGCGGAAAAAAACAATCTGAGGATCCTAGACGCGTGAGGGATCTTGGGTACAGTGGACGTCACACTAGGGATAGTATTACTGGCACGCCCTGTGTCGACGCCATTTTCGAGTTTCGAAAAACAAACTGTAATACTCCGCAGCTTCCACTAGATGTCGGCCTATGCACAGCATGTGATCTAAGCAGATCTCACAAGCCTCAGAAATATATATATATATATATAATGCATTACTCACCGTAATCGTATTTCTGATGCTTGTATCTGCTTAGATTCATGCTGTGCATAGCACGCCATCTAGTGGAAGCTGCAGAGTATTACAGTTGTTGTTTTTAAAACTCGAAAAAAGGGACGTCGACAGGGTGTGGCAGTAATACTATCCCTAGTGTGACGTCCACGGTACCCATGATTCCTCACACGTCAAGGTCCTTCAGATTGTATTTTTTCTGACATGAAGTAGCATGAGGTGTAGCGCGAGTACAGCTGTATCCAAGCAGATACTTATCAGACAAGCTCATAAGCATCCATGCGCCTTCTCTCCAAGGGGACGAAGGGTGGGTCGCATGTGAATCTAAGCAGATACAAGCATCAGAAATACGATTACGGTGAGTAATGTATCCCTTCTGAGGCTTGTGAAATCTGCTAAGATTACATGCTGTGCATAGATTAGCGAGCAGTGGAAGAAGGAGGTGGGAAGTGAGAAGGTTCATGAGCGAATAAGTGTCTTAGAACTGCTTGTCCCACATGTGTATCTGTCTTGGAATGGGCGTCAATGCAGTAGTGCTGAGTGAAAGTATGCATAGAGCTCCATGTAGCTGCTTTGCAAATACTGTCTAAAGGAACATTTGTAATAAAAGCCAGCGTGGCTCCAGTACCTCTTGTGGAGTGGGCCCTGGGCTTAAAAGGCAGTGTCTTATTTGAAAGGGAATAGCACAGTTGGATACATCGGACTATGCACCTTGAGGTGGCATTTTTAGAGATGCAATCTCCTTCTCTGCCTGGCACTATGGAGACAAACAGCTGATCTGTTTTTCTTAGCGGTCTGGTCTTGTCTATGTAGTAGAGGACCGCCCTCCTCACATCTAATGTGTGGAGTTTTACCTTAGCAGAGCTTTTGGGTTCTTGGAAGAAAGCCGGTAGCTCAATAGACTGGTTAACATGGAATTTAGAAATGAACTTAGGTGAAAACCTAGGGTGAGTTCGTAAAACCAGTTTGTCCTTATGTATAGTAAAGAAAGGATCCTGCACTGACAGAGCGTGGATTTCACTGACCCTTCTGATGGAAGTGATGGCTACTAAGAAGGCAGTTTTATAAGTCAAATGTTTGAGACTAGATTTGTGCATGGGCTCAAAGGGGGGGGGGGCATGAGCTTAGTAAGTACCACATTAAGGTCCCAACCTGGTGGTGGGTTAGAAATTGGAGGGTAGAGTCTCTTTACCCCTTCCATAAAGGCTTTGACAACTGGCACTTTCCACCATGACACTTTGTTATGGGAAGTGGTGTAGGCTCATAAAGCTGCCAGGTGCACTTTAAGTGAGTTAAACACTAAACCTGCATCCAACAGGTGGAACATATAGGTGACCACATTAGAAGGAGTACAATCAACTGGGTTGATTTGCTTGATCTGGCACCAAATAAGAATTGTTTCCATTTGTCATAATAACACTGCCTCGTGTTAGGTTTTCTTGATTCTTTCAAGATATCCATACATCTCTGGGGTAAATTGAGATGTCCGAACTCTGACTTCAGGAGCCATGCTGCCACGTTCATTGAGTTGGGCTGAGGATGCACTGTTAGCCCCTTGCGCTGGGAGAGTAGGTTGTACCGGCACGGGAGCTTGATGGGGTCGCACACTGCCAGTTTGCGTAGGTGTGGATACCATGGTTGTCTCGCCCACATAGGAGCAACTGGGATGAGCGTCAGCAGTTCCCTGTGGATCTTGTGCACCACTTTCCTCATCAGAGGGGTTGGTGGTAAAGTGTAGGCAAACATCCCTGACCAACACATCCATAGGGCTTTCCCCTTGGAGCCTGGTTGGGGAAACCTGGACGCGAAGTCTGGGCATTGACGGTTTTCTTTTGTGGCAAATAGGTCTATAGTTGGAAAATTCTACAGGGTGAAGAGGTGTTCTACAACCTCTTCGTGTAGATGCCACTAGTGTTCTTCTGGCAGGGGGTCTCTGCTCAGAGAGTCTGCTAGAGCATTGAGTTCCCCTGGAACATGTTGAGATGCCAGGAACATTTTCTGTCTGAGTGCCCATCTCCAGATTTTCTGTGCAAGTCTGGATAGATTTGGAGAGCGTGTCCCCCCCCTTGTTTGTTGATATAAAACATTGCTGTGGTGCTGTCTGTTAGGATTTGTACCGACGGACTTGTTAAATGGGGTTCGAATGCTTGGAGGGCTTTGAACACTGCTAGAAGTTCTAGCGCGTTGATGTAGTTGTGAGCCGTAGAGTGAGACCACAGACCCTGAGCTGTGTGGTGAAGGTAGTGTGCCCCCCACCCCGCTAGTGAGGCATCTGCTGTGACAGCTGCTTGTATCTGTGGATCGTAGAAGGGTTTCCCCTTGGTCAAATTCTCTCTCGTCCACCAGCCAAGATTTTGTACTAGTGTTGGCGAAACAGCCACTAGATCATCCCACTGACCGCTTGCCTGAGATCATTGTTTCGCCACTCTTGTATGAGACGCATGGGCAGGCACGCGTGGGGAACCAGGTAAATGCAAGAAGCCATCATGCCTAATAAGCGCATTGCTTTGCGTACCCTTATCTGGCAGCCGGCCCGATGGTGTGGTATTTGCAGTAACAAGTTCTTTACGCTCTCCTCTGAGGAAAAGACTAACCCTTCCTCTGTGTTTAGAATAGCTCCTAAGAACTGCTTGGAGGTGATGGGGACTAAGCTTGATTTTTTCTCGTTGATCGAGAAGCCCAATTGAAAGAGGAGGTTGATTGTTGTGTGAATGTTTTGTCTGCAAATCAGAGGCGATTCCCCTTTTATGAGCCAGTCGTCCAAGTAAGGGTACACTGGGATTGCCTTCCTAAGCAGGTGCGCTGCCACCACAGGCAGTACCTTCGTAAATACCCTTGGCGCCGAGTCTATTCCGAAGGGCAGCACCTTGAATTGGTAGTGCTGGTTCGCCATCTTGAAACGCAAGAACCTTCTGTGCGCTGGAAACATTGGAATATGAAAATAGGCATCTTTCATATCCAGTGTTGCCATGTAATCCCCTTTTTTAGAGCAGGATTACTTCTTGTAGCGTGGTCATGCAGAACTTTTGTGGCTTGACGTACTTGTTTGCAGGCCTTAAATCTAATACAGGGCGCATTGTTAGATCTTTTTTTGGCACAAGGAAGTAAGTTGAATATATACTCCTATTTACCTGGTTGGCCGGGACCACTTCTATGGCGTCCTTTAATAGAAGCGCTGTAATTTCCTCTAGAAGAATCCGTTGATGTTCTTCTGAGTGTACCTTTTGTCTCGGGTGGGGGAGGGGCAGTGATCGCGAGGTTTTTGAAGAAGTTCTGCACAGTAGCACCCATCTGTCTGGAGGTAATACCCTCCCATGCGTGGGTAAAGTTGTAAATTCGTCCTCCTACTGAAGATGCATGGGAGGGTACTTGGAGCGGAATGTCACTTACTCTGAGGTGGCGTGCCACCTCGAGCTTGGCCTCTGCCCCGAGTACCACAACCTCTTCATTGTCCTCGCTGGTAGCCCTGAAAAGATTGTCCTTGGTTGGTGCCATAGGAACCCTGGCCCTGGTTGTATCCAGATCCCCTCTGGGAATTCTGTCCCCAAAAGCAGAGAACATTGCTGAAGCCCCTGTGCCCTGTGGGTTTGTTCGTGAGCTGGCCTAAAGACTTAGTTTCGTATTCATCTTTAGCAGTTTTTAGTGCGTCTTCTAACGCTTTGCCAAAGAGCACATCTTTTTCCACCGGCATATTAATTAAGGTGGCCTGTGTTTCTGGCCTGAAGCCTGATTGGCGAAGCCATGCGTGTCTTTTAATGATAGTGCCCTCTGCGATTATTTTACCCGCATTGTCTGCTGCATCAAAGTTTGACTTTAGGAGACAAGTAGACACCGCTCTACCATCTGCTGCCACCTGGGATAATTGGGACTTAAGTGGCTCAGGTGCAGAAGAAAGAAATGCTGAAACCTCATCCCACTTGTGGCAGTTGAAACTTGCCAGAAAGGTAGAATTATTTGTGATGCGAGTCTGGTAGGCTGCAGAAGAGGCTACTTTCCTGGCCATTGCGTTCATCTTTTTGCTCTCCTTGTCCGGAGGAGCCTCGGAGGAAGCAAGGGGAGTGCCTGCTCTTTTCCGTGTGGTGGTAACCACCAATGAGTCTGGTTTTAACTGGCCTCTTATGCAAAGAGGGTCGGAAGGTGCAGGTCTCAAAATTTTTTCAACACGCTGGTTAACGGCCCGTGTGAGGTTGGGTGCCTCCAAAGAAGGTTGGATTCTGCGTTGTACAGACTTTACTATTGGAATACATTGGCCTACTGTTTTTTTTTTATCTCCCAACAATTGCTCAGCGAAGTCTCTGTCTTCTACCACCTCCTGGGTATGTATATGTGGAAGTGTTCTGCCGCTTTAGTTAGAATGTCGTTGAGTAGGGGTTGGTTGTCTATAGGGGAGTCTACTACTGGAGGATGTTGGCCTCCTGGTCTGGGTCTTCATCGTCCCCATCATAGAATTCCATAAATTGAGGATCAGATGTATCAATAAACAAAACATCCTCCTGTTCTTC
The DNA here is from genome assembly GCF_040938575.1 of Ambystoma mexicanum. Lineage (NCBI taxonomy): Eukaryota > Metazoa > Chordata > Amphibia > Caudata > Ambystomatidae > Ambystoma > Ambystoma mexicanum. The sequence continues at coordinate 1,284,352,812 of NC_090931.1, read as the reverse complement.
TGGATGGACTTCAGGGTCATACAGATCTAAAACTCTGCCCTGAGTTGGGACATCAGTACGAACCCTCTTAGAAGTGGTTTGAGACACCGGAGGTCGGGAGCTCGAAGGGGCTGAGGTGGGTGCAGTGGTGTGAAGGCTTAAAAGCTGTTCAGGGTGCTTTTCGAAGAAATACCCAATTAAGGACATCCTACGCATAACCCTGTCGATGTCCTCTGCGGACCAATCTTTCGAGCTTGGAATGACAATATATCGGGCTCGGAGTCGGGAAGGCCCATGTCTTCATTAGTGGGTGGGATAGGCTTAGGCCTATGGTCTTTAGGTCTCCCTTTGGATATAAAGACTTCTGTATGGGAGGTTTTAGAGTGTGTTTTATGGTGTTTCTCCCGCTCCTGGGTCCCAGAGGAGTGTGACACTGACTTTTTGGGACCGGACGTCTTGCTTGTTGAAGAAGGAACAAGTTACTTACCTGTAACTGTTGTTCTCCAGCATGGGTCTGGCATGGATTCACATGCTCATGAATAATTCCCCGTCGTCAGGCTGGGAATCCTCGGTAAAGAAAAAACCAGTATCAGTTTCGTTTCTGATCTGTCTTTCGTAGTAATAACCAATCACTGGTCTCTGCGTCATACTGACCACAGCCAATGACTGCCCTCTACCTAATCACCGCCTCTGGCAGCCATCTTCAGATTTGGAAGCACGTGAAGTGGCAGTATGACCAAGTGAAGAGCCGCAGAGGGGTAGGCGGGAGGGTTCGCATGTGAATCCATGCCAGACCCATGCTGGAGAACAACAGTTACAGGTAAGTAACTTGTTCCTTCTCCAGCATGGGGTCTGGCATGGATTCACATGCTCATGAATAAAGAATACATAGCAGTACACACATGCACAACCACGGGAGGTGGCAAAGGCTCAACATTAAGCAGCACATCAACTCAACATTAAGCATCTTACCTCCTCACCAGGCTCACCTCAGGCGAACAGGTTGCGCAGCACTGCTTGGCCGACCCTGGACTCCTCCCTGGAATCCCGGTCGACGCAGTAGAATTTCGTGAAGGTGTGCGTCGACCTCCACGTAGCAGCCCTGCAAATGTCCAGCAGGGGCACACCAGATAGGAACGCCGTGGTAGCTGCGATCGCTCTGGTGGAATGGGCTCTCGGACGGCCAGGCAGCGGTCGGTTTGCCAACCGGTGACAGCACATGATACAGCCGGAGAGCCATCTGGAGATGGAAGCCTTCGAGAGAGCCTTCCCTTGATTGACAGGTCCAAAGTTCACAAAGAGTTGTGACGTCTTCCGAAAACCCTTCGTGCGGTCCACGTAGAACTTCAGCGCTCTAGCTACATCCAGCGAGTGCAAAGTCCTCTCAGCCGGCGACGAAGGCGACGGGAAGAACACAGGTAACACCAAGGGTTCGTTGAGATGGAAGTCCGACGGTACCTTGGGCATGAAGGAGGGGTGCGTCCTGAGCACTACCCTCGTGTCGTGGAAAGTCAAGTACGGGGCCTTGCAGGAAAGGGCCTGAATCTCTCCCACTCGTCGTGCGGAGGTGATGGCCACAAGAAAAGCTGTTTTCCACGATAGAAACTTCAACGGGGCCGAGTGCAGAGGCTCGAACGGAGGTCCCATGAGCTTGGTCAGCACCACGTTGAGCTCCCACGCCGGGGCCGGAGCCTTCACCGGCGGGAACGATCTGAACAGTCCCTTCATGAACTCTTTCACCAGACGATGAGACCACAAGGACGTCCGCCCCGTGGTTCTGGTGTATCGGGAGATCGCAGCAAGATGAATCTTGATGGACGCGTGTGCCAGACCAGCTTTGGCCAGCGTCAGCAGGTACGGCAGTACTTGGGGAGCCGTAATCCGTAGAGGGTTAATCTTCTGTGCGTGGCACCAGACAGAGAACCTCTTCCATTTGTGTCCGTAGCATTTAAGAGTCGAGGACGCCCTGGCCTTTGCAAGAACCTCTCTGCAATCGGCCGGTATGTCGTATCCTCCAAACTCTAGCGCTGCAGGAGCCAGGCCTGCAAGTTCAGCGACTTCGGGTCGTGGTGGAGGATGGCGCCTCCTTCCCTGGAGAGTAGATCCGCGTCCGCCGGCAGCTTGATCGGCGGGGACGCTGACAAGTCCAGAAGGTCCGGGAACCATATCTGCCTCGGCCACGCAGCTGCGACGAGGATCATCCTGCACCGTGACCTCTTGAGCTGGTTGACTAGCCGGATTAGCAGAGGCAAGGGAGGGAACGCGTAGAGGAACAGGCCCTCCCAGGGGAACGAGAAAGCATCGCCCATGCTCCTCGTCTGGGGAAACCTGCTGGCGAACCTCCGGCACTTGGTGTTCGTCGCCGTCGCGAACAGGTCGGTCTGGGGTGTGCCCCACCGTCGGAAGAGGCGATCCACCAGATCCTGCCGTAGTTCCCACTCGTGGCACGAGCGCAGCTCCCTGCTGAGTGAGTCGGCGATGGTGTTTTTTATCCCTGCCAGATGAAACGGCACCAGAAAAATCCCTTGGGCGACGGCCCAATGCCACAGGTCCTGCGCCTCCTTGGACAGCGCTGGGGACCTGGTTCCGCCCTGTTTCCTGATGTAAAACATGGTGGTGGTGTTGTCGGTGAAGATCCTCACCACCTTGCCCTTGAGGGACGGAAGGAAGGACCTGAGGGCCCAAAACACTGCACGGAGCTCCAGGACGTTGATATGCAGGGACTTCTCCGTCGGGAGCCAGAGTCCCCTTGCGTGCAGATTTTCGGTGTGCGCTCCCCACCCTTCCAGGGAGGCATCCGTGGTCACAGTCTCCTGGTGGGCTGGGGTCTGGAAGTCCATGCCCGCCGTCAGATGCGCGCGGGTGCCCCACCACCGTATCGCTCGTCGGAAGCTCTCGTCGAGCTTGATCCTTTCCTCGAAGCTGCCCGTCGTCTGGATCCAGCGCGCATCCAGGAATTCTTGCAACGGGCGCATCCGGAGCCTGCACATGGGAATGAGGTAGATGCAGGAAGACATCATCCCGAGGAGGGACTTGATGGACCTCACTTTGGCCGCGTCGGCCACCAACATCCGTTGCACCTTGCCCAAGATGGTCCTGGTCCTCTCCTCCGACGGGGAGGCCAGAAGGGACACTGTGTCGAGCCTCGCTCCCAGAAACAGTGCGACTTGCGCGGGCACCAGGTGGGATTTGGCGTAGTTCACGGAGAATCCCAGGTCCGTGAGGAGTTGGACGGTCCTTGCCGTGTGGACCACGGCGAGCTCCCTCGTCTTGGCGCGGATGAGCCAGTCGTCCAGGTAGGGGTAGACGTGAATCCCCTCGGGGCGCAGCTGCGCCGCCACCGGTGCGAGGCACTTGGTGAAAACCCTGGGTGCCGACCGTAGTCCGAAGGGAAGGGCTTTGAACTGGTAATGACGCCCTTGGACCACGAATCTGAGGAATTTTCGGTGCCCCTTTAGGATGGGAATGTGGAAGTAGGCATCCTCCAAATCCAACGACGATAGGAAGTCTCCTTCCTCCAGCTGACCCAGGACGTGCTGGAGGGTGACCATCCGGAACTTCTGCGCCTTGATGAACTTGTTCAGACGTCGCAGGTCTAGGATGGGGCGCCATCCTCCCGTCTTCTTCTTCACGAGGAAGTATCGCGAGTAGACTCCGGAGCCCCGAAGCCTCTTTGGGACGAGTTCGATGGCGCCCTTTCTGAGCATCGCCTTTACCTCCAGGAGAAGTTGAGGGACGTGAAGTTCTTTCCTGGCCACGGGGGGGACGCGCGGGCACCTTCTTTGAAACTCGAGCGCGTGGCCCCGGGCCAGGGCGTCCAGCACCCAACGGTCGGTGGAGATGGACTCCCACACGCTGACGAAGCCCGCCAGCCGGCCTCCCACCGGGGTGCTTCGGTGGGGGCCCGACCCCACGGCCGGTCGCGGCCTTGCCGCCTTGACCTCCTTGGCGACGACGGCGGGGTCCGCTAGACTTGCCTCGTCCTCTGTAGGCCTCTTGCGACGACGAGCGGGCCGCTTGACGGTAGGAAGCGAAACCGCCGCCGGAACCTTTGGAGGCGCCCTTGCCTCCGCCGCTCCGAAAGGGCGTCCGTCGTTGCTGCAGGACTCCAAGGGCCCGGGCCGTCTCAGTATCCGCCTTGATGGCCTGAAGGGAATCGTCCACTGTCTTCCCAAACAGGTTGTTCCCGTCGAAGGGCATGTCCAGGACTCTGGTCTGGACCTCCTGCCGAAAGTCCGTAGCTTTGAGCCATCCACGACGTCGAAGGCAAACGCCGTTGCCCAGCTGGCGGAACCCAGTGTCGGCGATGTCCGTCGCCACGGTGATGGCGTGGTCCGAAGCCACCTCACCTTCCTGCAGGATCTCAAGGGCCTCCGCCCTCTTGTCGTCCGGCAGAAAATCCAGCAGGGGAGCTATCTTGTACCAGAGCGGGCCACGATAGCCAAGGCGTTGGCCGCTTTAATCGTCGTCGCTGCCGACGAGATGACTCTACGTCCCATAGCATCCAATTTCTTTCCCTCGCCGTCCGGCGGGGAAGTCGATGTGGAGGCCGCACCCCCCCCCCGCTTTCTTCCTGGCTGCCGCGGAGACGACGGAGTCCGGGGTAGGCTGCGCCCGGAGGCATAGGGGGGCCGTGTCCGGGACCCGGTACTTTTTCTCGTACCGGTCTCTTCTAGCTGGCGTCGTGGAAGGGTTCTTGAGGAGGGAAAGGCCCTCATCCCAAATGTCGTCCAACAGAGGCACTGCGAGGACCGTCTTCCTCTTGGCCTCGCGCCGCTGATAAAGGAAGCCTTCCTTTTTCTTCTCCTCAGGGCAGAGTTGGAAAAGCTCGGAAGCCCTGGAGATCATGGAGTGGAAAGATCCGATCTCGTCGGGCGGAGAAGCCCTGGTGGGAGGCGACGACGGAAAATCCTCGTCGTATGCCTCGTCGTCCGTACCCGTCGCTGCCGTGTCAGTCCCCGTATCATCCCCTCGGGTGGACGGGGAGGAGGGCTGGACGGGGCGCGACGGTTGAAAAGGAGGTGGTGGATGGATCCTTCTTTTCTTGGTAGGGGGAACACCAGAAGGTCCCGGTTCTGGATCCCCCGACGGGAGAGGTTCTTCCGTCGGTAACGGTAGCCTCGTCCTTATCTCGGAGCATAAGGACTGTATGGCCAACAAAATGGCCGCCGAGTTGTCTTGCGGCGCTGGCAGAGGGGAATCCGACGGGCGAGCAGGGGCCCCGTCGGTATCCTCGACGATGTCGTCGTCGTCACCTGCGTCGGGGTCCATTCCGACGGGCTGGCCTTCTTCCACGCCTAGGCCGTGGCTTAAGACCTCGATCAGCTCCTCTTCCGAGGTTGAGGCCGAATCTACGACGACGCCCTGCCCCCCCTTCTTCTTCCCCACGGAGGGTTTCACGGGGGTCCTATCGATGGGCACAAAGGAAGACTCCCTCCGAGGAGGCAGGGAGATTCTGGGCCCTGAGGTCGCCACCACTGGTGCAGCCACCACAGGCTGAGCCAGGGCCGCCGCGACCGTTTCGATAGAGGGCTTGGTCGGATGGATCAAGGCCTTCACCACCTTAGGTGCGCTCACCGCCTTATCCTTGAGGGAGGGGGCACTGCCACGCTCCTCCTCTGCCTTAGAGCTCGACCGGGGCCTCTCCAGGAGCTTCGCCGGGTGCTCGGCCTTCCTCTTACCCGACCCAGAGCGTTGGCTCGTGGTTGATGGTGCCGGGGAGGGTGCGCCCTGCCTGGCGCCCGTAGAGCCCGACCGTTCGGCGCTCCCGGTGCCAGCGGACTCGCGGTGCTTGGCCTTATGTTGGGCCCCCGTCGCCGGGGCGCCCTCAAAGGTCTTAGAAGACCGCTCGGATTTCTTCTTCTTCTCGCCAGACGGGCTCTTACCCTCCAGCCAGTTGGCGAGACGTTGATGGCGGTCCTTCATGGTCCGTTCCGACATGTTGCCGCAAAACGCACAGTCCTTCTCCACGTGCGTCTTGTCCTCATGAAGGCAGTAAAGGCAGAAAGAGTGTTCGTCCTCCTTGAAGACGTTCTGCAGCTGGCATCCAGGGCAGACCCTGAACAGCTTTCCGGGCGTCGAGCTTCCCTTCTCCTGGGCCATCTCCGAGACCGGGCCTGAGAAGCTTCTGGAGTCCTCCGAAGTGTAGCTCGACGAAATCTTCACCCTTGAGGGGCACAGATGAATCCGACACGGGTCCCCGTTGATCGGATGTAGGATCGGTGGAGCTTGAGGCTCTTTTGACCGAAAGAATCGAAGTTTTTTGTGAAAAAGCGCGAAAAATAGCACTAACGCTCGAGAGCAATAGCACAAGGATCCCAACACATGAACGTGCGGTAAAAATCTGAAGATGGCTGCCAGAGGCGGTGATTAGGTAGAGGGCAGTCATTGGCTGTGGTCAGTATGACGCAGAGACCAGTGATTGGTTATTACTACGAAAGACAGATCAGAAACGAAACTGATACTGGTTTTTTCTTTACCGAGGATTCCCAGCCTGACGACGGGGAATTATTCATGAGCATGTGAATCCATGCCAGACCCCATGCTGGAGAACGTCGAATTTCGGGTGTGGGGGCAGAGGTCTCGTCTGTGGACGAATGACCCTCGGATGTTTTTCGCGAGGCACCCTTTCCGTCTTTCGACGTCTTACTGTCTTTCGACTTTTTACTGTCTTTCGACGTCTTTGTCTTGTCATGTGGCGATCTGGGATAGGATTGCCCAAGAGGACTGGGATTCAGTGGACCTTTCAAGGGTGCCAAGCATTGTCGAGTACTCGACTCATCTGTAGAGTGCCGACTGGGGGTTGTGTGTTTTGTAGTATGTGTACTTGGAGCGCTACCGCCACCGGGTGCAGTCCCCACAACATGAACTACAGGGTTGGGGGCTTGCGCTTGGGTAGCTACAGCTACTCTGGTACCCTCGCCGTCCGAAAGTGCGCCGTCGCTGCCATCGCTGAAGGCTCCCTCCACCTCCATGGCCTCGAGGTGCCTGGCGTGTTGGGCCCAGCGCTTAGTGAAACGGTCCTTCAACGTCTTCGGCTTGAAGAGCCTAAAGGCTCAACAAGACGACTCGACATGATCTCTCAGGAGACACAAATTACAAACGAGATGTTTGTCTACCCAGGGGAATTTACGATTGAACTTAGGGCAAAACTTAAATGGGGTGTTCTCCATAATACTGGGTAAAGGTGATGGCAGCTGGGCAGGCAAAGTGTAGGAAGTAAAGAATATGCATTCTACAAATGGCCTCCTAAAAATGGCCTCCCCCTCTCTCCCTACTGTTTGGGCGATGAGGCCCAGGGCAGCCTTCCAAGGTCGTACGGTCCGTTGCTATTGTTTTCGACGGTAGTCTTCTTTCTGATTCTTCGGCGTGGTATTACGAAGTCGAAGAAAGGATAGAAAGAGAAACTATGTTAATTAACAAAGTCAATGACTAATTTGCCGAAAGGAATTCGGCTATACGTGTCCGTCTAGCATGGCGGAAAAAAAACAATTTGAGGGACCTCGACACGTGAGGGATCAAGGGTAAAGTGGACATCACACTAGGGAGAGTATTACTGGCACGCCATGTCAACGTCCCTTTTCGAGTTTCGAAAACAACAACTGTGGAAAGGCGAAGATTCCCGCAGGATTTCTTTCCTACGGGCTTGAATTTCACGGGTAGGACATAAATTAAAACGCATACGCAACAAAGCATTCCTAACTGCAGGAGAAGGAGATTTGCATAAGTAGAAAGCCATGTCTCCATAACGCTTTGCCGAAAAAACAGATGGATCAAAATCTTTATACTTCAAACACAGATCTCTAGTGTCAATTCAATCCATCATGTACAGTTTTTTCTTAGCTCTATCCGGATCAGTGACAAGGGTTTCAATAGGAATGTCTGCATTTAGTAGTATGGTAAGGATGTTTTTAGACCATGTTTTCGGAAACAGATGAGAGGATGACATCAGGTAACTGGCAACTGTAGCTAAAGTTGATTTATCAAGAACAGATAATAGACATTTTCTGAACAAACTGCATAAGCGCCAGTTATACATTGCCAAAAGTGAGGTCAAACCCACTTTATATCGAATGATTGGGCCTGGAATGCATTGTGGCAGATTTAGAATAGCACGCCAAAGTTTTGCTTCCAAAGCATACAGGAATACCGGATCAATTGCACTGTATGTCTCTAAACCATATAAGATGGTAGGGATGACATTCTGTATCCAGAAGATCAGAGCAGGTTTAATGGAGAATTTCCCAAATTTATGCATAATGAGACGAGTCTGGCGGATTGCTGCGAGAATTTTAACTTCAATTTTCATTAACTGAGAACGAGTGTTCGACGATCCGTTAAATAGGATACCCAGATATGTGTAATTGGGAACCACCTCTAGACTTATGTGCTCTATTTTCCAAATCATTCGATGACTGCGCTTGCCTTTCGGAGTGTAGACTACGATTTGGGTTTTCTTGTCATTTACTACCAGCTCATTAACTCGAAAATATTGACATAATGCTGTTAAAAGATTTTGCAGGCCAATGGGAGTTTTCGATATTAGTACTAAATCATCTGCGTACCATAACGCTTTCACCTCGATGTTATTCAATTTCGGTGCATCTGCACGTACTTCCTCAAGTGCACTTCTAACATCATTAATGAAACAATTGAACAACGCCGAGGCGAGTATGCACCCTTGCTTAAGCCGTTGGCATATATGCTTTCACTTGCATAGATGTAGTCTATGATGGAACTAGAGTTTCCCCTTTCCCACATGTTTTGCGGTGGGATATCGCCCATAATGGAACCATTCATCACTTTCAGATTAAGATCTTCAATAAAGGTGCTCCATCTCATACTTGCATTGCTTAACCCCTTATTAGGGGCAGGAAGACATACAAAATTTAGGTCACCCACCACCATTATGCCAGAAATCGGTTGTATGTCAATAGTTTCAAAAACTGATGAGGCATGATAAAAAGCGTCATCAGTAATGCCCGCAGGGTTACTATAGAGGTTTATGAGAGCAAATACATGCGTTCCATGAGTGATTTTAACCACCTGGATGAATCTATTCGGTGAAAGCCATTCCCCAATTTGGAAATTTTTGCTAGATTTAACAGCTGTTAGGAAAGATTTCGTAATTGTAGGTAATTTTCCTTCCATGTGGCAACCCCTAAACTTTTTGCTGTTGTTTTTCACCTTGTTCTTGACTTTGCCAGAGAAGTGCAGCCTTCTGCCGCACTCCTCTGGGCTTTCGCTCCTTTTCTTATGGGGAAACTGACATGCCCTTAAGACAGTCAGTACCGGGGAACGCTGTTTCCCGTAGTTTCTTTTATCATGTTGCGGCTTTAGTGCAACATGACACAAGAGGGCACTGTAAGCTAAGTTACAGCTCTCTTGGGTCTCTAGCCTTCTACGGGCCCTAGATACTCGTTTAGGATTGTATTTGATCGGTGCAAGTGATTCAGGGACGGGAATGGTGGCAGCGATCGTTTCTTTGTATTTTGAGCTCCTTTTGGCGTTCTAAGCACGTTTTCTGCGCTGAACCCAAAATGGTGGCCTGGCTCCCAAAATGGCCAGACCACGAGGCTCCTTTGTCCTGTCCGCTGACCGTCTTGCTCCCTTCACCTTCCCCAGGTCGAGCTGACCCGGGGCCTTCCTTATTTGGGCATGTACTTTCCCGCGAAACACGGATGCTTTCGCGGGCTTCTACATGTCTTTTGTGTGCCTCCAGGGTGTGGGCTGGGATGTCTGGTCCTAATACACATCCTTGGTGCCAGAGAGTCTAGGGTGGTGTGAATGCCTGGGACCATCGTGGTCCGTGATTGGTCCATGAATGGTGTGTGTGTTGATGAGCGGATCTCCCATTGGGTCACCTCCGTTTTGGCGCGAAGGGAACCATGGATAAGAGGGGGCTGGAAACACCACTACCATGTCGATCTCCCGAGTTCTCACGAACGAAGGAATACAGGAGCCAAGTATCCTGCAAACAAGAGGCTGGACCGAGGAATCGCTGGTGACCTGCTGAAGGACTTCAGCTCTGCACTGCTGTCGCCTTGTGAAACCCTTTTCACCTTTGATCGAACCAGAAGGCCTGTACTGGTACTTCGACCTTTGGAATAGCGGGAACAGCTATTCTCGGCATCTTCATCATCTCCTGCCAGTAAGCCTTCGGAAGCGTCTCTGGGCCATCCAGTTGACTGACCAGCTTACACGGGAGTCTTGCTCTGTAACCGCCGCCAGGTTGTGTTGTATTTCGAGTCCTTGTCACTCTCACACGCTTCGTACACTTGGCGTTCCCAAGTCTGAAGTGAGTAGTGTACATTTGGCTCAGATACACACGGCCGCTCCGTTGCCCTGCTGTGGTGACAAAACTGTGCAGGTTTCTTCGATTGGGACGTCTTTTTACTCAACACGACGACGAGGCGTTCCCTGCTCTTCTGAACCTGCCAGCTGCTGAAACTGACGCGGAGAAGCCTGGGTCTGCTTGCATCGGGGACCGGTGAGTAGTTTAGCTAGGATCTGGGTCGCCCTCCTGCAGGAGCCCATTGCTTTTCCCCGCTGTGTAAAACAGCACCCTTTTGCCGTACTCGCGCTCTGCTTCTGCCCACTGTGGAGGCTGCGCTTGAGTCACGGAACTTGTCCTCCTTCATTTGTGCACTGAACTGAACTGCCTGATTTCCTTAGAAGAGACTCTCCTTTTGCCCGTTGGCACCAGCGTGTGCAGGTACTTTGAGGACAAGGCTCCACTCTTCGCAGGGCTCGGACTTCCATCTAGTTAGGTGCCTCTGAAGGCGAACTGAGTCTAAAGCATTGTATCGCACTGCCTGTTTTCCTTCCCTTGCAGGTGGACTACATATTTCGTGCATATAACGCTTGCGACTGTCGTATTTGTATATATATTGTGTTGATATGGTATGTGTTGGTTTAATATTGTGATACTGTGATTTTCTCGCTACAGTCATTGTTTTAAAGGCCTTAAAATAAATGTGTATATATTTTTGATATAACAACTGTTTGGAGTAGTTTGTAAGTGATCTTGCTTTGTGTGCTCATTGCGGGCTTTCAGTCACCCTCACCCCTCTTGAGACCTAGTCTTGACCGCCGCGATCGCTACCTTGATTGGTCTGGCTCGTCCAGAGGTTACCCTGTTCCAAGTAATTAGGTTGGCCTTCTGAACTTCTGCGCCACCAGGACAGAGTTCAGAAATCCGTCTTAACAACAGCCACCAGTAAGCCCGCAGTTGGGACTACCTTTGTTGGAAGACACTGCCGGGAGAGAACAAATAATATGATCATCCCAAGTGGGGGCACATACTAGCCACGTCTCTTGCAAGGCTAGAATATCGTAACTGTTTAATTGAGCATTCGCAGACCACTGTAGATGTGAGTGCCCTCTAGTATTCCAGATAGCCAGAGAGATAATTTCTCTCTTCTCATCTGTTGATGGTTATAGCTTGTTTTTTTATGTCAATCTGGTCTGTGGGCAGTTAACCTCCGTGCAAAAGGTGCAAGAGCATTCTGTGGTCGGAATCTGTACTGGAATTTCATTTTGAACTGTATTTTCTTGTGTAGGTGGTCGGGCGGGGTCTAACGCGAGCAAAAAGCCCAGATTGAATAAGTCCATTTTGGATTTACATAGAGCGTTCCGGACCAGTCCCGATTTAATCCATAATCTTACAATTGATAGATTATTTTCGCAAATAAATTCAATCTGGTCAAAATCACTTGAGGACAAGTCCTCCAGGGACTGAATGTCTCCACAGATGTTCAAAACACTAGAGCGACACAAATCATATTTCGGAAAAGGGCCCTAACGACATTTTAAGATTAAAGTGTGGAAGGAATTAAAACGCTGTGTTTTGACATCTTTTTGGTTATGAGCTTGAATTTTGGACTTCATACCAGAATTCTCATTTGGATTTCTCATGTTTGAGCAAGAGAAGGAAGGATTAAATTGGGCCCTCGATTCTGGAGCGTTACTTGGACGGCCCAAGGACGGATCATGACGGTGGCACTCCTCTTGAGCTTTGACAGGATTGGATAAGCCAGGAATGGTTAGAATTTCAGCCGCTCGATTTAGCTCTGGGAGTGCCTCGGACAGTCTTTTGCCAAGATAGGCATCTGCCGCCGTTTTCAGGGCAGATAGACGATCTTCAAAGCCAGTAGATGGTATAGAAAGTATCTGAGGACCGGAGCAGCCCCTAGCAGTACCGGACGGGATGGAATGAGTTGTGCTGCCTTGAATGAAAGGCTTAAGAGGCAAGATTGAAGAAACCTCACGTTCAAAAAGGTCCACCAGTTCATTCAAAGGCGCACAGTCACCCTGGGGGACTTGCAAGGTAGAACTGGATGCGACCTCAGAAGCAACCGTTACCGCTAAGGGGGTAACAAGATCTATAACACCTCCCGAGCCTTGAGGGGGAGGCGCTATAGGCGCTGAGGCCCCAGTCACCAAACTGGTTGGTGGAAATATGACCTGCAGATTTTGATTAGATTCTTTAGCGGACTTACGCATTGTTGTTGCTTTGGTTGTCAATTTAGACCGTTTTGAGACTGTGGTTTTTCTCTTGTTTTTCTGAGGAAGAGGCTGACATTCATTGGCGTTACTGATTTTAGTGGCATCAGTGCGAGGAAAAGACTGAGGGGAATCAACGCTGATCCATGAATCATTTTTTTGGTCAGTTATGGCATCTATGTACTCTACAGGGCAAATTATTTTTTCAAATGTTGGAACCACTGTTAGCACGGCTCTAGCACACCGTGAATTTAAATTATTGTTCAATTCCGGTCCTGACGAACTCTGCAAGATGGTAGTCTTGTGAGGGGCTGTGGCCAACAGACCCGAAGTGCTCAAATTTTCTAAGGTAGTAAGTCTGTGCATGATAAGGTTTAAGGTCGAGGGGGAGGATGAATTTTGCGAGCATCGTTGCATCCACTCCCCAATTTGATCAATTTTAGTTGTTTGGAGCGCTATTTTTCGATCCAACTCCTCAAAGAGTTTGAAGAGACTTAATATTGTTGTGTTCACGCCCCTAAGGTAATCTGTAAGAGGGCCGGATTTACAGATGAGTCACTAGGGGTTTTTGCTGACAAGCAGCGTCTCGGGGTTGGTTGTATGAAGGACTCTTCAATTGCATGCCTTGTAGAGTCCATGGAGCCAGGAAGATTGTAGTCCGTGATGACAGACAGTCTCAAACTTCCTAGGTCAATATTACACTGGCGTGAGGGTGTATTGATCGTTGCAGATTCTTTAGCATTCACGTCAATAATCTCAAATACATCCACACAAGCTGTGTCACCTACTAATGGATAGGAGGTTCTGGGCTGCGAAGTTGTCCCAGGCTCGATAAGAGTGTGAAATGTTGCACTAACAAGTGCGACCGAGTTATCCAGGTTGTCTTCCTCAACTACAGTTACCATTTGATTAACCTGAAAAATTTTAATGGGAGATTGAGGTAAGGTGAGTAGGGTTTGGTCAGAAATGACCACAGTAGTAATTGATTCAATTAGGCCTGGAGATGAGATGTTTTTAAATTCACGTGGCTGCTTGTTCGTTACCGGCAGTGCACTTTCCAGCGGGCCTTGAGCATGAGTCACGACTGCAGGATCATTTATTTTGTCGTAGAAATGCCTAATGTCTTGATTTAAGGAGGGTGTTTTAACTACAGGAGTAAGAGTGATAGATTTCTTGGAAATTCACGAGGAACTGTTTTTCCTCACTCAATTTGAAGTTATTACCATTTACTGGTGTTTTGAGCGTTACCTTTGGAGCAGCTGTCTCAGAGGTAGCTTTACTAATCAACACATCACCCGAAATGTTACTCGTGTGAGTTGCTGCGGCTACTTCTGGCATGTCTGTTTTTAGCGTATACAGCATGCGAGACATAAGTAGCCTTCTAGTTTGGCTACTTCTTGGAACGTATAACAGACAGCTAGTACCAATGTAAACTGCGCAAGTGAAAGTAATGAGAAGAGAAAAGCACTTTTAAATGCTAATTAAAAAAAGCGTTACAAGAATTATCACGCAATAAAAAGCGCTTGATAAGTTTAAACGTCTTTAGAACTAGGACAAAGTAGACTCTTATAGTAAGATGCCATGCAATGTATAAAATGCACTGAACCCAAGGATTAGCAAAAATACATAAAATAACACAAAATGACAGTTTAAAATATTATACTAGAGTGTAGTAGTTATGGGTCTCTTTCAAAAGTAGAGTTAAAAGTCAGGACTGGAAAGGGAGCAAGTATAAGAACTGAAAAATCTGTTTAGAAAGGACAGTCAATAAAAGTGAACCATCAAGCAGCGATGATCTTAAAAAGCTCCCAGTAATAGGGTAAGGAATGCCCGACAGCTCGAGGAGCGGCCAGAGTCCGACTCTCCCCCCTTACCCTAGTTACAATTTGAGTTGATGGCAGAGCGTATGACCTTAGTCTCTTGTACTCACACGGCTGCAGGACAAGGACAAGTCACAATCAAACAGCAAAACAGCTGCTCCAGCCCTTACTGCCTCCAGGGCTTAACGCCGCAAGGGTGGTTGGGCCGGGAACTTGTGCTGGGCTGCGGACACGTCATCCGTCACGTGTGTGTGGTGGGCCCCGCCTCTTTCAGGAAGTGCAGCAGGCAGGCAGCAAGAGCTCTGCTCGCAGTGCTGCTGGGGCCAAAGTTAATTATAAACGAAGTCCAACGCTCGAGTCACGGAACGCACTTTCCGGGAAGCAAATACAGTCCAATATCAGTGCAGTTCAGGACTCTTTGCCAACTTGCACAGATTGAAAAAAAGCAAACATTGATCTAGGTAATGGATATTTGACAACCTTTAAGTGAGGGGAGCCCAAAATACATAGCATTTACTTTAAAGGGGATGCATTTTTTGTTCAAAAGGTTAATGCAGGGGTATACAAAATTGTCCAGCGCATTATCAAGTAGAATACAGAGTTTGTTAGCAGACATTCCGAACTACTAACGTTGTCAGTTTGGCTTCAGGCTTCTCCGTTTCTCTCTCTCTCGCAGTTTACTCCATGATGTGAGTGGCTCTGTGGTTTTAGCGTCATCGCTGGACTGAACAGTCCACCGACTCTCATGCACGCCACCACCTTGGACTCAATATCTTTGTTGGGGTTTTCTTTTCCAAGCTTCTCTCGCTTCTGGCTTCACTCATGTCGCCTTCATACGGCAGCTTGCTTCCAGGTTTGAAGGCTGTGCATCACGGTCTTGCACAGCTCTTGCGGCACCGCTGATACGAAACTCCAGTGCTTCTCTCCTCCGTAGAGCTCCTCCTTCTGGATTTATGACGCATTGCATGGCCTTTCCCAGCAGAGCATCATAGTCCTTTCTCTCCTTCGTCTGAGTGAATGCATTACTCTTCTTCTTCCAAGTATTGCTAGAATATTTCTCCTCATGGTGAATCAATGGTTTTACACTGTAATAACAAACAGTAGCCTGTTCGTCTAGTCTTCTTTGGAATGTAGTTGTTAAATGGTGGGATATAGGTGAGTAATTTAGGGAGTTCCTCTTCGAAACAGGAGTTCTTGTCCCCAAGGGGAGGAGGGAGTCTCTCCCGGTGAGGTCCGGCTTGCCTCTACCCCTAAGGAGGGTATCGCATAGCAAGCTCACCTCCCTTACCTCACAGAGAAAAGCTACCGCCTGGGGAGAAGTGACTGAATCCCACGATTCACCACAGTTTCTAACACCGATTTACATTGGTGGATTTAGAATGATTTCAGAGACAAAAAGGCATACAACTGGCTCTTCCAGTCCGTTCTGGAAACAAATTTGGGACCTTAAACAGACTCACCCTTTATTGTGGGCGATGCACACTAGAGTACGTACGTACGTACGTACGTACGTACGTACGTACGTACGTACGTGTACACACACACACACAGACATAAAAATATGGCAAAAAGCACACAGTGAGAAAAACAGTACCAGTCATAACTCACTCAGCTACTGCAAAGGATGAGGCAATTAAAGACGCTTCTTTGGGTATCCTACCCAGGCCAAAAAGGTTCACATGTGTAGATGAGCAGCTGAATGCCTCTGCAGGAAGTCCCGCCCCGTCCTACCTATATGTTGGAAGCCCGAAACTGCACCATTCTTAACACGAGTAGTTGTGACCATAACGTGACGAGTATTTGAAAAAATGTATCCATTAAGAAAGCCATACCAGATGTATACGAGAAGAGATGACAGACTCTTGGAAGAGGTCGCTGAAGGAATATGAAAACGAGAGAAAGGAAAGCTGGTGATGTCACAAGAAGTGAGAGTGACGCACTAAGAAGATAGGAAGAAGAAAACGTATGGACCTTACAGAAAATGACGAAATAAGGAATGGAGTGAACATCCTCATGCAGAAAAGAAGATTGCATGTGTGTGCGACACACTGCAGAAAATGCAAACCATTTCAAAACAGTTTTTAAACAATGTTCTCTGCAGGAGAATGGCTCCCCTTCTCCAGCTGTGGTACTGCATAACCTCCAATAAAACCAGGGGGAATGACTATCTTTCCCTGGTGGCTTCCAGCTCAACTTATATTTCAAGACCTAAATAATGCCTCCCTTCTCTTAGTCTGCTTTTGGCATAGTCCTACACAAAGCCAGTCGATACCCACTTTGCCTTTGTGACTTGCTTTCAACAATGTCCCAAATGGTGGTAGGATCTCAGATCCTTCTCCTGTGACTAGTGGACTTATCTCCACCACTGTCTGGAGGCCAACTCCCTCTGGTACATGCTTCGTTCTGCTTCGGGTCCCAGACCCTCATCTTGCTTGGGTTCCAAACCCTTGTCCCTTGGTTCCGGTTTGGTCCCAGACCCTTGCCTCTTTCGCTCTAGTGCTATGCCCACTTGGTTCACTCTCCTATCAAGTACTACAACGAAGGAGATTACTCATATCGTTACTTGCAGTTAACTTGTGTTTATTATTTTCAGTTAACTTGCATTCCCCTTTCAGCTTTACAACCCTACCGGTTTCTGTATTTCACCGGTTACCTTTGCTGCCTTCAGGATGCTCTGCCGGTTCTTCCTGGGGTCTTGCTTCGTTTGGCAGCTTTGCACAGGAGTTGTGTGTCTCCGCAGATCTTGCATCCTGTGCCTTGTGAGTGAAGGAAGAGAATGAGAGGAAAGCTGGGTGTCATCAGCGTAGAAGTGATGAGAAATACGGAAAGAATAGATAAGGGCGAGAAGCGAGGTGTAAAGAGAGAAAAGAAAAGGGCCAAGGACAACTGTTCTGGAGCAACTCAATATCTCTGGGCAAAGGATTCTCGCCACCTTCTTCAGAGTGTTGCCCACGTCTCCTTGGATTTTCCTGAGCTGGACTGTCTAACGTGTTGCTGCGCTTCTCGGCTGGTCCGCTTCCAGGACTGTCATCTCCGTCACTAAGTCTGTCTTTATGTTGCTTAGGTGAACATGGCTCCTTGGTACCACCTCTTGCATTGGGGTTAATCTTTGCTTTTCGAACGATCTTCTGCGTCTCAGTTCATTTATTTATTTATTTATTTACTTATAAAGTGCACTAAGCCCGAGGGCATCAAGGGGCGGTTACAACCAAGTAACAAAACCGGTTACAAAAAATAAGTTAAAACGGAGTGTACAGGAGCCATATAAGCAGCCACCATGTGTAGTTATGTAAACAGCCAAGTCTTTAAAGCTTTCCTGAAGATCCAGTTAGAGTTCTCAGCTTTTGCTCTTTAGTATCTTGGTTGCAGGAGTTTGTTGTTCTAGGCTGCTCGGCGGGGTCAGTTTGTTAGATCCCTGGTGAATTTCTGGGTAATGTATGGAAGGGCTTTGTTTGAGAGGCATTTGCGCGTGATAGATAACTACTTAAAGATAAAGCGTTCTTTAATGGGGAGCCAGTGGACCTTTTTTCTCGCGGCAGAGATGTGCTCTCTTCTTGGGATGTTTAGTGCCGCTCGCACTGCATTGTTTCGTATTACCTGGAGCTTATCAATGTCTTTGCTTAATGTGCCAGCGAATAAGGCATTACATTAGTCCAACCTTGAACCAATGATTGCCTGGGCAATCGTAATGCAGCTGTCCTGGGAGAGAAAGGGTCTAGCGACATTAATTAGCTTTGTAGTGTGTGCCGATGAGGAGGCAATCGCATTCCCCTAGCGAATGAGCAAGAGGGTGGCGTCCAAATACACGCCAAGGGTTTTCATGGAAGAGGATAACTGTATTTGGATCCTGTGGATGCAGAATGACGCTAATACCATAAGGTGGTATTGGAAGTTTACATTTAATATATGTTATGTACTCACTATACTTGGAGCAAATATCGGTATCCCTAAAGAACTTAGATATTGTAGACTATGTGGGATAAACATACTAGAAACCGCCTACCACATATTATACGAATGTGAGAGTTTGACATGTTTACGTAATACTTATCTTATGAAATATAATAATAATATGTACAATTGTAACATTCTAAATATATGGCAAAGATAACTTGATGGACATAACATGAATCTGATATTTTACATGATGAAATTTTATGTGATTGTGTTAGATATTTTAACTGAACTATCAAATGGAATCTGTGTTTTAAAATTAATATGCATTTTAAGTATGATAGATATTGGATTTTACATGATTGATATGCAAAACGTTTAAAGTTGCAAGCATACTATTAATAAATAAATTGATAATGTATGGATTAGAAAGAAAAAAAAAAAAGGAGAAACATTGGGGCATCAGGCTCTTGAGTATTGTGGGTGGCCCAACTAGAAGTAGTTCTGTCTTATCGTCGTTGAGGCAGAGGTGATGGGTGGCTATTCAGGCTTGTATCATGGCATAGACATTATTTAGCGAGCGGGAGTCTTCAAGATAGTCGCCAGACAGGGGTAGGAGGATTTGCGTGTCATCCACATAATTGGTGTATGATATGCCAATGGAGTCAAGTAGGTCAAAAAGGGGTCTTGTGAAAATGTAGAAGGTCGGGGACACGCACAATCCTTGGGGGACTACGCAAGGAGTCGAGGCCGGTGGGGCATTGCAGTTCTCGGCAAACAAACTGTCACCCAGGTTGTAGCTTCTGACAAGAAGTGAGCTGCGTAGTGAGGTGATGGCAAAGGATTGTGTGGTCCACAAGATCAAATGCTGCAGAGAGATCCAAGAGAAGAAGTAAGGGTGGTTTTCCCTGATCACGGAACTCATTGAGCTGATTTTTGAGATCGAGCAGGGCGGACTCAGTACAGTGACCTGGCCTGAAGCCGGACTGTCTTACACCGAGGATGTGGTGGGTTTCAAGGAATTGTTGCATCTGTATATAGGTGGCTCTGTCCAAAATGTTCAGAGGCCGGGCAGATGTCACTTTTGCATCTGGAGGGTTTAAGGCTCTTCAGGTTGGATGTTGCGTCCTGTTCGGAGATGGTGCTGACGTGAAATAGGTGGTGTGGATAGGTTATAGGAGAGTTTGCTGTGTGGGACTGGGGTGGCGATACGGTGGGGGGGGGTGTTAAAAAGGGACAGCGTGTGGAGGATTTCTTTGTGTAGTGTCTGAATCTTCTCGAACATGGCCAATTGGATTTGTGAGCACCAGGCCCCATCCTTGACAATGATAGGTGTGGGGGGTGGGTTGGGGGCGGAGGTTTCCATTTCCCTCGGTATAGTGAAGATCTCTCTAGTATTGGATTTGGAGTTTGCGATTCTCTGGTTGTAAATGTTGGATTTGGCCGCTATGATAGCTTGTCTATATATTTTGGCAGCAGTGGCAAAAACGTTTTTCAGGGGGATAGTGGGATTATATTTCCAGTTGATTTCAGCCAGGTACCTGGAATTGCGCAGCTAAGTGAGTTCAGGGGTGTACCAGGAGTTAGCATGTTTGGCAGTTTTAGATTTCTCTGTGCCAGCGGCGCAACAGCATCCACCGCTGCAGTGAGGGTGCAGGTGTAGAGTCAGCAAGGGCATAGGGATCATTAGAGTGCAGGTGTTGGGGCTGGAGTGCATGTAGAAGGGGCGCAATGCTGTCCCTTGTGAGGTTACGTGTGCTGCGTGTCCATGCTAGAGACAGCGAGGGCTGAGCATGGGTGGTATGCTGCAGGGGCGACGTGGTGAAGGTCATTATGTGATCGTCAGACCAAGGGCACAGTGTATTTGCCAGAATGGTAGTCGGTCTGGCAGTTAAGGTCAGCTATCCAGTCTAGTATGCCGCCCTTGATGTGGGTGGTGTTCTGGACACAGTGCTGGAAGCCAAGGGCGCTGAGAGGATTTGCTACTGAGGGTGCATGTAGGTCCATGGGGTTGTTAAGGCCTAGGGTCAAGTCTCCTAGGAGGAGGATTTTCAAAGTGGGTTTAATATTGCTACCCATTGCTAGCACGAGGTCCTCATAAAAGATGAGGATAGGACCGGGGGGGAGGGGGTCGATATACAACAAAGATAGTCATGTTATCAGTATGGGAGAGGGTGAGCTTGGCGGCCAATAGGTTGCAGTTACCCGCTATTGGTATCGTGGTGTGTCGGGTGGGGATGGCTTCTTTCGCGAAGAGCTACCCCCTCCTTCTCTGCCAATGGATCAGTCGGATCTGAAGATGTCATAGCCAAATGGGATGGCAAGGGAGAGTGCTGTGAGGGAGGCAGGATGAAGCCATGTTTCCAAGACGGCCAGCAAGTCCAAATTGTTGGAGCTGATGAGGTTGTATATATCCAGGACATGCCCCGCAAGGGATTTAGCGTATACTAGCTCAGATGAAGGACGTGGGTGGAGCATTCAATTTGATGGAGATGGGAGGAGGGTTCAGGCTTACGTTCGAGGGGCCAGGTGGAGCGGTTTTAGTGGGCTGAGGGGGGGCTTGCTTGTGTCGGTGGGCGTCGATAGTGTGCCACGCTGGAGGTAAGGAACGTCCAGGTTGCATTTCCAGTGCATGTTGGTGAATGAGCGTTCCCCAGGGCGGCTGTTGCTGACTTGACTAGAAAGGGCACAGGAAAATGGAAGGGATAGGCTAGTTCTAGTGCAGAGCCTGCTGTTTCGATGTGCAATGTTCGTGGCTGCAGGGGAGCAGAGAGCATCTTGTGCGAGCTGCTGGGCAGTGGGTGTGAAGGTACTCCTGAGGCGGCACAAAGAGCAGTCCGGGTTGGGTCGAGAAGGGGATTTTATGGCAGATGGTGCGCAGTCTCTCAGTGCTGCGACGTAGATGGCTTGGAGCTGAGTGCTTGAGGGTTCTCTTTTGCAGGTGTGGGGCTGAATGCGGTGCACCCGACTTCTTGTTTCTGTTGGTGAGGTACTGCGGGTTGGGGCCCATGGGCAGGTTAGTCGTGGGAATGTGCATCGGGGGATTGGGTAGAGTATGTAGAGCTGGCTGTGTCATACCAGATTGTACCAATGCAGGTGCAGAGCAGTGCATAGGGCTGAGTCGGTACTCATGGCTGTGAGGGGATACCTGTTCAGTAGTGCTTCCGTTGAGGAGCGATGGGAGACGGTAGGATTGATGATCCAATGCTCTGGGTGGAGCGGTCTAATTTTTTGATGGTAAGCGTTCCGATTGCTAAGAGATTGGGTGCTACAATGGGCCTAGGCGTTTCTCTGCAAGGTGCTCCGAGCGTGGGTGGAGGGACAGGCACTTTGGGATTGCTGTGCATCGCCAGGCGTTCTGTGGCTTTTTGGTACGGTGGGTCTCACTGGCTGCATAGGAGGGGTGTCAGCATGATGTAACTGACATGATATTACAATAGCACATGGCTGTGTCAGTCAGAGGGGGACGGTGTGAGGATGATAGAGGGTTTGGGCAGGCTCTGGTGTTGTGCCGTCTATCAGACAGGTGGTCGTCCTTATCCCCAGTAGGAGAGTGTCCGCCATGAGGTTCTCCCGCATTAAACCAACCCTTGGAGGAATACTGGGTAGCACCCTCACCTCCCTAGCCTCCTGAGAAGGCACCTCCCCTCTGGGAGAAGTGACAACAGCTAGTGAATCGTCACACTACACATTGGTACACAGAACGAATAAACAATTTTCTTTCACCTGAATATTGAAATCAATGTCCAGGTGAACCTGTAAAGCAACGTTAATACGCTTGTAGTTGAAGTTAGGGCACAAAATGTTCCCTCTACACTAGTAAGGATTGGAACTGTGAAAGTGCTCCATTTTACAGAAACATTGAGATAAACATCAGGTGTGCCAATGCATATGGCCGTACGTAAGCTCCCCCTCCCCTCTTAGCAGATCGCAGACAAAAGGTGACAAATAAGACTTGTAAAATCTTAACAGATGCAGTCTGCCCATTGCAGAAAAAATAATACCCGTGGTAGACACATGTGTTTCTATGAATGACCCATCATCGATCATCATTCTAGCTCAGTCACACTCCAGTCAAAACATGTTCTCCCTGCAGCAACATTGCTGTGCTCAATGGTTTAATGTACAAAATTACATGTTTTTATTGCATACATTTTTTTTTAAAACTCAATAGCACCAAATAACAGTCTCACGTCCACACTTGGTGGGCTATTTTTAAAAATAAATGATTGATGGGGTTAGTAAAAGTGACTCAAAAAAGCTTGAAGCAGAAATATTACACTAAATAACAAATTCACTTTTCTTATTACACAGACATCGGTCTGGACTTATCGCCTAAATGCCTTTCCTCTTGCAATTTACAATACTCACACCCTACTTCAATGTTTCGTTATGGCCAAATGACAGTGGCAGGCACATGGCAATCTAAAATAACAGATTTCTCTGTGTGCCATGAATAAAACATTCCGAAAAGCATTGGCTACATTGAACAGGGAGAGCTACTAAGAGTCACAAGGGTAGATACTTGAGTCGATAAGGGTCCACTTGTGCCGTATATACATTTCAGTATCATCAAGGGCGGCCACCTGCTGCTCGTCCTGATGAAGGCCTAATCAAATTGAGGGGTGGTGAAGATAGAACTTCCCCCAAAAGAGGCCGAAACACACATCTGTCGACACGGTCTTGTTTGTATAATACACAGTGCATTAAAGAAAATATATGCAGGTCTGAGACAGAACACATGACTTTTGAGAGTTCATTTAGATTGTCACGTGCCTGCCGCTGTCATTTGGCCACATGAAAACTTTGAAGTAGGGTGTGACTATTGTAAATGGCCAGAGGAAAGGCATTTAGGCGATAGGTCCAGCCGGTGTCTGTGTAATAAGACAGGTTAATTAGTTAAGTGTAATATTTCTGCCTCAAGCTTTTTTAAGTCACTTTTACTAACCCCATCACTTGTTTTTGTGAAAAATAGTCCATGAGAATGGACTTGAGACTTATTTGGTGCCATTGAGAACATTTTTTTTAATACATTTTGTGTATATTAAACCATTGAGCAAAGCAAGGCTCCTGCAGGAAGAACATGTTTTGAATGGAGGTGACTGAGAAAGAATGATAATGATAGCCGATTAGTCAGAGTCATGAGAAATCTGTGTCACCCACAGGTGTCATTATTTCTAGATTTTCATTCCGGTAGAGAGAGAGAGAGAGACACTCGTCTGGGCCCCACCTTCTTTTTAGGTTGCCCAGTGCAGAGCCATATCATGATGTTACTTCTTATTATTGTACGACTATCATGAGTGGAAAAGACCCATTCACCGCAAAATATACCTAGATTTTACCAAGAGAACAACACTTCAGAAACAAAATGGGACATACACTGTAGGAATCTAAAACATCTTATAGTTTCTATTAAGTGGCGCTGTAACAAGTCATTCTTTTTGGTATGATGCTGCATCATACTGAAGTCTAAATAGGAAATTTGTGGAGCAGACAAAACCCTCAAAACAAAGACTGGATCCAATACATTTCACACTGTTAAGATTAGAAAAGCGATATACATTTACAATGCAACAATCACGGCCAGTCACATGCTTGCCCACCTTAAATCCCACACCAGATCTTACTTCGACACATCTCTCTTTTTCTATTATCACACCATTTTCCAGTTATTGCACCCTAAGCAGACTAAGGTCCTGCTACCCCGGGCGGGACTTACTGCACCTTAATTCAGACAGGTTTATTGGTCGTTACAGACAAATCAAACCATCTGCTGGTGAATGTTCATATCACTCAACAGCAACAAACATTAAAAAGGCTTTCATCACATCTTATTTGTTATTGCTAGACATTATTAATTAACAAGAGTAAAGGTTGACGATTAAAACACTTGCGCCAAGTGTGTGTTTCATTTGCTGAATGACTTCCAGTCCTGAATGGCAGGGGGTTATATATGCACAACTAGTAGCTTGCCAGGTGACAACTGTATTTAACGTTTTCTGTAAACCTACCTACCTGATCAGTGAAGTAATCAGAAAAATCATTGTCTTGCCTCGCTGCATGCTGGTTGGTCATGTTGTAGAAGGCTTTTGGACTGAAATTACAGGTCTCTTCCATTTAAGACACAAACTGTGAACTGCATTACAAAGAATCACTATACTGAACACCTCCAAGTAATGTGGTCTGGTATCCAGACGTTTTGCTGCTTCCAGTTCATTGTGGCTACAGAATTGAACCCTGATAAAACAAAAATAAATATTTTTCCTTACTTTTCCATTTATGTAAATGTAAACCTCAATCAAATAAATGCTAAGACAAACATTATTTATTAAAACATAAGAAGAAAGAAAGTAGAAGATACTCATGTATGTATTAACTCCTATTCACTTTTTCTCACCTACCCACCAGTAAACATGTGGGAATTTTGAAACCAAAACACTGCTAGCAACGGAACAGAGAAAATACCTATCCATCAAATGTTTCAGTGCATCTACTGTAAGTGCTTCATTTGTGGAGACTATTTGCAATGAAAAACCTAGGTGGCTTCAATGCGCAGAATATGCCCCAAACAGGCACGATATTTTTGGGAATTTTTTCATGCTTGCCAATACTTGGATTTCAGGGTTACAATGGGCACAGACCTGACTTCAGGAAAATCAAAATTTGCATGAGTTTGTCCAAATAAACACTAGGCTTGCACTGCATGGGTCTGCAACATGCTCTTGACGAGTCTTTAAGAATTGAGGATCGGACCCTCTTCAGCAGAGACCTCGCAGGACAAGGCCACAGTGTTGAGCGACACAGGTGTTTGGCGGCGAAGTGGGTAGTGGCGGAGAGTGCGAGCGCAATGACACTCCATCCCCGTCCGTAAGGTAAGAAGGTGCGGGTAGGGAGAGTAGCACTGCTGCACTCCACGCAACTACCCGGCCTTGCGTTTCCTTTCCACCTCACCTCCTGTCTCTATGTGTGCTTCCCACCCCAAACTTGGGCTCCGCTTCTTCCGGCCTTGTGCATCCTTCCCTGCACTTGCCGTCTCCACGTGTGCTTTCACCCCCACAACTCAGGCTCTGCTTCTCCTGAACTTGCATGTCCTTCCCTTCTTCTTCCCCCAGGGTTACTAGTTTGTTGTGTATTCTGTACTGCCTTTGCATTCCCTCTTACTCTCTATTGTTGTCACTATTGTATTGTATATTTGCTGCGTTGTTGCATTCCTCTTCTTACTCCTCTAGGTCACCCATTGCTACTAGTGACTGCATATTTTGTACTGTACTGTATTGCATTTCCCTTTCACTTTCCCACCCTCAGTGGTCTCTATTTTATTATTGCGATGTCTCCTTCTCTTTAGGTGCTCCCCCCTAACTGCAAGCTTTGTTGTTTTGGTTCTCTGTGCTCACACTACCCGTTTTCCTCTTGCCTTCCCCTTTGTGTGCCCCTAATGTGTGAACCACCCACACACTCCTGCTTGGCTGCCTTCTTCTGCTCTCCTCCTCCCACGCCTCTATGGTGTGCTAATTTCCCCCCCATCTTCTCTGTTATTCTATCTCCTATCTTATCCCTTGCACTAAGTCTGGTAGGAAGAAGCTCAAAAGGGACCTACTGGTCTCCAACCCAGTCCCCCCTATCGCTGATACCTACACCACTGCTTCCTCCAGACAGACCATCACCGACATCCTCTTTGTTGTTCCCTCTCCAGGCCTATGGACCCTATATATGGTCTCTGTTCCCTTTCCTTTTTCCTCCTCTCCCATTAACGGTGGCACTAGGTGGGAGGTACTCCTGGACCCCTTCCACTCCTCCAAGACCATCATTAATGTAAATCTGAATGGCATTGTCTTGGTCCAGGGCCCTCAGCCCTAGCTCTTCCTTTTCGATAGACGCTCGTCACATCTTAACTTTCTTCCTTCTCATGCTACTCCTACCTACACCTCTCTGGCTCCTTTGCCACCTTCCTCTTCCACCACCTCTCTCGCATCCTCCTCTGCTTCTCTGGATGCTCTGCCTCCTCCTTCCTCCGCCACCTCTCTGGCACCCTCTTCTTCCTCTCTGACTACTCTGCCATCTCTTTCCTCCTCCTCTGCCCACTCTCGGGCACCTCTAAAAGCTCAGCAGGGGGTACCTCATGCCTGTACCCCTCCACAGAAGTCTTTGAAATGTGTCAATCTGCTCCACGTCGCTACCCTCCACTCTCGTTCTGCTGTCAAACATTCTTCTGACATCTGTCGACTGCCCGAGAACTCAACCTGGATGTCCTCAGCCTCACCGAGACATGGTTTACGGCCAGCTCTGTCACAAATTTCAACACACTCCTCCCTGAGGGCTACAAGATCCTCACCGAACCCAGAACCAACCGTCCAGGAGGTAGGAGTAGCCTTGATCTTCCCGCAGAGGATCCCTGCATCGGTCATTCCTATGCAGGCATACTCCTCTTTTGAATGCCAGGTCTACAGGCTCTCCATCTCTCCTGGCCTCTCTGAACTGTGGCAACCATCTACAGGCTACCTGGCTAGGTTGCCCTCTTCCTCTCCGAGTGGGCTGACCTCTCCACCTTCCTCAACTTCTCCTCGGAGATCTCAACATCCACTAGGATGCCTCAAGCCCCTCTTCTGGGCTCTTTCGCAATCGATGTGACTCGGTCTCTCTATTCTTCATTCTGGATGTTCTCATCTCCTCAGACATCCCCCCCCTCTCTAACCAATCCGCTCTCCTGCCCTGACCACTTTCTTCTCTCCTCTCACCTGTTGCGCTCTCGGTCCCCAGGCGAAGCCGACCCCAGCACTGCCACCGACCTTCTCGGTCATCCAGCCCATGAAGCGTGCGTCAGTGGAAGCTTTCGCTGCGACCTTCACTCCTCCTCCTTCAATCTGCGGCTGACTTACACTCTGCCACAGCCCTCTCCAACCTTCATCTCTCAATCTCTAACAGTCTTGATGTCCAGGCCCCTGTCATGAAAATCAGTCTGAAGCCCACATCCAAGTGCAATTCTTGGTATGATTCCGATCTCACCACCCTTAAACGCAAGTGTAGGGTGGCTGAGAGGAAGTTCATCTGGAAGTTCATCAGGAAGTTCATCAGGCACATCCCCCCGACAAACTGGCCTGCTGCCTGCTCCAATGGCAATATAGACTCTCTGCCCTGTCCAAGAAGAGAGCTTACATCCAAGCCTGCATCCTCCAACAACTCGGCCAAACTTCAAAATCTGCAAGGGGCTGGCTAATCATGCTACAGTCTCTCCTCTTCCTCGCACTCTACCACCCCCCCCCGGCTGTCTCTCCTCCACCATTCTCCTCCTTCCCTGTGTTCACTCCCGACGAGGTTTCTAGACAAGTCCAATCTATAAAAGTCTCGTCAAAGCAGGTGCTCCCCTGCTCCTCCAGAGCCATCAAGGACCACATCTACACCAGATTTCTGCAATCACTCTTTTGCCACTGGAACTATCCCTTCCCCCATAAAGCACTCCCTTGTGCGCCCCCCCCACCCTCCTATCAAGAAGCCCTCCGACAATCCTTCCTCTCTGGCCAACTACACTGCTTTCCTGAGCAAACTCATGGAAAACCGGGCCATCTCCCAGCCTACTCTTCATACTGAATCTGTTGGCTGTCTCCATGACCACCGGTCTAGCTTTAGAGCAGCTAGAAGCACAGAAACTGCTCTCCTGAACACCTGTGAAGACCTGCTCTCTAATCGATTCTAACCTTCCTTCTGTCCTCCTTCTCCTTGATCGATCCTCTGCTTTTCATATGGTCAACCACGCTATCCTGCTCAGTCGTGTGTGTCAACCTAGGCATCACGGGTCAAGCCCTAGCATGCTTGGCCTCCTTTCTCTCCGATCGACCCTCCCAGGTCCAACTTGAGTCCTTTCTCACTCCCACCTTTCTCTCTACTTGTGGTGTTCCCCAGGGCTCTAACCTCTCAGCCTGGCTCTTCAACCATTACTTTGCTCCTCTTGCCAACCTCATCTCTACCTTCTGTTCTAACTTTCAGTGTTATGTGGATGACACTCAGTTCTCCTGCAGGTTCCCCTCAGCCTCCTCTGATCTTTCGATGATTCCTGTCTGTCTATCCGCGATTCAGGAATGTTGTGCCTCCAACGATCTCTGCCTTAACGCCAGTAAGACTGAGAACCTTCTCATTTGGACCCCTGCTCCCGCTTTCCCTCTTGCACTCTGGCCGCCCACACTGAGCCCTCCATTCGCACCTTCCTTTGAGGGAAAGAACCTTGGGGTCATCTTCGACAAGTCACACTAACAGCTGCACCTCCTCAGAGGTATTCTTCCTTTTCTCACTTCCCCCCCAGAAGATCACTTTCTGCAGAGCCCTAGTTCTCTCTAGGCTGGACTACTGCAACAGCCTCTTTCTAAATCTGCCTGCCAACTGAGGATACACCTTTTGCTCACCCCAACCTGGTATAAGGGACCGACCAATAAGACTCCAACCAAATAAAAGTCATCAATTTAGGCTTTCACGAAAGGGCAGGACTCCCTGCACCCTCAAAAGACTGCGCAGGAGTGAGCTAAGCATTCAAAGTTCATACAGCTTATATACATTTTGGTTAACATTGCATTCAATAGCTGGCAAGTAGTCAAGACAAATCTGCGTAGTCATTGGCAGCTGGTTGCACGCCCTGTCTCACCTGTCTTCGTTCGTGCAAAGGATTTCTTGCAAACTCATTCCTGTAGCTTAACAGTTATCACACACACCACGCCTGCCTTAACTTCAGGCGGCCTAGTTCAGGGAAATTGCTTGTGTGGTTGCATAACTAATGCAGATCTTCTGCTACAGACATGCATCCCACCCCTGCTCGGCTCTTCTTGGAATACCAAGGGTCTTAGTCACAAGCTATCAGCCCTTCCTCCGAAAGTGACAAAAGTTTTCCGAGAAGGGTTTATCTTGCTGAAAACATGAGCACCAACTGAAGCTACATGCCCAGCCCTCCTAATCAGAATCCATAAAGCGGCCCTTTTGCTCAGGTTTGAGCAAGATCAATATATATCAATCTTATTTAAGTCTTCCATTTCTTTCAGCCACATTACCCGCTTATACTCTTCATTTGCAGCCACATGGGCTGGCCTTGTGTGGATTATTTTATTCACTGCTCTACCACAGCCATCCACGCAACACCCTACAAACATCAGAAAACACTGCACACAAAAGCACAATAATGTTATCCCAGCCACTAGAAACAGCGGGGTCAACAGTTTCCATCCCAATCCTTCAACAATGCCATCCACCTGACCCAGTCTCGTAATTAATGGTTTCAGCAATCTTATGCAGCTTTGATATACCAGATAACACCCCGCGCATTGTGTCGGGTATGTACATGCAACATTGGTACCCCACCATAGTACAAACGCCGCCCCTTTCTGCTGTTAACACATCTAACATGTACCTATTCTGTAATGCAACTAACCGTATGGCCTTCATCTCATATGTAATATTAGCGAGTATATCATCTGTTTCACTAAACATGGTCTCTACTGCCCTACTTAATCTGCGTACCTCTTGGGAATTCAGGAATATTCCCACAGGGAGTGTCATCGCCTTTACTATGTCAATGAATATATCCATATCAGGTCAGGCCCTGGCCTTTTCTCTCTCTTATACGTGTGTTTAGCATACATTTCTCTAGGGGTATAGATCATAGCAGCAGGTATTATCCTGGCAAAATAACATGTTCCTGAAAAGTTCCTCGGAAGCCACAAATAAGCCTTTTTGTTACAAACATAAGTGTACCCTTCAGTTTCACGTAGAACCCTACTATATCTGGAAAGATCGTATGTTATACTACATCCCAAAACAGGTTCTCCTATCGTTCCCTTGAAATAAATCTTCCTTGAGAACTCCCTGGTTATCATCATGGGGGTGGGGGGTAGAGGGTTTGAGGTAATTTCCTATCCTTGCCTGACCTACAAGGTCTTTCAAAGAGTAGGTTACTCCTTCCTGTTTCATTTTACAAACTATCCCTGCTGATCGCTGACCATTTCATTGGAAAGCACATAGAAGTGTTTGGCACCCGTCTAGTGAGAGAACCCTTATCCAAAGCAATATACAACTGTCAATTTCTGGTACTGCAAAAGCATACATAGGTATTCCATCCCCTGCATGGCGGGGAACAGGACTACATATACAATAACTTAATGAATACAACACAGAAGGCGTTGAATTTGTCAAGCGTATATATGCATTCCTACTATACTCTTCGTGTACATGACCGTGATGCTCATGCCTGTCTTTACTGTATACATAATTAATATTGGTGTCATTTGGGGAGTTCGCCACTGGAAACATTCATAAATTCATACAATGAAGGGTGTTCCAGATACCATAAAAATACACCAAGCCCTGCTACGACCAAGACACCTGCCATACATAAAACAGTGTTTTCCTTCGTTGTACAACCATATGTGTCCACCTTTATCCGTCCTTGCGAGTGGGCAGGCAGAGCTAAATCCTGCAGTTCCATCTCAATTATCATTGCTTCTGCCACCTTACCTGAGTTTATGCTGACACTTGCAGGTTCTGTGGCTTGGCTGGGTCCTGGCGCCTAACGTTCTACCCTAGTGAGCAGCCTCTCACTTACGGCTTACGTTCCCAATCCTATTTAAAGCTCCAGTGTCTTTGTACCCTAAACGTACATGGCGCACTGGTGGCCCTTTTCACTGATCTGTTCCACATCTCGTTGTGCCTTGTCCAAGTAGGGACGCTGGAGGCCTTTCGAGCCGATTGCTCGCCGTTTTCGGCAAGGTGGTGTATTGCTCTGACCGACAAAAGAGTTTGTGTCTCTCGAACTATCAAAGTTCAATTCACAGTCCTTACTTGTTGCCTGGCACATACTTCTCGCAACCTTAGATTATATCCAGGGATATCCGTGGGGAGGGGGGGTTTGGGACGATTCCAGCAGATCCATTTGTAGCCTGGGAGGTTGCAATGACCCCACGTTAGCAGCTCTCTTCACATGGTTTGCGTGATACAAGTGTGCTTTGCCGTCCACCTTCAGTGCTGTTTGAGTTGTCAACAACACTTTACAGGGTCCTTTCCAGCAAGACTGTAGTCCACTGGATCGATTGAATGCCTTGATGACCACCCATTCACCGGGTTTCAGATCGTGCCCTGGCCCAATTGGTGGTACTGGGGCTACGTCCTTTACCTGTGCATGTACAGAAAGGAGCCAGTTAGTCAATTCAATACAATATTGTTGCAATGCTGGCCATGCTTGTTCAGACAGTTTCTCGGGGTCTGCTGGGGTACCAATGCTCGCCGGCCGGCCCATTACAATCTCAAATGGGGATAGTCCATGGGTGCGTTTGGGAACAGTTCTCATGCTCATTAATGCCAATGGCAAGGCGTCGGGCCACTTGAAACCTGTCTCTGCACAGGCTTTTGCCAGTTTGCTTTTCAGCACCTTATTAGTGCCTTCAATATTTCCTGCCGACTGGGGGTGAAATATGGCGGGGAACCTTTGATCGATGCCCAATGCTTTGCATACCTTTTCCACTACGTCACCCGTGTAATGTGACCCCCATTATCTGACCACAGATAGGTAGGGACCGTGTACAGGGGTACCCAATGTTTCAGTAGGCACTTTGCAGTTGAGGTAGCACTACTATCTCAGAGGGGGGAAGGCTTCCACCCACCCCGAGTAACCGCATTTCATCACCAAACAATAAGCAAACTTGTTTACAGGTTCCAATTGTATAAAATCCATGTACACCACTTCAAAGGGCTGTGTGGGCAGCTTGCACTGCCCTGCTGGGGCCAGCACACCCTTTCCAACATTATACATCACGCAAATCTCACACTGCTTTGCCCATTGCATGCAATATGGACCAATTTTCTTATTTTCCCAAACAGTCCTCAACACACTCTCCATTGTTCTCGCATTCACGTGTGTTGGTCCATGTGCCATGCTTACTACAATAGGGAGATATGCATCTGGTAACATCCATTTCTTTGTGATCTCATTTGCCCATGCCCTGCTCCCCAATTGTCTTATGTTCTCATCTGAATGCCAGGCTTTCCTTTCTTCCTCCATTGCATCCTCTTGGATCCTCGCCACATGTTCTCCCACATCCAACCCCTCCTCTACTGTTTCACACATATATTGTCCTAGTTCATTGTTTGTACAACTTTCTGCGGCATATTTTGCAACCATGTCTGCTTAATCGTTATCCTGGGATATATGGGCTGCACATTTTACTACTGCTACCCTTGTAGGTAATGTCAAAGCATTTAGGAGTTCACATATCAATGCTGCGTGTTTTACCTTTGTACCTTGTGATGTTTAAAATCCCCTTTCAGCCCAAAGTCTCCCAAAGTTAGTCACCACCCCATGTCCATATGCTGAATCAGTATACACCGTTATACACTTTCCCTCACCATGTTTTAATGCCTTTATCACAGCATGCAGTTCTGCTGCTTGTGCAGATTTTTCTGGTACCGTCCCCATGTCGACTATGGTTTCTCCTGCATACCCTGTTAACATTTCTCCTGAATCCAATTTATAGCAAGACTCCATCACAGAATAACACACTGTTCCCTTCCTCTAAAGGCCTGTCCTGTAAATCAATTCTTCCCTTGGTGCTTTCTTCCGTTCTAATCACACAGTCATGCATCACTACATTCTCATTTGTTTGCACTGGTAGCAAAGAAGCTGGATTCAACACATTGCATTGTTCGATTTTAACATTTCTACTGAATAGGTGCATTTCATATTGTGTCAATATGGGTGCCGTGAGGAGCTGAGTCTGGGTTCGGTTTAATAGCACATCCACAGCATGTGGTACTCTTACTGTTACATCGTTCCCTAGAATTATTCCTGCGCTTTGCTTCAGAGCTAGGGCTGCCGCTGCCACTGCCCTCATACATGGTGGCAATCCTCGGGCAACTGTATCCAATCCAGTCAGAAGTAGGCACAACGCCTTTGCCTCCCACCCTGTTCTTGGGTTAATACAGTCACAGAACACCCATCCACCTCATCCACAAATAAATAAAACATTTTCCCATAATCGGGTGTCCCCAGAGCTGGTGCGTTACACAAGGCACTTTTCAATGCATGATACGCCCTGTTCATCTCTTCCGTCCAGAGTAAGGTTTCACCTTCCTTTTCCCTTTTTAGTGCCACTAACAATGGTTTTGCTATTACAGAAAACCCAGCTATCCAATGTCAGTAATATGACAATACCACTAACACTTATCGTAGCTCTTTATGTGTTCTGGGACAGGGCATATATTGCACCAGTGGTATGTGGTCGACTGACCGTGCCCTTCCTTCTTTTGCCAAAACATATCCCAAGGAGTCAACCTTCTGTTGTACATACTGCATCTTTGCCAGGGACACTTTGTGATTATGTTTTACCAAATGAAATAATACCAATACAGTTGCTTCTCTGCATCCTTCCTCTGACTCTGCACTGATCAATATATCATCCACATCCTGGACCAAGGATGTCCCTGTTGGTAGCATGAGCTCGTCTAACTGAGCTTTCAATACTTGGCTAAAAACGGCTGGGCTTTCCGTGTAACCTTGCAGAGCTCTCGTGAATCGATACTGCCGTTGCCACAAAGTAAAACAGAACAAATATCTCGTCTGTGGGGCAATAGGCAGACTAAAAAATGCATTTTTCAAATCAATCACACTGAAACATTCAGCCGTACGTGATATTAAGGTAAAAACACTAGCAATACTAGGCACTACGGGGAACCGTGGTTCCACTATTTTATTAATTTCTCTCAAATCAATAATAAAGCTGTAGGGCAGTGTCTCATCTCCCTTTTTATGGACCTGAAGCACCGGGGAGTTGTAAGGGCTATCATTGCATTCTTCTACCACCCCTATGTTCACCAAATCTCCCACAATCCTGATTGGAGCATCCTCCCTCTCCAAAGATATCTTATACTGTTTCACTCTGGGGAGTCTCACGTTCTCCTTCAGTTTTATTACAATTGGATCAATTAATAGAGTTCCCACATCATTACTATGTGCCGCCCATGAGTGTTCTGGTAAATCCTGTAATTCTACTGGTGGGGGTCTGCTGAGTGCCATTATAATGCGATTACTTGGGTCATTTATGGTCCTGCGCACCACGTTCAGGGAACAATACATAGTAGTATATAGTGCTTTTAAAGAATAGATACCTAGTAAGTTTTCGGGACATTTCTCGGTTAACAACCATTTACCATCCCACTTGACCCCTTCAATGTGTGCTTCCATTTCACCACTTATCTGAGTCACTATAGGTTCCCCGCCAAACCCTACTGATGGCTTGTTAGTTTCCCGATAGTGGTGCTGAGGGGAAGGCTTTAGTGTCCATAGAGCCGTTTCCAGCTGCGGTGTCCACTAAAAATTTGATGGTGGGTTGCTGACCTAATCGTAAAGATACATAAGGACCCTTTTGATCGATTGGTACAGATACCGTTACCCCAGATCCACCTCAGACTTTTCATAATAGACTGCTAGTTGGGTCCTGAAATCTTTCCGATTCCTTTCCAAACAATATACAGTCCTCTCCTTCACACTGATCGAACTGTAACATCTGTGCTGTCCCTTGGTCAAAAACATTCAGCCCGGGAGGAGAAAAATTTGCTGTCGGACCTGGTGGTATATTACATTGTCGTGGGGGAGGTCTCGGCCCTACTGGCGGAGGGGCCGTTCTCCGGGCCATACTTTCTGGACACTGGTTTTTCCAATGACCGGACTTCTTGCAAAAAGCGCATACATTCTGGGCCAGACCATTCGGCCGTGCATACGTACTTACCCAGGGAGCGTTATTTCCGGTATTGTTTTTTCCATTGACTGGGAGGGTACCTCTGGTTCCCCCCCTTGCATCCGTTTTAATTGTTGCATTAATACTCTAGTCCCTAGTTCCTTCTCTGCCTTTACCTTTGTCTGCACCCGGGTTTGCTCATTTCGTTCATAATATCGTGCCATCTCTAACAGGTCTCTGGGTGATTTAGACTGCCACGTGCTTTCTACTGCCCGCAAGTCCCTTTGGATAGGTTGGTGCAAACCATCTACGAAACTCCCAGCAAAATATCCTTGACCCGTCTCAATTGTTAGGTCTAACCCACTATGGGCTTTGAACGCTGCTTCGTATTTAAAAAAATATGACGCCACCAGTCAGGCCTTGGGTCACAGTGGGCAGTTTCTCAACATTCACATCTATTGGTTTAAGGACCTTCTCTAATGCACCCAACACATTCATATCGTGTAATCTTAAAGCATCAGCCAGTTTTCCATGTGGCTTCCTATCATCACTTGCCTTTGTAACTGCTGCCCAGTCTATTCCCACTTCATTACTTGCCCTGAATGGAATCCACACCTATTCTGGAACTAGGGACATCATGATGTTATCCACATCCTCCACCGTATACTGACCAGGCTGCAACAGTTTCCTCATTTCCTTATAGAAGCCTGCTGGGTATGTCCGAGGGTCGGGGATGCTTTTGGTAATCTGCATCAGTTCTGTTCTTGTCAACGGGACATACTCATACGTTCGGACGGGTTCATTACTACCCCCCGTCATGGGCTGGCATTCACGCAAGGGAAATGCGGCCACCCCTCCTGATTCTCCCTTACTCTTTTTATCCAAGGTCTCCTTCCTTCCAAGTTTTATACAGTCTAATGCCCGCTTCAGCATCCTCTTTCTCCCCGACCTCGTTGTACCACTTCCTTCTGGTACCTGTGGATCTGGAATCTCCTTTAAATAGTCTCCGAGACCCTGGAACTGTGGCTCTGAATCGCCACCAGCTTCGTCAATCAATGTGTCTAATAGTTCAATCATATGTATCAAACACTGGGCTTGTTCCGCCCATCTGTGGGTCATTATGTCATAAAGTAGCTGGCTTACGTTTCTGGTTGCTAACTCCTCTACCTTTTTAACCACCAAGTTCTTCCCAGTTCCGACTGCTTCTGACATCTGTTGCTTCCTTATTTCTAATTCTTCAGCTAGTTCTTGTTCCTTTTCCACCTGGGTCATATGTCCCTTTCGAATTTCTTCCATGATTTTTTCCATATATTCCCATAATGCCGATTTTGTCCTACCTACCTTTATTCCTACTTCAGCGTCCAGATAGGACTTTGAATACTTATACTGCGCCTGTTTTCTAAAATAATTATCATTTTCCATCAATAGGTGTGTGGTCTTTTTAAACTCCACCGGTCTTAATCTGCCCAATTTCTTCTTCACATCTTCCCCCAACCTCTCTCCTTCCACTTCCTTTGCTATGGTTTCTAAGACTCTTACTCGTTCCGGGGATATTACAACCGTCCTAGTGACCCCCCACTTCCCCATTCTCACCAAACCTCACCTTCTTCAACGGCCTCTTATCAACCTGGGAGCTGTGGCTCCTGGGAATAGGAGATTTTTCATGATTAATTTAGTTTCCCTCGTAATGTCCTCATACCTTGGGGCAGGGATGGACGGGTACATACCCTTACTCTCCTTTATCATCATCTTTCTCCCTTCTGCATCATTTTTTTCTTGTAACTCTGACATCTAACGGTCTAGCCTTTTCTACAGCTGTTTGTCTATTTTGCTTCCGCTCGGTTTTTATTTGTGCCTTCTGCCTCCTAATTGCCTCGACCCTCCACAACCCGATTGCCTCAAACTGTGCTGGCCGGACACATTGCTTTGCCAATTCTATTTCTACTAGGCCAATGCTGTCCAAATCAAATGTGCCCCGTTCCCCCCCACTTATGTTGGAGTGAGTCTTTTGTATAGTCTGTCCACTGTCTCATAAACAAGGTTGCATTTATTCCGTGCTTTAACTAACATGTGTAGCCTCTAATAGGGCATACCCGGCTTTAGCCAACCCCACCTCCTTTCTTGACAATGAATTCCCCCCTCTCCTTTGCTTCACTTCTACCCTTTACATCTGGACCGGTCCTTCACATCAAACATCCATCCTTCCTTTTAGTCTACAAAACAGACCTCAACAATAATACATACCATAAAACTGATACTCTTGCCCCAACGGCCTTACCAACGGTTCCTCCTACCCGCACTCACCTCTTGTGGGGTCTCCGCCAGAAGTCTAACGAATCCGAAGAGTGGCAGCCTGCTGTCCTGTTGTCCAGCGGGACTGGTGGATTCAATGGTGCGTTTTTTCGTTGGGGCCCCGATACCGTTACCCCTCCAGCCTCACCCAGTGATGGGCTACCGCACCTTCGAGTCCCTTCGTGGTCACCAAATTGAAGATACACCTTTCGCTCACCCCAACCTGGTATAAGGAACCCCACCAATAAGACTCAGACCAAATAAGTCAAGTCATCCATTTATTCAATTTAGGCTTTCGCGAAAGGGCATGACTCGCTGCACACTCAAAAGACTGTGCAGGAGTGAGCTAAGCATTCAAAGTTCATACAGCTTATATGCGTTTTGGTTAACATTGCATTCAATAGCTGGCACGAAGTCAAGACAAAAATCTGCATAGTCATTGGCAGCTGGTTGCACGCCCTGTCTCACGCGTCTTCGTTCGTGCAAAGGATTTCTTGTCAAACATTCCTGTAGTTTAAGAGTTATCACACACACCACGCCTGCCTTAACTTCAGGCAGCCTACTTCGTGGAAATTGCTAATGTGGTTGCATAACTAATGCATATCTTCTGCTACAGACATGCGTCCCACCCCTGCTCGGTTCTTCTTCTTGGAATACCAAGTGTCTTAGTCACAAGCTATTAGCCCTTCCTTTGAAAGTGTCAAAGGTTTCCGAGAAGGGTTTATCTTGCTGAAAACATGAGCACCAACTGAAGCGACATGCAACATGCCCAGCCCTCCTAATCAGAATCCACACTACTCTTCGCCCATTGCAACTAATCCAGAACAGGACTGCAAGACTTGTCCTTGGCCTCAAGCCCAGGGATCGTATCGCTCCAGCCCTGAAATCTCTCCATTGGCTCCCTGTGGCTGCAAGGATCAAGTTGAAGGCCCTTTGCATCGCCCACAAGGCTTTAGGGGTCTGGGGATCACACTACATCCAACTCTCTCTTCCTAAGCATGTT
The DNA here is from genome assembly GCF_040938575.1 of Ambystoma mexicanum. Lineage (NCBI taxonomy): Eukaryota > Metazoa > Chordata > Amphibia > Caudata > Ambystomatidae > Ambystoma > Ambystoma mexicanum. The sequence continues at coordinate 1,284,314,620 of NC_090931.1, read as the reverse complement.
CCTTCTCGAGCCCTGCGCTCATCCACCTCCAACTCTCCGAGGGTTAGACGCTTCTCCAAGCAGAGAGTGGGTGCTAGATCTTAGTCCTCGGCTGGGGCCTCCCTCTGGAACAGCCTCCCTGCCTCGCTCAAACTTGAGCAGGACCACCTAAGGTTTCAGAAGCAACTCAAGACCTTCCTTTTCACTTCAGGCTCCTGCACGACCTGTGACCAGTAGCTCCTTGCACTGCCTCCAGGCCTCACACCCACTCAGGGACTGTATCTACAAACCTACAGTCCCCTGCCTCTCGGCACTTAATTGAACCACTACCCTTGAAGCACTTACCGCGTTCTTGCTACTGCACTCTCCCCTCCTCCGCTCTCACCCTGGCACTTCAACTCTTCCCTTCCCCTTAGCACTTGCACAATCTGAATGTCACAAGGCTTAGTAAGCTCATTTTTTTTCCTCCTCCCTCTGTCTACCCATCCTTGTCTTGTCGCGCCTAGAAACACGTGTGTACAGGCGCGTTATAAATGACGTATCACATCATACACACAAGTGAAAACTAACTGCCCCCTGCCAGTCACTAAAAGGGTGCACCAGTCTAGAAACAGACCGAACTGCCCAATCGCAAGGTGTATTCATATTCAAAATGCTGTGTTATCCACGGTCTGGTTTTGTAGTCGGTGAACCCGGCACAGAGACATAATGAACTATTTTAAGCTTTTATAAGCTTACATGGCTTACCAACTAGAGCACTAGTGGTGTAAAGGATTAGACACTCAAATTTGAAAAAGGGAGCAGCATTGTGAGCTGAGTTTAAAGCTACCGACCAGTGCTCTACATTATAAGAACAAGAATGGTGAATCTAAACTGTTATGATCTCAAATTAAAACATTATTGAAATAAAATGTGTAATATTGTATAAGCAGAAGTACAAAAAAAAGAAACAAAAAAACCCCACAAAACTGTTAAATGTGTTAAAAGGGAGCAGCCATGGAAAGCGGTGGGAACCCTTTCGCCACCAATTTACTTTTTTGGTCTGCTCATTTTATTGATTGAAATGTGGCCTTCATTGCTGGCAATACCGTGGTGAAAAGCAGAGATGGTCTCCTTAGTGGCTGCAATTCTAGAAGGTCATTGTTGAACATTTACAGCATCATTTTTTTTTCTCTTCAATGCCCCGGCCATGGCTTTGGCTGGTAGACACTGCGCGTATGCTTTTCTTGTGCAGGGGGTCTGAATGAGGCTGTGAGCTACATACTATGCTTGCAGGGATTAAAGTGACTCGCAAAGTTCATTCCACTGAGATGACCAGTGCTCTTTCCTTTCGCTTGTTTTTAGAAAAGTTATTTTTCAAAACAAAAAAAACATTTGAAAACAGTAAAAAGGCACATTACAAATAACTTACGAACAGTGAATTTTGAAAAGATTTATAATAAAAGTGAAAGTGGAAAACAGCAATTGGAGAAGAGAATTTGTCAGCTGTAGGTGAACCAAACTTTGGCACTCACTTCGACTGAGGGCATGACTACTTGCATCACTCCTAGCCATAGGGTCATAATAATAACTTTTTTTAATCATGGCAAAATAACAAAATAATAAACAGAATACTGTTTAAAATTCTAGGTAATCGGAATCCAAGATGGCCGTCACAGGCAAAGCACCTTGAAAGACAATCTCCCGAACCCACCCCCCAGCCACCCAGAGCAAATAAGCTGCTAGAGTGTTTTTCTCCCCAGACACAGAGCTTGGATCGGTGGATAAGGCCATCAGGATAACCAGCCTGAGAAAAATAAGTGAAATAAACCTAAACCGGGTTGCAACGAACCAAGCTGGCGCTAAGGATTGAGTGGCAGTAGAGAGGAGCAAGGAAGCGGGTCCCCGCCACCCTCGAGCACCAGTGGGCACTAGCTGTGACCACGGAGGAGAGGGGGCGGCCGGGACCCCTCTGGCGGTGACGGCGTCCTCTCGGCGGACTGAGACAGCTTGGGGTGGGCCTCGGTCTACCCTCCGGAGATGTAATACGTGGCTTGCCAGGACTCTGAAGAGCAAGAAGGTGTGGGAGAGGGGGAGGAGTCACCCTGGGTGGACAGCACGCCCAAAAAGGAGGGCAGAGTGAAACGCGGTCCAGCACGCACACACAAGCGAGAAGAGGCGCGCCCCACCCGAACAAGAAGGAGAGGACCCCTCTTGGGTCAGGGGGCAAGTACCCAGACAATGAGAATCTAGCATAGCCGAGCGGACCCGGGGAGGAGGAGCCGACGGGCGGTAAGAAGGAGCAGCCCCTAGTCCAGCCCGCCCAGGGAGGAGGGGAAACCCTGCGGAAGCAGTAGGTGGACGCAGACAGGTGTACCGGCCGCCCAGCAGCCCGGAACAGGGAACATCCATTGATCCCACGAAGCAGAGGCGAGTTGCTGGCCCCTGCTCCTCCAAACCATATCAAAACAAAGCCCATAGGGGAAAACATCTGCACAGCTGGCCCCCTAGAAGGGAGGAGCACCATAAGAAATTTACAGTGGAGCACCCAGGCGGAGAGGTGCCCGGGGTGAGGGGCGCCCCCCGCATACATAGCTCCCCCCCGCTTCTGGGTGGGGTGGTGGGGGAGATCCACAGAGCAGACAAGGAATCGCCAAGCCGAGTCACCCAGAGGCGGGGAGGAGGTGCCCAACACTGAAGGATCACCCACCACTTCCGCTCAACAAGGGGCTTTACAAGGAAATAGCTCAATGTGAATACGAACTCCTCAACTGTACTCTGGGGCCATCTAAGCGAGCAGGAAATTAGGCATCTCACAGGGGTCAGCCTGCAACTCCCGAATCCAAGGGGGAAAAGCTAACTCAGCATGACAGGTCGGGAGAGACTCCGAGGAGGGACCCTGCCCTTGGGAGGTGACAACCCAGGGTGGTGAGGAAGAGGAAAAGGAGAGACCCCCGGCCTGAACGTCACGACCCTCCACCAGGCAAGGATTGGGAAGAGCCCGGGCTGAGGGAAGCAAGACAGAGCCTGCCAGGCCCGAGAACCACACAACATATAGGTATTAACACCATCTGGCAGGGAAAGGAGTTCACTAAGAGCAAGTGAATAACCCCAGAGGACCAGAGAGCCGTCACCAAAGGTCCCAGGGAGGATGTCGAAAAACAAGGGCAAGCCTCTCAGGCCACCCTAAAAGGCTAAAAAAAGTGCAGTAGGGCCCCATCCAGAAGCTCTGGAGGCCCAGCTTGAGCAGGAAGGGAGCCCGGAAAGCCAGGTCAGCGGGCCTGTAATGGAAGGGGAGGGCCCGGGCCAACCAATAATTCATGAAATCCTTAGAAAATACTTCCAGGACTTTGGGGATAAAATCGCAGGCACGATGGAGAGTCAACTGGACAAGATCAGGGAGGACTGGGCCTCCTCCCTTCACGAGGTGAAAGGCGATATTAGCAAACTCAAAGAAAGGGCTGACGTGAACGAGACAGCCTTGCAGGAACTGGCCGAGGACACAAGGAAGACAGAGGACCTAATTGAGAAGCTAGCTATCACCACCTACAACCTGGAAATTCAAGCTGAGGACTTGGAGAACAGGTCTAAGAGATTGAATGTGTGGATAAAAGGCCTCTCGGAAGACATCCAAGGTAAGGGGACTCCGAACTTAAACTAGACAAGGTCCACAGGGTGGGCCCGATGAGGAAAGAGCCCAGAGCCCAACCTAGGGATACTCTGGCGACACTTCACGAATATGGCCAGAAAGAAGAGATTCTCAGAGCAGCAAGGAGAGTAAAACAGCTGAGCTACAAGGGAACGGAGATCCAGCTCTACCAAGACCTTTCACATACAACACTGCTCAAAAGGAGGGCGGGTGGACCCTTTAGTGATGCTCCTGACTGAAAAGGATATTAGATATCAATGGATCTTCTCGTTCGGCCTAGTGTTCGAATGGGAGGGAAAACACTGCGTCACAACCTGCAACGAGGGGGTGAGCATACTGGCATCAGGGACCAGTGGAGCAGGAGCAAAAGCCCAGTGAGTAAAGAAAACATGGGAATTGACAAAAGTTAAGTGCAAGAACACCAAGAGGAGCCCAAAGGGTCCAGAACCAACATAAAAGCTCATGAGGGGGCTGGAAAATCCTGGAACGACCGCCCGGGGATGGCAAATGCCACGTTATAAACCTAGGTGGAGGGGGAAGGTGGGAAATGAGATTTCAATCTGGGCTGGGAAAGCCCGCAGGAGACAGGTCTGAGGAAAGGAATGTGCTCAATACCAGAGACACCACATCGGGAGGGGCTAGAGGCCGATTGAGCCCAACCGGAGGGGGGATAGAAAAGCAAGCGGGAGGGGGGGGGAGGAGGGGGTTGCGGGACGGGCGTCCATCTGATCCACTAAGGAAGAAATAAATCCAGAATCCAAAATGGGGACGGACAAGATTAGCAAAATGACCCTTATGTCAATGAATGTCAAGAGCCTCTACTCCCCCTTGAAGAGGAAAGAACGAGAGGCTTCTACAGAGGGAGAAGCCGGACATCCTGACAATCCAGGAAATTAATACACAAGCGAGGGACGCACACAAGCTTAAAATCCAGGGATACAACAAAGTACTCCAGGCCAATGAGGGCAGGAAGGAAGGGGGGGGTTTGCAGGCGATCAGATCCTCCCTCGATTTGAGAGCAACAGAATGGGAAAAAGATAATAGTGGAAGGTACCTAGTCGCAAGACTAGAAGCAGATGGGGAGGTATACAATATAGCAACCATCTACGCCCCCAACTCTGGGCAGGGCACATTTATACAGCATAAGTTAACCAAGCTGGAAGGTTTTGCTAAAGCCCCGATCATCCTAACAGGGGACCTTAACATGGCCTGGGACCCAGGAGCAGATAGGAGTGCCGGGAGTGCAGGTTCCCAGGGCAAACCCTCAAAAGAGCTGAAAGACAAAATGGAGCCGCTAGCACTTGTTGATGCCCGGAGGGAAAAGGGGACACAAAGGGGTTTACATTCTTCTCCCATGTCCTTGTCAAGGATCGACAACGCGTGGACCTCATGGGGCTTGTTGGGCTTGGTTACCGAGATGGACATAGGGGCATAAACCTCTCCGATCATGCACACATAACAATTACAGTAAAGAGAAGAGCCCACGCTCAGGGGATCTGGAGGTGGAAATTCCCATCACACATAGTCAAGGAGGGCCCAATAAGGGAGGAGATTAGAATGGATATTGGAAGAATTTTTCCTTCTCAATAAACTGGGGGACACAAGACAAAACTCGAGGTGGGATGCCTTAAAGCCAACAATTAGATGAAAGCTCATTGCAGCCAAAGCTAGGAGGGACAAGGAAAAGAGGCAGTTGGAAGTGGAGCGACAAAACAAGCTGAAACAGGTATTGTCATGGATGGGGGTCGGGGCCTGCGGCAAGATCAGGAGGGAGTATAGGACCATAAGAGGTCAACTGGAGGTGCTACAGACGAGGGATGCTGAACGGGTGCAACTACACCTCAGACACAAATATTACGTAAAAGCTAATAAGGCTGACAGGCTGCTAGCCAGTCTTCTAAGGAAACGGGAAAGGGAAATAACCGTTACCAAAATTAAATTGAGCAATGGGGGGGGCTGAGCACCAAGCAGTCGGAGATACAAAGAGTTCACAGAATTTTATACAAATCTTTATAGATCCGAGAACCTGCACGATCAAACCCAAGTGAAATATTTGGAAAACATCCACCTTCCAAACTTAACAAGGAAGGAATCACAAGACCTCAACCAAGCTGTAACGGCTGAGGAGGTGCGTAGAGCAATTAACTCGATGCCCATAAACAAAGCCCCAGGCCGGGCGGCTTTACGGCCGATTTCTACAAGATCTTTAGAGAAGTCCTAATCCCCAACTTAGTCCATCTATTTAATGAATTCGGGAAGCAAGGGAGAACAACTCCATCGATGGAGGAAGCTAAGGCAGTCCTCCTTCCTAAACCAGGCCAAGACCCGGAAAATTGTAAGTCCTATAGGCCGATAGCGCTAATAAACAATCGATGTGAATATCTTTATGAAAATTATGGCTACTAGGATAGATCTCCATCTTCCGAAACTGATTGGAACAGACCAATCAGGCTTTATACGCGGCAGACAAACTGGGGACAACACTAGAGGGTATTACACTTAGTTGAAAAGGTGAACATAAAAAAAAGGTACCAGCGCTTAGATGCACAGAAAGCATTTGACAGGGTGGAGTGGCAGTTTATATTTGCCACTATGAGGTGAATGGGCTTCGGGGAGAATGTGCTGGCGATGATCAAGTCAAAGTACTCTAATCCATCCCTCAGGCTTTTGATTAACGGGCAATTATCAAGAATAATCAAGGTGACTAGAGGAACGAAACAGGGCTGCCCCTCTCCCCCCATGCTTTACCTGAACCACTGCTGGCCAGACTCCGGGCCGCAGAGGACCTAGAGGGCATCCCGTTTGGAGGGCAGCTCCATAAAGTGGCAGCCTTTGCAGACGACCTGCTGCTAACCATATCAGAACTGGAAAGGCCCATCAGGGCACTCGAGAGGGAGCTGGTGAAGTTTAGAGAAGTTGCCGGTCTAAAGATCAACACTACCAAGTCAGAGGCCCTTAACGTTAAAGGAGGGGTTGGAGCAGGGGATCAAAAAAGCCTTCCATTATAGCTGGGTAACTACTGCGATAAAATATCTAGAGATCAGCATCAAAAAAGACATTGACTCAATGTATACCAATAATTACCCGCCCTTATTATCCCACACATGACAGCTTCTACAGGGGTGGAGCCCACCCAGGATTTCATGACTGGGCAGGATCAATTTGACCAAGATGGTCACACTCCCTAAAATTTCTATACTATTTCACGGCAATACGAACAAAGGTCCCCAAACCATTCTTTAGAGTGATGCACAAGCTCATAGGAAACTTTATTTGGAAATAGGGGGGTTGGGGTTCCGGACATTAGAGCATACCAGTCTGCCCAATTAAGAGTAATTAGAGACTGGCTGAAAATCTATAGAAACAAGGGGTGGAGACAAATGGAGGAAGCACTAGCGGGAGGGCATCTTGAGACAGTCTTGTGGAAACCCAAGGGGGACTGCCTCAAAAACCTATACAAAAGCACAGTAGGAACACTAGTATGAGACACTTGAGATGTGTTAATAACCAGAGTGGGCATCACGTCCTTCCCATCACCTTTCACTCCAATCTTTTATTACCCGCATTTTTCCACCTGGGGAAGACAAGACAGTTTTAGCAGATGGGAGGCAGAGGCTGCCTCAAGATAAGAGACCTGTTTGAGGGAGAGGAAATCAAAAAATTCACCCAAAGTAAATCAGACTTTTCACTGGGGAGGAAGAGAGATATCGATACATGCAATTGTGACACTGGGTACTTGAGCCGGACATAAAGAATGAGACCCCCGGACACCATTTGAAAAACTCTTGATAGGAAACGCGGGGGAACAAAAATATAGTGGGCACCCTTTACAAGTTCATAAAACATAATGAGGAAGCAGCGCCCATAGGATATAGGAGCCTATGGGACGAGGCGGTGGGCCGCCAGATAGAAGAGTGAGTGGATGCAAATCTGGGGAAACATACCAAAACTGACATGATCCATTCAAATACAAGTATTCTGGACCAAACTACCGTGCCAATGGCATCTCACCCCGTGTGCCCTGAACAAGCTATTCCCTCAAGTGAAGGACTGTTGGAGGGAATGTGGCGAGGTAGGGACCTGGCAACATGTGTGGTGGGACTGCCCCCCAATCAAGGCCTACTGGGACATAATATCGGAGGCAATTGAGTTAATGACCAGGGTGTGATGTAAGGGAAACTGGGGCGGAGCAATCTTAGGCCTTCGAGGAACAATTGAGGACCTTCCCTCGAAAGCGCAGAAGAAAATGTATGTGATACTAATGTTATCGGGGCCCTGGTTATCACCCAGAAATGGAAGTCGAAGGACCCACCCATGGAGCATGAATGGGTGAGCAAAATCTGGCAGTTCGCATCTATGGAATGGGTTACCTACTCACTACAGGGGAATCATCAGGGCTTCCTGGCAACCTGGAACCTGGTGATGATATTCCTCCAAAGAGACTCTAGACGAGCATGGTGTCCAAGGAAGATGAAACTGATGAGTCTGGTGTGAGAGGGAGATCGGGTGGCTAGGAGAAGGTGAACGAGGTTGCCCTAGAGGGGACAAGAGACTTATACAGGGATGTAGCCCAGCCCTTACTAAAGGCAATCGGGGGACAAGGAAATTCTACACTGGGATCGGATGGGTCAAGGGGGGGTCAGTTCTGGTTATAGTTTAACTGTTACTGTTAACATGAATAAAAACTTATGTGCAAAACAAAATACTAGGTAATCATTGTATGAGTTGTACAAAGTAACATTTCATACCTCAACTAAAATACAGTCAACTGTAGACAGGATGCACAATTTGTACTCGCCACTAGTTTGTGATATTTGACTCTTGGAGAGCAAGAAATTGTGTCCGGTTTGCATTTATGAAAGTTTCCTACTTTAATTTTGGCACCCTGTGGAAGGGATTGGTCCTATTTTTAAGAAATGGAGCCACCCAATCTGAAACCTGAAGTCAGTTCAGTTGTGGAGACTTTATTAAAAATTGCTATTAATGACTAGAGGCGTGGCCAACAGTGCCCAACATGGCCACTTAATACGTCCGCTTCATCAACTCCGGGGAGCCGCCGAGAGATTGTGGCGTCTGATGGTCATTGAAAGAGCGAAAAGACAAGCCTGGGCCACTGCTGCAGCACCCCGACTCCGCTTGCAACCCCAAGATACTAGAGGTCAAGCACCATTTGGTGTGTCCTGCGGGCCACGTGGCAGGTGTGGTGCGGCCTGTAAGACAAGGCAGGGACCCGAAGCGCACAGCGAGGTGTAGCCTGGAATAGTGGCAAGAGCATTGGAAAAGGTGAGGTTTTGCCGACATGGCTGGGAACCCCAGAGAGCTCGTTCCTAGGTCTTGAGCCGTGTGAGTGCCCAACTGTGCAGCAGTGGTGGAGCAGCCTGCAGAGCAGGGTCCAAAGCACTCCCAATGGCATGGGGAAGTAGAGCCAGAAGGAGGGTGGGGGCTGAGACAGGGTTTGCTACCTGGTCCTGGAGGCAGGTCCAGCACCCGGTGAAGACGTGGGGTATATATATGCTGGCAGCCTGCAGCTGAAGAAAGACAGCGAGCAGGAGGCACGGTGGGAGCGAAGAAAGCCGGCACTGGAGGCAGAACTGTGTGAGACTCAATAGGGAGTGAGGCACGGACATTGCTCACTCTTGAGGAGAGCATGTAATAAAGTTGTGGGCAGCAGGGAGCAGCGACCGCTGATCGAGGACACGGACAGTCTGCTGGTGGGGGAGTATATCGGCCTCTGGCGTAGGGAGGTGAGAGGTGAGCGAGGCTGTTTGGAGGCCTGGAGCAGCATTCAAGGGAGGCCCCTCGTAGGGGTGAGAAATCCGGGAGCAGCCAACCAAAGCAGTGTCTTTAGGGAAGAATGTCATGGAAGCATTGCAAGGACTCTCAAGATCCTATTTGATGGACTGCCTGAAGAAGCGAAAGGATGAGCTAAAGGAGGAGCTCACGCTCGAATAGAAATGAAGAGTAGAACAGAGGAGATTAGGAAATCGCCTGCAGATCTAGTCAGAGAGCAGATCTAGTCAGAGACATGAAAAAACTGTACTCCAGGGCAGAAGACAACGAAACTTCAGTGCAGCCCCTACAGGAAAATGTGGTAAACCTCCAGGCAGAGCTGCCCAGCACAAGGAGGATATGTCCCTCTCGGTCACCACGACTGAGGACTTGCAGAACAGAAACCGTTGTGAAAACCTTCATATAAGGGGGGGCAGCGGAAGGAGTGGAAGGTGTAGACCTAAGGGAATGAGTCTAACAAGTCGTCCTTACGATAGCTCCAGAGATTGCAAGTGGTGGCATAGTCTTGAGTCCTGCATCGTGTCCAGGGGGTGGGGGCCGCTCGGAAGAGGCCAGAGACCACAGCCAAGAGATATCATTATGAAAAGTCATTCATACGTAACTAAAGAAGAGATCCTGTGACTCATCACTTTCCAAGGACAGTCTCTCCTAATATTCCAGGACATAGCGGCCTTAAAGGGGAGGTTCACTCAAAAATTGGATTCTATTAAAAGATGGGCCATAATAAAAATATACATAAAAATATTTTTACAAAAAGTTCCTATGTAATATTGTTGGCAAATGAGCCTCAAATTCATACATTTCAAGCACAAGGAGGCATCCATTTTGTGTAATGAATGAGGCTCCTGTACTGTACTACTGGAGCTTTTACTTATTGCTGCTGGAGAGCAGTGCTGTATTGCTAATTGCCTATACTTTCGTTTTAAGTTTCCAGGGCTTAATTACTGCTGCGAGTGCAGAGTTAACATAAGCACAGGAGGCTCATTCATTTCACAAAATGGATGCCTCGTGCTGCTGACTTTTAAGGCTCATTTGCCAAATGTTTTTATACAGGAACCTTTTGTAAAAATATTTTTACGGATATTTTTTATTATGGCCATCTTTTAAAAGAATAACATTTTTGAGTGAACTCCCCCTTTAACACTGCAAAAGTGTCAGGTGTTTAGGCAAATCACAACGCTACAGATGGATATTCCCCTTTGGGCTGGTCTTTACTTGAACAGTCGAGAGACAAGATGCACAACTCTGAAAGAGGCAGTGCTGGGCTGCTGCAGGGGAGGGGGGAGGGGTTTGTTGTTTCAGTTGAAGGTAGGGGTTCCATCCAAGATTGCTTCCTAGAATAGTTTGTTCAACCAAATCTTTATTAGCACATGAGCGCCAAAAACAGTTTCAGCAATGTAACATTTGCATAGTTTCCCTCTAGCGATCTCTCAGATAACCTGTGTTGGCGGAGTGTTGGCGGTATCGTGAACCTGCTAGCGTGCTGCGGTGTTCACCTTGAGTCTGTTTCAGTGTTTGGCCTTTGAAGGCAGAGCTTCCCCACTCACACTCGCCTCTCCCGGTGTGCAGTGTTGCAGAGTGTTAGCCAATGTAGTCCCCTCCACCAGCTGGCAGTCGATAGAGGACACAGAGTCAAGCCTGGCTGTTACTGCAGCCAAAAATGATGAATCCTGCCGTGGCTGTGACCAGAACCTCTAGCGACATGACTTCGGGGCTGTCTGGACTCTCATCCTCGCCACGGGCCGTTAGTGAAGTTCACACTGAAACTGCTGTGAGCTCTGATACTTGTGACCTGCCTCCTGTTCTTTCAGGTACAATACATCATAATTCTTTGGTACCATTGACGGTAGAAATGCCAAATACTTGTCTAACACCTGGTAAAGACACTGTAATCAGTTCTCTACCCACTTAAAGTTCACAAGTTCACAAGCGAGTATGCATGACATAACACGCATTAACATGAATGGAGATCCTTGTGATAATGCATCCACCCTGATTAATGTTGCTCCAGACCCAAACCTGATTACTGAGGTCCTGCCTGAAGTAACCAGAAATGTTAATCATACGCAACAAACCTTATCCCTGAAGACGGGAAATGCTGATACTATCCAAAGCAATATCCTCCCAAAAAGAACAAAGCAAATCTGTGCGGACCCGAATAATCTGAGATGGCACTTCAAATCATCAAATTGTTTACAACTATTGTAATCTCTGGCGCAAACAAAAGGTTGATCACTATGGTAATTCAATTCTGGACTTTTATCATGAACAAAGAAAATTGCTAAAGTCTGCATATTCTCAAACATTTAACTACCCCTAATCAAATCATGTACCCTGGATTTTATGAAGTATAGTGTAAAAGTTTGTAAGCAAACTAGAACATTAATAAAAAAAATTTTTTAAAAAAAACAATCGCAATCTAAACCCGAAGTGACTGACGCATGCAGTAAAAAACTTCCTACTGGTGAAAAAAAAAAAAATCAAATAACATGGAGTTGGAGTCCCCTCTCTGATGCCAAACATTTCAGCAATAATGAATCACCATATCTGGAACCAGAAAATAGCAAATTAGTGGAAAACAGTGAACAGGTCGCAAAGTGATTTACTCAACAGAGACGAGTGTCCTTCAAGGTCCCCATACAGGACAGAAGAGTCGAATTGCTCTGAAGCGTGGTCGGACCCTAGTTTGCAGACCGAGGACACTCGTTCACCTCCAAAAACACTGGAAGCCGATAAAGACTGACTGCCAACACTGTGTAATTTAGGACCTGCCGATGAAACAACAAGAAGCACCTCTTCTCAAACGAATGCAACCTTGGCCGCACGTCTAACAAAAGACATTGCCGAGTTAACATTGTGCTTAGAAGCTGGCTGCTGTAATACTAAGCGTCCCAGATCTGACCCTATGGAGACCACAGACTCTGTTCACTCGTTCCCGGAAAACAAATCCACGATCTGTCTGGGTGGCTTCTTCTTCAACATCGACGAAAACTAAACTGGACCAGCAACAACCAGATCCTCCGTAGAAGCCCATCACAGTAGCGATTTCAGCAATACCGTCACAACAGTCTAGAACCAGTGACGATTCTGATAAAGAATCAGAGCTGCCTCATCTGGCCCAACTAGCCCTCCAATCAACGCTCGTGGACAAGCCTACCCTGAAGAGCCAGGGCGAGCTCTGAACAGGAGATATCAGGAGGTGTGGGGGAGGGGGAGAGGATAGAATTTTCATGGCTTTGAGACTTTCACCCCGTAGTCCTTACTTACAATTACTTTATGCTTGTATTACCTCCTGTTGTAATGTTGGTTTAAAATAAAAGTGTTAAAAAAATAAAAAAAATATATCAGAGCTAGAAGTGACCAGAGTGACACCCTTGGCCCAAAGCCGCAGGAGAGTCTCGACTAGGAACCATCGCTTGAGGAAAACATTGTATACCTCAAGTGATAGAGAGAAAGGAATCTCAAGTTCCCAGTTCATACAACTACAGATGAGTATAACCTCTGCGATTTCAATTACGTTGGCACCATAGTTAAGGCTTTATGAGATCTTGAGTGATGATTACAAGGACCAGTCAACGTTAATTTCCCTAATGCACTCAAAAATAATTCACATAAAGGCAGCTGTTGAAGCTTCGCGAGAAAGAAGAATGAGAGAAAGAACTGGAAGGCTCTTTGCTGAAATCTTTAATTGAATTAGCTCAAGACGCAAGACAAAATAATCGTCTTGGAAGGAATACGAGATTTAGAACTACAGCGCAAACCAGAAGCTCGTTCTCCAATAGGTGAGCCCCTATTGAGTGCCCTGCTGAGCCACAGTCGTTATCGGCCAATCCTTGTAACAACACCCAAGGTAGTTCTGCAAGTACAAGTTTGATCAATCATCCGGTTGATGAATTTGAAAACACTCTGCCAACTCCATTACTTGGATATCTCTCAAACATCTACTTCTGTACAAATACATCAAGCGGCATCTCCACGTTCCGAACACCAGACTTTAGATGTTGTCAGGAGCAAAAACCTAAAGACTGTAGTGATTCCTACTTCTGGTACCAATGATAATCAAGCAAGCAGAAACACAACCAATTATGCAATATTTAGCTTGTAAACAAGGTTGACTGCACTTAAAACTACAAAACTGTCTAAAACTAATCAGACAAAGAAAACAAAAAATATGGCGACCACCCGTAACCCCACAAAAACATCAAGCACAAGGAGCTTTGTGAGAAATCTAAAACCTCCCTCAGTGAGACATGATACGGCTAACACAGCTACTCACAGCTGTCGATCTAAAAATAAATAGCTCGATGGAAAATTAGATGAAGTAAGATGCATGCCCTCCCAAAGAGAGGAAGAGCCATCCCATCTAGAACCCGTCGACGATATACTACTACAACATTCGACATATGAGGAGGATGCCTAAGAAAATCTAACAATCGAAGAGACTGATGATGAGGTGGTTTTAGCAATGGAAACGCAAGAGAAGTCACAAGCTGTCTGTAGCACAGAGTTTGACTAATACCCCAATTACCATCTCCCCGTTTGTCGCGCTGGCTGACAAACAAGCAAAAGCATCCCAGTAAATGTCTGGAAATTTGCAATCCAACACAGTGATGGAACGGATTATATGACAATCAAAACAAAACTCTTTACAAATAAAATCAATCAAGAATCTCCAATGCGTGAGATGGCAAACAGAGACCCAAGCATTCCAGCGATTCCCAGCCTCTCTCCGAGACCATATTCCAGGAAAACCGGTCACAATCTTGTAATCCTAGAGAGAGTGTTGGGAGCTAAAGACAGTTTGACTTTAAATCGTTCGAACATAATGCTCCTACTCCACAATGTCCCAAAACACAAGAGTGATACACACAAATGACATCAATATTGTACACTTCCTAAATGAGAAAGAAAATGATAGAGTCTGCATATGGCCTCTGCTTCCTCATTCACCCTACTCATGGATGCAAGGGACGAACTTCGCCCTTTAGGTTTTGATTTAAAAGAAGCAGAGCAAGCTGGGGGTACCATCTCTTCACAGACAGTATCAGAAGACAGACAGTTGGCAATTCGTCGGAGCACCATCATAAGATCGAAGTACACAGATCTACTGTTGTCACCAGATCATTCTGAACGACGCAGCCGAGGAAAGACATTTTACCTTAACGGCCCTGGATCCTTAGAAATTACCATCGAAGGATAGGATCCTAAAGGCTTAACATACAAACACTCGGAGGATCAAGCCGCCCAAAACAACGGGCAATCCTGGCTTTGACTGGCCAGAGCCCCAACCTCTGATAAACAAGATTAGAGCCAGATGATTCACGATCCATGGACCCTGGAGATTGGCTCTTGGAACCCAAGAAGCTTTGTCGTCCTTTTTCAAGGCCTGACCCAAGTGGTAGCCAATCTAGGGATTATATGCATCCAAGGGAGTCATGGCTCCTGGAATCTCCTTTATTGGATGGTTTCTCAACATATCACAACAAAGCGATACAGGGCTCTGCTGGCAGACATTCTGCTGGTTTATTGACCCTTGTAAAAAATAGTTCAAATTTGGAAGTTAAGTGTGTGATGCATCCAAATCTGTTCACATAGATCATAGTCATCGGATTGTATGACCAGTCTAACAATACCCCCAACCCATTTGGTAATTTTTAACCTTTACTGGAATCCTGCATGTGCCGAATCCCTACAATTCGTCGATACTTGGATTAACAAGATTTACTTAAGCATAAACGAACCGCTGTTGATAATTTGTGGCGACATGAATATTGATTGTTTAAAATTAAGCCAAAGAAATACAGATGGAGAGACTTTGGGGACGAAATCCAAGAGACTCTGATACCAACAAAGGTCTGAGAAAACTGGACACATTGTGATGTTAAATGGGAATGTGTCAGGAGATCTTGAAGGTGCCAACACGTGGCATAATGGAGGTCAAATTGTAACCCTGGACTATTTCTTGGTGTCAAGTAACATAATACCATGAGTTGGAAGCTTAAGAGTCACCCCTACAAATGCCAGTGACCATAACCCTGTCATTCTGTCGTGCCTCATGGCTAGTATACCAAAAGAGTCCATGTTGACCCAAGAGGTCGAATTAGAAGCTGGACGAAATAGACTTTGCATTCAATCACAAGAAGTCCCTAATTTAACAGATACGCTGCAATTCTGCCAGGAACTTGAACAATCTGGAGTTGAATATGAGCGTTTACTGCGCGTCTTCAGAGAACAGCTTTATAAGGGTAATAAACCCCACTTTAAACCCAACCATTCCTTTGACGAAGCGATATGTGCCCAAAAATGCATTTTTCGGAAAGACTTTATAGAGCTTCAACTCGCACCATCGGTGATAATAGGTACCTTGATCAAGGAATGCAAACAGAAATATAACAGTTGGGTCACTTTATGTACCAACAAGACTGTGAGAGAATGCTCCAAAATCTAGATTCTCAGAACACCAGGAATTTGTGGAAGCTCTTGGTATGAATCGAGATATTTGTCAGTTTCAGCTAAATACACTACTTGAAAGCTCCTGGGTATTTCATTTTAAAAACCTGTTTAGCAAAATCTCCACCCAAAGAGAAGTACCCCACCTTGATCAAGTTGAACAATGGAAGAACACCTTTGAGAAAGACGAAATACTAGCAATAATAAAGAAATTAGCAATTTGCGAGCGCCAGGCCCGGATGGCCTAACAAACAAAAGGTTAAAGGCTGTCCCGAGGGCATGGGATGACTTCTCCGAGATCACGTTTAAACAGATTATCTCGAAGAGGCAAATCCCGGCCTCCTGAAAACAATCTGTAGTAGTTCCGATCTTCAAAAAGGGCGATCGGTCCCACCCCAAAAACTATTGCCCCATCGCCTTATTAGACATTTTAGGCAAGATCTTTGCAACAATCCTTCTGAAATGGTTGAATGGTCCAATCCTCAGGAACATTTGACCAACACCAAATGGGATTCATCAAGTGGATAGGTTGTAATCTAAACCTCTTCCTACTAAGCCTGTGGAAGATGAAGACGCTTAGAGGGGACTGTAAAGTCCATCTAGCATGTATTGACATGGAGCATCCTACTGATAGCATTGATAGAGAGCGCCTGTGGGAGAAAATGGGAACCATGGGATGTCCAAAGGATTTACTGTCACCCATAAAGGCTTTATACAAAGGGACATCACTACAAATCAAGCTAGATCAAGAAGAGCACATGTCCAAGTTCCAACCTTTAAAGGTCTGAAGCAAGAATGCCCTTTAGCTGTAGCGCTCTTCAACATCTTCATTTCTGATCTTCAATATGTGATAGACCCATCACCTTCATGTTCCCCAAAAATTAACAGATTTATGGCAGGATGGCTTTTATATGCCAATGACCTAGTCATCTTGGGCAGAACCCAGTTCGGTTTACAGAAGAAATTAGACATCCTGCATCAATATGTTGAACAAAACGGACTACCAATGCATGCCAGTAAGTCCGGAGTCCTATTTTTGGAGAGCAAAAGAGGTTGAAAATTGAAGACACTGAGCTGGATCCTAAATCAACGCAGAATATGACCAGTCCTGTCAATAAAATACATATGATCAATGATCAGCACAAGTGCATGTGAAATCCTGTGGAAAGATCACTTGGAAGCCAAAGTCGAACAACTAACTAGCCAGGGTATTTTAACTGAACAAAAGTATGGGAAGTTCTCACTTCTTCCAGGAATCAATGTCTACAACCAAAAAGTGATACCATCTATCTCTTATGCCGCAGAGAAATGCCTTACCCTGCTGTGGGAAATATGGGATCAGCTTGAGGGCAGATTCTGGAGATCAATCCTGTGCTTACCGAATGCCGTACCTTATGCGGTCATTAGCCATGAGATGGGTCTATTATCACTACAAGTTAGGGTAGTCTGGAAATCCTTATTTCTTTTTATTAAGATGAATGCCCCAGACTGCTTACAGCAATTTAAAATTCTATCAACAAACAAAGCTGCAACTGCATACTGGTCCTTGAATGCGTGGCAAGAAAGATGCAATGAGATCCTGCTAAATTTGGGACTATCTCTTGACATCCTAGGGGGGGTGGCTTGATGGCCGCGTAGCAGGACGGGCTCTGGAGGAGCTCCCGTGATCCGACATTGATCCGAGAAGGGAAAGGAAGTTTGCAGGAATACTAGCCTGCAGGCAGCACACCCATAGACTGCTGAATGGATGGAGCGTACTCTGGGCTTGAAGAAAATACAAGAAGTGGTGGAATAAGCGAGATTCGGCGTCTCGCGAAAGGCCCGGGGTCTGCGTTGTGAGTGCGGACAAAATGGCCGGCAACGAACAAAGGGTCATAAACTGACCAGGGTGCCGTGAACGAAGGACCTGTGGCGGCGGCGAGCCCACGTTTACTGCGACGCTGCAGTGCCTGTGGATCGAACCAGAGGGGGACAGGACGAGGCTGGCTGGAGGGGATCACACGAGGGGCCGACTGAGCCCAGCTACAACACAGACAACGGGCTCATGTGACGGACCCGGCTGGATTCAGACACGGGCACCGAGGAGTGCTGGAGAAGCGAGAAGCTGCAGCGCTGCCGGCACTAATGGAAGCTGGCAGCGCAGGAACTTGGTGACTGCGGCGCGGCGGGGAGGGCCCCTGATGTGACGGTGGCCCTGTACCACGGAAGCCCAAGAGTGGACGCGACAACGCGCCGACCCCCTCAGTGGCCCGGAGCACCAGAGGGCCGGGACGAGACTCGATCAGGAGCGGGCGGAGGGGTCCCTGCGGGGTCTGGAGAGGCGGCGAATAGCTGGCCTCAGGTGCATGCTGGGGCGTCTGCGGAGCGGAGAGGGCATACCTGCTCAAACACAGGCCACAGGACGCGGGCCCCCACCAACTTTGTTTGCAGCCCCTGCCCGGGAGTGACTGTATACACAGTGTGGACCGCAGAGAGCAGAGCGGTGCCCCCAAGCCACTGGGAGCACTAAGAGCCTAGGAACTGGCACAGGAGGCTGGCGAGTTTGTGCCCCAACAGAGCATAGTAGCTGATGCACGCACGCGTGCGCTCACAGATGGGGGTCCAGACAAGGCGGCCAGAAGATGGAGGAGGGTTGCCCAGCCATTTGAACACATTCACAAAGGCCAAGGAGCCAAAGGGAAGTTCTTAATATAAACCTGGGGACTGCAGAGGAGTTGCACGCGTCCCGAGGAGGGTGCTTGGTTGCCTCCCTGAGCAGGGTGCATGGATCCTGAGAGGGCACACATGAGGCCCTGGGGGAGGCTAAGAAGGGCTGGGAGACTCTCGCCGCACATGTGTTGGTGTCTATAAACGGAGGAGCCGGCAAGGGGCTCAGATAGCGCACCCGGGCCTGTAGAGGGAGAGGGGCTGCACCCTCGCCAGGACATAAAGCAGCCCAGAACGAGCGCAAGAACGCACCTGAGCCTGGTGGGACCCCCGCCGCGTGTCATAGAAGGGAGACAGTGAAGGCAGAGACCCTTGGGGGCACTTGTGGATCCCCAGACACGGCATCGGGCGGCCCCCTCAGCCGAGGGGCACGAGGAGAACACCTGAGGCAAGACTGGGGGCTAGAAGGCCCCGAGGCTAACAGAGCACCGGAGCGGGAGAGTGCCGGGTCAGTGGACGTGCGGGGCCACTAGCCATTGAAAGAAATACAGTGGGGGCCGGTGGAGCGATACTGCGAGAGCACAATTACGTGGGATGAGACAGCCCATTCCAGGTGTGGGGAGAGCACTAAGACACACCAGAACACCGGTGAAACGCCCCCAATACATCAAGAGTGGCCTGGCGCCATGCGGATTTTCGCACGAGGGGAGGCGCCGCTGACATTCACCCGAATAGCATAGCAGGATGTCTAACAAAATCGTCAGACCCAAGAACAAACAGCCCTCGTTGGAGGCTTATGCCAAGTCGCCCCCGATCGCAGAAGGGGGCAAGAGCAAAGACACTACCGCTGCAGGCGCGCAGACACCGGGCACGATCCAGGAAGTGCTGGCAGCGATTGCAGACTTGAAAGTCGCCTGGGAGACTGAACTGGGCATGGCAATGGATGAACTGAAAGTGGGTTAGGACCTCAAGATTGGAGCAGTCCAGGAGGAAGTCAATTTGTTGAGACAGGATGTGCGGACGCTGGCGGAGCGCACTGGAAACCTGGAAAAGGAGATTGCCCCGAATACGGCGGCATGCGCCGCCCATGGATCGGTGGCGCACTAGATGCAATAATATTCACATTGTTGGACTGCCGGAAGGAATGGAGGGGCCTAATCCAACAGAATATGTGTAATCCATGCTCTTGCAGGAAATAACTAGCGGAGCACTGACCCAGGGGTTTGCAGTTGAGAGAGCACACAGGGCCTTGACAAGAAGGCCGCCACCGGGGGCCCCCCCGCGGCCGATGATTGCAAAGATCTTGAACTATCGGGATCGGGAGAGGATACTCGAATTCTTCCAGAAGGGAGGAACGATAGAAAGTTGGCCGGCGAAAATCACGGCGTACCCGGACTATACTTTGCACGTACAGCACAGCAGGATGAACTTTGGGCAGTGAAAAGGAGGTTGAGAGAAGCCGATTACCGTTATATGTTGCTTTACCCGGCCAAATTGAAAGTGTTCTATAAGAATAAAACTCTGTTCTTCGTGACGCCGGAAGACGCCATGGACTGGGTGGACATGCAGGGTCGCCCTCAGGAACCGGATATCCAGACGGGAGCAGCAGGAGATAAGTAGCACGTAGCTGGGTCACCCCTGGCGAAATAACATAAGACATTGGGACTAGAATTTGGCATTATATAAAACTGATGAGGAATGTGTTACAGCAATATAAGCTGGCAAGATCCGTTAGATGCCATCATCCTAATCGGATTAAGACATTGGGACTTGAATATGTTAAATAAAAAGTGTTGGGAATGGGTTGCAGCAAACATGTGCTAGCGGGATCCGTTGGATGCAACCATCCTAATTAGTTGAATGGGAGCTCCGGGAGACAATCCTTAAACCCCTTAGTAGTACACTTAGTTAGGTCACCTTTAGATCGGTGACGCCCCGCCGGGTCCTAGTCTTCGATTACGAGATAGGACCAGACGTGGGTGGGCCTGAGATCCAGGGATGGAGCTGGGCATTTGTTGGGGCTGGGTAGGGTGGGGGGAGGGAACGGGTTGTGTGCAGTGGGGTGGAGTTTGGGAAAGGGAAGGAGGGAGGTCTTGGGAAAGGGAAAGGAGCAATTGTTGAGGGAGGGAGGGCCAAGAGTCAGACAGCGGGTCATCAGGAAAGATTCTGGAGGGGAGGGGAAGATGGAAGGGGAGTACATAGAGTAGATGGCGTCGGGTAATCTCAGAGTGGTGACCTGGAATGCGCGTGGCCTCAATAGCTATTTGAAACGCAACAAAGTGATGATGTATTTAAAGAGGATGCGCATTGACATAGCCTTGCTACAGGAGACTGACCTCACCAAGGAGAAGCTGGAGGTGGTTAGAAGGAAATGGAAAGGGAATGTCATAGGTGCCACATACTCGGCATTTGCAAGGGGGCTGATCACCTGGGTGGCACCGCATGTGCCGTTTCGTTTGCTTAGCTCGACAATAGACCCAGAGGGCGGGATGGTGGTGGTGGCGGGGATCCTGGAAAATAGGGAGGTGAACATTGTAAATTTGTATGCCCCTAACCACGATACAGCAGCATATTTTAGGTCCCTATATAGTAAAATTAGCCCACTGGCGGGTGGCGCGATGGTGTGGGGAGGGGATTTCAACTGCACCCTGAACCCAGGACCGATAGGTCAGATGACAAATCAGGGAGGCTAGCGCCAGCAGCTAAAGCACTGAGGACCCTATTGATAGACCTCGGTCTGGAGGACTTGTGGACAAGGTTACATCCAACGGATAAGCAGTATTCGCACTACGCAGCGCCGCACGACCTGCATATAAGGTTGGATTACGTGTTTGCTGCGGCGGAGATAGCAGGAGAAATGGTGGGGGCCGAATACAAGGCCATGGTACTATCCGACCACTCGCCTTTAGTTGTGGAGTGGCAGCATCAACCCCCCAGAGCGCGTATCCCGACATGGAGGCTCAGAACGGAGGCTCAACAAGATGCAGAATTTCGAGAGGATCGGAGGGTGGCTATGGAGGAATACTTTGAAATTAATATGGGCAGTGTACATTCTGTGGGAACAGTATGGGGGGCATTCAAGGTGGTGGTGCGTGGGGTAGCCATATCAAAATCTAAAGGGCTCCAAGGGGGTATTGAGCGGGAACTGCTGGAAACGGAAAGAGAGCTGGAAGGCCTTACTCGCAGTGCGGGGACCGCCCGTGAGAACAGCACCAAGATAAAAGACTAACGATTAGCTTGTATGGAACTCTGGGATAGATTATGTAAATTAAATTATAGGAAATATACGGAGAGGTTACATGCTGGGGGGGGATAAGCCAGGTAGACTAGTGGCCTGGCTATACAAAAATGAGACTCCCCGCTCAGTGATCAGAGAGGTTAGGGATGCGGAAGGTCGAACTTATAACACTCAAGAAGGGGTAAATGGGGAGTTCCTCAAGTATTACAGACGTTTATATGAGGACACAGGAGAGGATATGAGCCAGGAAATATTGGAAACAATAGAGGATGTGGGGCTGCCCACCTTGGATGACCTAGAACGTGCAGATATGGACGCCCCATCACCGCAGACGAACTGGAGGCGGTGATCCAACACCTCCCCACATGTAAGGCGCCCGGGTCGGATGGGTTACCCAGTGAATTTTATAAAGCATACAAGCAGGAACTACTCCAGCCGCTGCTGACTATGTTCAATGAAGCCTATGAGCGGGGGGAACTGCCGGCATCCCTCTGCGAGGCGGTGATCATCCCGCTCCTGAAACCAGGTAAGCCGGACACGGAATGTGTGTCCTATAGGCCCGTGTCCATGCTTAACCAGGATAGCAAATTACTCACAGCAGTGAGGGTTATCGGCAAGCTGATACACCCAGACCAAACGGTTTATGTCCCAGGTATAAACATCACAGATAACCACAGGAGGCTGCACCACATTATTGATCAAACTAAGGAAGACTCAGGAGAGATGGCCATCGTGTCACTGGACGCGGTGAAAGCCTTTGATTCAGTGAGGTGGCCGTGGTTAAAGGCGACCCTGAAAGGGTACGGAATGGGACCTGTATATACTAGATGAGTCCAGCTGCTATACAGCTCCCCGATGGCAAGAGTTAAAACCGGCCCCACAATTTCAGACAAATGGCAACTCAGCAGGGGGACCAGACAGGGTTGCCCCTGGTCACCTATGTTATACATCTTGGCATTAGAACTGCTAGCAATATGCCTGCAACAACAATACAGGGAGGTTGGGATTCGCACGACGGGGGGCACGCACCTGATATCATTGTATGCAGATGATATGCTTCTCTACCTGCCCAGACGCTTGCACTTTTTTGTGAATGTCCCATACTTGATCCCCAGACGCTTCTTTGTGAGACTCCATGGCATGTGCAGGGGCTTCATATGGGGCAACTCCAGGAATAGGGTGGCCCTGTGGACGCTGCAGAACACTTGTGATAAGGGGGGCATAAACATTCCAAACTTTAAATTGTATTATTTGGCGGGACAGTTGTTGTATGTGGCCAGGTGGCTGTCAGTGGAGGACTAGGCGGAAGCCAGGCTTTTGCGGGGTGATAAAGTCCCATATTTCCTTAGAGAGACAGTGTGGATGCATAAAACTAAGATGGTGGAGAGGGGGAGACTATTGGAGTTGGGCTGGGAAGTTGGGCGCAGAGCATGGAAAACTGTGGGCGACCCAGACCCGCTCTCTCTGCAGGTCCCGCTGGTGGCCCTATGTGGTGATGACCCCCAATTGTTTGAAGCAGTCCACAGATACTGGGAACCGGTGGGTCTAGCCACCCTCGGAGATATATTGCAGGAGGGGGAGGTAATCGAATTTCAGAGGTTGCATGAGGAGACAGGGGTGCATAACGGCCAATATATTACATACATCAGGCTCTTGAAACGGGTAAGGGGGAGGTGGCCTGAGACGGCGCTGGCGGAAGAACCTGATGCCACCCTGGAAATGATGTATGATGTCTCAGAGGGAGGACACGAAATATCTAGGATATATGAGCTCTTAAGAGCAAAAAGGTAGAGAGGGAGCTATTCCAGCTGAGGCATGATTGGGAGGAGGATATTGGAGAATCCATGACTGATGGACAATGGGACAGAGTACAGAGGTACCACAAAAAGGTGTCTCGGAATGCGAGACTCCAGCAGATCCAGCTATGTCACCCACAGAGCCTATTTGACCTCTGGAAGAATAGCCAGGTTTGGAGGCTCAGCTATACAGAAATGCCCCGGGTGTGGAGAGGAGGAAGCAGGGTTGCTGCACATGTTCTGGGCTTGCCCAGAGGTGCATAGATTCTGGGAAGAAATAAAGACGAAAATGGCCAGTGTGGGTGTGGTGCTGGACGTGGGGTCTGCTGGGGCATGCATGCTTGGGAATTTCCCCAGGCCACGTAATTTGAAGCATATTAACAAAATGAAGGACCTGGCATGTGTCCTGGCCAAGCGCAGGATTGCAATGAGTTGGAAGGCAGCCCATAGGCCTAGAGTGGAGACATGGTGGGCGGACCTCTTGAGATGGGCAGAAGCTGAAACTGTGGTTTGGTTTGAAGCTGCCACCAGAGGGGGAGAAGAGGAAGTGGGCCCCCTGATGGCCTGGAGGCAATTGGTGACCTCGATGGCCACACCTCACCAGGTCAGTCATGAAACAGAAGACTCAGATGAGTCTATAAGCACAGAGATTCCCGAAAATGCTCATGAAGATGACACTGATGTTTCGGCTCGAGTCCGGGGGGAGGGAGGACGGGAAATGTATAACGTGTTGGTTTGTCACTGATAATGAACGTTCTCAAAGTTGTAATGTTTGGCATGTTGTCCTAAAATAATAAAAACAATTTAAAAAAAATAAAAAAAATCTGTTGTCATCCTACTACGGAAACCACACTTGTTAAGAAAACTCTGTGGGCGGACGATGGGACAGGGAGTAACAGAATTAAAAAGGGCTAACGCTAAAGTACACATACTTTCAAAAACGCGGTTGCGTTGCCCAATGCAACGCCTCAATATCTTAGAAGATTTTCGAGTGCAAACCACAGAAACCTGTTGCTCAGATTCTGCTTGAACATACTCCAAACAAAGTCCACCTTATGTAGATACGGAAAGACTACGGAATCTGACAAATGCAGACTATGTGAAGAGTGAGCAGAATCCTTGAAGCATTTAATCCTGTTTTGGCCCAAATTGAGATCTTACAGGACCCTGCATCTCTTGACGCTGAAGCATGGTGGGAAGCCCTCTATGGGGGAACAAACGTGGGGCTGACTTATGCTTTTGTCAAGTTTTTAGAGAAGCCCTTTGCTAAAAAATTAAAAGATGTGGAACATTAAAAATGCTTTTAAAATTGTGGATGTGTCGGATTCCAAGATGGCTGCCGGCACTGTGTAGATGTGCCGACGGCAGCTCCGGACTCTGCGTCCTGGTTCGGGTGGCCCCACCACCCGCCCTGCACCGAGGCCCAGAGCTTAGGAGCCAGGAAGCACCAGAGAACCCAGCGGTGAAGCCCGTGTCGCTCCGGGACCCCTGAGGTGCCGTTGGGAGACGTGGTTTGGAGGAGCGGGGGATCCCTCCCCACTACCCCCAGAAGGCAGGATGTTCATCGCGGGCCGGCAGGGGAGCCCGCGAAGGGGCGCCGGGGCCCCAGTAGCACACCTGAGATACGCGGGAGGGAGGAGCGGGTAATCTCGGCCCTCCCCCCCGGGTGAAACGCAAGCCAGGGGAACAGGACGTCGGAGGAAAGCAAGCTGCCATGGGTGAAGTCTGTGGTGGCGCACCGGAGCCCCGGCACGCCTCCAGAGTAAAGTGGACAGGAGGAGCAGGGAGCCCCTCCCCTCCAGAAAGAACATACAATAGTGGCCAGCAGCGGCCCGCCGAGGGCCCCTGTGGAGATGGCGGAGAGCGCCAGAGGAAGCCAGTGGAGGCCTCAGGGGCGGGGTGGACAATGGTAAAAAGCAGGCGGCAGCTAAAGAAGGAAAGAAGTGGACAAAGGCGCGGCAGCGCATCCTCCCGTATCAAGCCCACACCGGAGCAGAGGTGTGGAGTGTGGCAGTGGGAATGAAGGGGAGCGAAGAGGACTGAGGAGCAAGTGAGGAGAGCAGGCCCCTGAGGAGGGAAGGAGTGCGGGGTGCAGGGTGTGCCCAGCTGGGAAGGAGCGAGCACCAGCCGCCACTGAGGAGGAGAGAGGTGGCGGTGGCAAGAGTGTGGTCCTCGATGACTGGTAGACCCCCACGCAGCAGGAGTGAACAGGGGCCTGGAGGACAGTGAGGCCCCCGAACAAGGGAGGGGGCATCAAAAGACCATACAACAATGAAGGGGTTGTGTAAGCCCCGCCCTTAGCGCAGGAGAGTTGGAGGTGCAACAGTGGTATTGAACCCACTTCGGTCCCCATAGGCAGGCGGTAGTGCATATTCCTTGGCCTGCTCAGACGGGGGGGGGGGCAGGTGCTTGAAGGGAGCCGAGTGCAGCAAGCAGGTGCATGGGGGCACCCCGACTCAGAACAGGAAGGACCAGGTGGTAAGGAAGGAGCGACCCACAGGCCCGAAAAACGATAAGGCGGTGGCGAGTCGAAGCCCACCGCAAGAGACTGGGCAACATTACATAGCGGTCGAAACGGCCTCCACAGTGAGGAGGACCCAGCTCACGTGGAGAGAGAGAAGGCCCCAAGCAATTTAGGAGACCGCGGCGGTCTCGATCGCCAGTGAGCGACGCAGCAGAGCCGTGGGCGGGCCTACCATAGACGTCTTCCAGGTCCAAGGGGAGGACAGGGAAAGCTGTTTATCTCGTGGGCGAGCCCCAGGGAACATTGACTGTGCTTTGGCCCGCAATGGAGAGCAAGGACCTGAGCAAAGGAGGGTGTGGACAACCGAGGGAGTCACGGGAGAAGGAACTGAGGAACCGATGCAAATGACTAGGCAAGACCTCAGGGGGGAAATGCAGAACCCGAGGGACTCCCTGGCTAAAATCTTCCAAGAACAATTCCAACTGATGAGGAGCGACCTAAACGCGGCACTAGGAGAACTGCGGCAAGAAACGGCTCAGCTGGGGAAGAGGACAGAACTATTGGAAAGAGGCCTCCAGGAGTGCAAAAGAGACACAATAGCAAACAGTGAGGCCATAGATCGATCGGACATTGATACAAGGAATATGGAGGCAACAATGGATTCAACATCAGGATTAAATTGTTGCCATAGACCTGATAAACAATTGAAGGAGGAGGTCCAGGGGGTCTTTGCGGGACTCCTGGGGGAGGAATCCTCGGCATGATTGCACTAGATAGGGTCCATAGGGTGGGCCGGAACCTGGGAGGACCAAATACCAGACCACGAGATCTTCTGGCGGCTTTCGCTCGGTAAAGCCAAAAGGTATTGAGGGCGGCGAGGCAGAGTGAACCGGTTCTCTAAAGGACAAGAAATCTCTGTTTCAGGACCTGGCCGCCATCACGCTATTGAAGAGAAGACACATGGGCCCAGTCGTGAGGGAGCTGTATAAGAAAGGGATAAAGTACAAATGGTCCTTTCCATTCGGGTTGGTGTTTGAGTGGGAAGGGAGCCAGAGGCGAGCAACTACCCTTCAGGAGGCAGCCGGTATAATCCGAATGGATCTGGATAACGGGGACTGGGGGCCAGGAAGTGGGCCCACCAACCCGAGGCAGAAAAAAAAAAAAAGAGAGATGCAGACCATGGGAATGGTCTACGGTGGGGGGGGGGGGGGAAATCGAGGTAGGAGGAAGATGGCCCTGCGTGGACCAACTACGGGGGTGCCAGGCAGTGCCAAAGAGGGGACGGGTAGTAGCAGCGCGGGGGAGCCTGGGTGTATAGACTCTCGGTAGAAGGCTTTTTGGGGGGTGGTGGGAACAGGTGCATTCCATGGGGGCCTAGGAGGATGGAGTTGAAAACATCCAGGAACGAGTAAGGGCAGGAGTGTCCGAGGGGGTGGTATGGGAGGGCAGGGGGGGAGGGGAGAGGGGGCGGTCTCACGCTAAGTTGGGGATTCAGGGCGGGAGAGGGAGGGAGGATGGAGAGGATGGGATGATTCGGGGGCCATAGCAACCGATGGAGCAGCGTAGGCTTGGGTGAATGGGAGGACGGAGGAAGGAGGTGGAGCAGGAGGGAGAGGGGATCAGTGTCCCCACAGAAGGGGGGGCGGGAAGGCCCAGGGTAGACCCAGGGAAGGGATGGCGGGATGGTCAAGAAGGGCGTACCGGGCTCAGTCCAGCCTTTAGGTGTCTAACACATAATGAGAGGGGGCTAAATTCCCCCTCTTAAACAAACAAAATTGGAGCAATTCACTAGGTCCCACAAGCCGGATGTGCTGGCGCTACAAGAGACCCATTTACTAAGGCAGGACCAGGGCCGTTTGCGGCTGAAGGGCTTCCCACAGATATTGTTTGCATCGGGTCCTACGAAGAAAGGGGTGGGTTGCCCTGGCATTCGGGAGGGGGATAGACTTTAGAATCCAGGATACTCTTAGGGACACAAATGGGAGATACATTATGGTGAGGGGGGAAGAATATGGATTCGTCCTACACTATTGCATCGGTGTATGGCCCAAATGCGGGTCAGGACCAGTTCATGCGCGAAACCCTGTGCATTCTAGAGAACTTTACGAGGGGACAAGTGATATTGATGGGAGATTTCAATCTTGCATGGGACAGGCGGCGTGACCGATCCCAGCACGAGGGGGGCGGGAGTTGAGCAGTGGCTTCTCCCCAGTTGATGGAGCGATGGGAGGAGGTCGGATTGCGCGATGTATGGAGGGCACTACGGGGAGAAGAGGAGGGGTTTACGTTTCTCTCTGATGCTCACAGAACCCAATCCAGAATTGACTATATTTGGGTACCCATACGTTTGGTCGGGGGGGGCGGTGGAGTCTATCGAGGTGGGTCCTGTGGGGATAGCAGACCACATGGTGGTGCAGATGAAAAGTGTGGAGCTGGAAGTTCCCGGGGGGGAACTCCTGAGGGACCAGGTGATGCGGGAGGAGATTGGAAGCAAGATCCGGGACTTTTTCGAGAGGAACAATAGTTTGGACATGAGTCTGGGCACAAGGTGGGATGCCTTCAAGGCGACTTTGAGAGGGGGAACTCATCGCTCTGAAGGCGGAGAGAAACAGGCTAATGAGGGGGCTGGAAACTCAGTTGGAAAGGGAGGTGGAGGCCGCAAGGGCGTGTGTACGGGATACCCCTACAAGGAAGGTGTATAGGGAATATAGGTTAGCAGAGGGCCAAATAGGGATTTTAAGGACCAAAAAGGTAGACGAGACAATGCTCAGGGTGAGGCAGAAATTCTATGCGAAAGCCAATAGATCAGACTCACTCCTGGCTCGCCTTCTGAGGGAGAAAAAGGGAGCAGAATGTTATAACAGCCATAATGGACGAGAGGGGAGAGAGACTCACCCGGACCGAAGAGATAAAGGGGAGACTAGCTGAATTCTATGAAGCGCTGTATACTTCACAGGGCCCACAGTGAGAATTCTTGGGGGCTCTGCCCCTTCCGCGACTATCCCGGGAGGAGCGTGAGCAGTTGGGACGGACTATCACAGAAGACGAGGTAAGAGCTATCATTATGTCACTCCCCTGTAACAAGGCCCTGGGCCCAGGCGGTTACCCAGTTTCCTTTTATGAAACCTACTCCCACCTATTGGTTCCGCATTTAACAATTATTTAATACGTTTGGGACCGGGGCAGAATTACCCCCTCGATGGAGGAGGCCAAAATTACACTCATCTATAAAGCGGGAAAAGATCCGGAAGAATGTACATCTTATCGCCCTAATAAACGGTACAACGTAATTTCATCGCTGGATGTTTTTTCACTGGGTTTTTGCTGCCGATTTCATTTCGAAAAAACATCACCACATTTTTTGGGAGTGTTAAAAAATGTTATAAATTGGGTGTGGGTGTACGGGGATATAAAAATAATTAAAGGGGATGGGGTTTTTTGGGGGGTTAACCCGCCCAAAAAAAAATTACATGATTTTTTTCAAATAAAAATTCACATTAAAAAACCCTGCGATTAAACTGCAGGCGATGTTATGTTATGTGCGTGCTTATTACGCGCCGGTAGCCCGCAGGCATCAGGGTGCGGGAAACCAAGAAGATCAGAAACACGAAACACCTCATTAAGACAGGTAGAAAACCTAGGGAACGAAACTCTAATGCTCATTGAAACAATGAGGTTTTTAGCGATTTCCTAAAACTAATTAGCTTCAAGCCGTAATGCTATCGGCAACTTGTTCCAGAGGACTACTGCTTTCGCCGGGAAAGATTTGCCTTGCCTAAATGCGGACTTAGGCCCAGGTCTGTTCAGCGTGCCCCTGTCGGCTGATCTTAGACATCTTCCAGGAGAGTAGAAAGAGAAATGTTTTTTGAAGTAGCTAGGGGCCTCTCCCTATAGGCATCTGTGAATTATAGTCATGGCCTTGAACCTGACTCTCTCCTCCACTCTTAGCCAGTGTAGTGCTCTTCTCCCTGTTGACACATGTTCTCTATTATTTATGTTTTTGACTATGCGAACTGCGTCGTTTTGTATGACTTGGCACTTTTGAATCTCCCTTTTTGTGGCTCCTAGCAGGAGAGCGTTGCCATAGTCGAGCCGCGACAGGATGACTGCCCTAGCGATTGTCGCAGCATTGACTTCATTAATGAAGGGTCTTATTGCTCTCAGAAGTCGTAGATAGTAGGTGTTGTTTTTCTGCAGGTATCTTGCCTGTACCTCTGCGCCCACTGAGGCCTCTACCATCATCCTGAGAGTTTTAACATGCGGCAACACCGGGATATTAGCGTCCTTGATGGTAAAGGACTTATATTCATTCCCTAGTTTGCATCTGGCCTGTCACGTGCCGAAAATCAGCAGCTCTGTTTTGGTATTATTTAAACACATCCAATGATGATGATGATGATGATGAAATCACATGGAACCCTTATAAACACGGAGGCAAAAATGTTCACTAAAATATTGGCCAAACGCCTGCAAAAATACCTACCCTCGCTGATCCACCAAGACCAGGCAGGATTTGTGATAGCAAGGCAGACCGCCGACAATAACAGGCGGGTGGCCCACTTGGTGAAGTCACGAAAGACGACCACTCCGGCCATCCTCTTAGCGCTTGATGCCGAAAAGGCGTTCGATCGGGTGGAGTGGTCGTTCTTGTTTCAGGTTATGGAAAAGATGGGTCTGGGGGACAGGTTTCATTAATATTGTCACTGCAAACTATAAGAATCCCACGTCGTGTTTTTTCGTATTTTATTAAATGGAGAGATGTCTCACCCATTCGGTCTGAAGCGGGGGGACGAAACAGGGGTGCTCCCTTTCCCCGTTGCTTTACACAATATATTCAGGGTACACCATTTGGGGGAGGCCAGTATAAAGTGTCAGCATTTGCCGATGATATGTTGCTCACATTGACGAACCCAACGGAGTCCATCAAGGCAAGCATAGAATTGCTGACCAAATTCGGGGAGCTATCGGGTTTGCGGGTCAACTTACAGAAAACAGAGCTGATGTAAGTGGAGGAGATGAAGGCAATTTCCCAGTTCAAGTGGAGTCCGGCTGGGTTACGATATTTGGGGATCAGGATAACCCCCTCTCTGGCGGGCTGGTACGGAGCGAACTATGCTCCCATGTTAACGGCAATTAAAAAAGACCTAAGGAAATGGAGTGCCCTAAGGATATCTTGGTTGGGAAGAGGGGCAGTTCTTAAAATGGTGGTTCTCCCCCGTGTACTCTATTTCAGGCTATTCCCCTACCTGTCCCGGCGAGCTTCTTTAAGGAATTAGACCGAGCAGTAGCTCGACACCATTTGGTGGAGGTACTGTGGCTTCCACGAAGGTTGAGACCACCTCACCTCTACCTGAGTGCCATTTTGAAGGGAGTGGTGGACAGTTGGGACAGGGCGGTGGAGAGGCGGGGGATCACAACCTTCCCATCGCTGTTTACCTCCATCTTCTATACGGTGACTTCACGCCGGGGCAGGAGAAAGGGGCGTTCCTGAGGTGGGAGGGGGGGGGGGGATGTAGGACACAAGGCGACATGTTTCGCGACAAAAAGGTGAAAACATTCGAGGAATGTAAGCAGGAGTTTGGGGTGGGTGCGGGAGAAAGGCACCGATATTTCCAGATTAGGCATTGGGTTATGTAAGTGGAGGTAAGGAAGGCCGGCATACGTGACCTAACGCAGTTTGAACGGTTCCTTTTAACACACGAGAGGTTTAATTTCAGACCTCTACAGGCTGTTGGAGTGCTGGCCTAAAAGTTACCTGGGCGTACATGAGGGAATGGGAACAGCAACCGGGGCTAGAATGGGAAGAGAGGACTGGAAGAGGTTATGGAAGTTAATACCGAAGGTGGCAAAAGCAGCCCAGCTGCCGGAGGCCCGGTATAAGTATATTTACGGCTGATACCACACCCTGGCCCGCCTACATGCGATGTACCCGACAACCTCGGGGGATTGTTGGAGGGGCTGTGTTGGAGAAGGCACAGCAGCTCATATTTGGTGGGACTGCCCCATTATTCGGCCTTTTTGGTGCGGCATCGCACAAGCCCAGTCTCAGGCACTAGGGGAGGGAGCCAGCCAAGATCCCCGGGAGATTCTATTGGGTAAGAGAGCACTGGGGGGCGAAGGGGAGATGGGAGGGAGTACTAAGGCAAAAGTGATTTTCACCCTGGCAGCGATGGCCCTTATTGCACAGAGGTGGAAGAGTCCAATGATCCCGACAGAGCAAGACTGGTTAAGGAAAATGTGGGACATAATCTCGATGGAATGGGCAACGTATGCGGCCAACAATAAGTTGGGGAATGTCTAAGCGGACTGGGGAGAGACGGTGGCCTATTTGAAAGGGGAATTCAGGGAACAGTGGTGCCCTCAAAGACTCAAGCTGTTGGACATCCACGGTTAAGTTGATGGAAGGGGAAAGAACGGGAGGGAAGGATCATTGGAGCTATGGCAGAAGTTGGGGGGGATTTTCAGTTTGATGTTGTTTTGATCTGTTTTTATGATGAAAATAATAAAAAGAAGTTTAAAAAAAATTGTGAATGTGTCAAGAATTTGATGTAGCGAATGGCAAAGTTTATAATTTACTATATGCCACAATAAAAATAAATAAAAAATAACCAATGTTTCCAGTGGTAATAGTTTTAACCCACCCCCGCAACTATCCCCCTCACCCTGAATCCCCCCCACCACCCGGTCTAGTCTAGGTGTTCCAGTATTTATATACCCTTCGCCTATGTCTTAGTCTTCTTCCTCCATTAGTATGTCAAATATCTTTAGTCTCTTCGTGATATAAAACAGAGTATAGTCTTTAAGCGCATAAATAAGAAAGGGTGACCATTGTATAGTGGCCGATGCTTCCTTTTGCTTCCATTGCTTCACCATGCAATGTCTGGCACTCATTAACAAATTTGCACACAGTGTTCCCGCATCACCCTCCCCCAGCTGGCAATCCCCATCTGTTGTAATGTTCAGGAGCGTAAAGGCTCCATCCAGCTCTAGGTCAAATGCCAGCATCTCGCCTACCTTCGACTTTACCTCCTGCCAAAAATGCTTGAGCAGCAGGCATCCCCGCCAAATATACTCTGTCGTCCCCCCCCCCCCACACAATGCCGCCAGCATGGTGAAGAGTGAGAGGTGTAAATTTTGTGGAGCTTCTCTGGTGTTTAATACCACCTATGTAGCATCTTATATTGCAGCTCTCTATTCTGTGCCGAGGTGTATGGGCTGTACAACCCTTTTAGGGCCTGTCCCCATTCCCCATCTGTGAACACTCTCCCCAGGCCAACCTCCCATTTATTCCTCACTTCTAAATGCTCCTGTCCCTGCTGATTTGAAAGGATCCAATAGATGGCAGAGATTAGGCCCCTGTTCTCAATGAATGATAGCAGCCTTTCCCACTCTGTGAAGCCTCTTGAGGCTCCTTCCATTATCATTGGAGTGCTCACCCAGTGTTTTATCTGCTCCTTTCCTAGATCATATTCCTTGCAGCAGTACGCAAAGGATTTAAGACGAGCAGCTTCATAGATATCCCAGATTTACCTTACCCCTTCTGTGATCCACCTTTTAAATCGGTTGTATCCCATCCCTGGTGGAAATTCAGGATTTCTTAAGATGGGGGTCTGTGGCGACGGCCATGACGCCAGCCGGAGCGTCTTATTCAACTGATCCCAAATATCTAGGGTATTTTTCGTTATCGGATTCTCCCTAAGCCCTCCCGGTCTGTCGTCCTTTCTCATCCAGAGCATTTTCCAGAAATACTCTCCTGCCACTGACTGCACCATGGCCACCCAATGTTTATTGTTGTCCTCTACTCCGCTAGGGCTCTTATTTTGCCACGTCAGGGCACCCCTCACCCTGCCTTTTACTTCTGAATATGATTTTCCTCCCTATACCGGGTTTCTTCCCATTCCAAATGTAGCCCATTTTATCTTCCTGCATCCCCTTCATTATCTTCCCCCGTATCGGTAGGGGAATCGCCTCAAAGAGAAATTGTAACCGGGGGAGGATGTTCATCTTCACTATAGCTATGCTTCCTAGCCACAATACATATAACCCCTTCCATTGTGCAAGATCCGCCTTGATTTGTCGCGCCAAGAGGTAGTTTGCCGCAACATTACGGTTGGCGTCACATTGACTCCCAGGTACCTAATCGGGCCTTTTGCCCATCTAAATGGGGTATCGGCTGTGGCTCACGCTTCCTCACCAATCCAGATACCACAGAGAAGGCATGTATCTCACCCATTATCGCCAGCAATGATATTTCCGGCTTGGTAATCATAAGGACCACATCGTCTGCAAACAGGCCGATTTCATGATGCAAGTTCACC
This sequence comes from Ambystoma mexicanum, assembly GCF_040938575.1. NCBI lineage: Eukaryota > Metazoa > Chordata > Amphibia > Caudata > Ambystomatidae > Ambystoma > Ambystoma mexicanum. The sequence goes on along the minus strand of NC_090931.1, from coordinate 1,284,280,311 downwards.
CACCTGACCCCCTGCACATCTCGTTTTCCCTTATGATATATGATATTTTATTTATATTGTGCTCATACACAAGTGATTTGATGCACAAATGTTAGGTTATGTTAGCGTTACTTGTAAAGCGCGAGGTCGCCCAGGGGCATCATGGCGCTAAGAGGGGGAGAATGTAACTACAACTACAGCCAGCTCATCCTAAAATAAATTAGTTTTCAGGTCCTTCCTAAAGGCTAGATAGTTAGTGATTTTCTTGATAGCAAGTGGAAGGTCACTCCACAGAGTAGCCACACCCATGTAAAAACGCACAACCACCGACCCGCACCCGATTAAAGATCGGGGTCACCAGCCGATTAGTCGAAGCCGAACGCAGACTACGGCTGGGAAGATATCAAGTGAACTTAGCTTGGAGAGATTCAGCGCCCTGGCCGTGGAGAACACCGTGAACAATACATAAAGTTTTAAAAGTCGGCCCTCTGGGTCACCGGAAGCCAATGGAGGGCTTGGAGCAAAGGAGAAATATGAGCACCATAAACTGTGCCAGTGGCCACACAGGCCGCTAGATTCTGCAAGCGTTGCAGCCACTGAATCAGGCCCTTTGGTTGGGGGACCCAGTGGGGCAGGAATCATGGGTAACACCTTCTTTAAGATCTTGAGCTGAAAGTGGCCGGCTTGGCAGACTGCAGTCACGTGCTTGTCCATAGATAAGAGATGAAGACAGAATAACTCCCAGATTTTTAACCTTATCCACCGGGACCAGAAGAGGGCCCAAAGATGAAGGCCAGAAAGAAGACACCCAAGGGGCAGGGTCAGGGGGACAACCCACCACCATCACCTCAGTTTTGTCTCCATTAAATTTGAGCCAATTGCAGTTCATCCACTCTCCCACGGCTGCCAGACACTCCCGCAGGCATGATGCCACCTCGTCCCGATCAAGATCTAATCTGATCAGGATTTGGGTATTGTCGGCATACGAGTAGCATCTGACGCCGAAGGAGCGGATCAAACATTTAAGGGCCCAAATATAGATGTTAAATAGAATGGGAGACAAAGAGGAGCCTTGCAGGACTCCACAGCTGACGTGACAAGGAGCCGAGAGACAAAGGGGCATGGAGAGAGTCTGAGTCCGATCCGCCAGGAACAAAGTTAACCAGGCCAGTACTTGACCCGATATGCCTAACTGGGAAAGCCGGGTCAACAGAATGGAGTGGGCGACCGTGTCAAATGCCGCTGATAGATCTAACAAAATCAGGCCCCCCCCCACTCCACCTGCATCGACCATCCTGGCCATATCATCCAGGACGGAAACCAGTACGCTCTCTGTGCCCCTCCCAGATCGGAAACCAGACTGGGCAGAATTCAAGAGCTGCGAAGATACAAGAAATGTAGAGAGTAGGGGAGACACCAGTGATTCGAGAAGTTTAGACAGAAGAGGGAGAGGAGAGATAGGACGAAAATTAGAAAGAACAGCAGGATCCAGGGAGGGCTTCTTAAGAATGGGAATAACCCTAGCTGCTTTCAGTTCCTGCAGAACCAGCCCAGACTGACACGAATCATTAATAGCAGCTGTAGTCTCAAAAAGGAGGTCTGGAGCGATCTCCTTCATGACTTCAAGAGGAATTGTGTCAGAAGGGGATCATGATTTCATCTTTTGAATCGCCGCCAAGACCTTGAAACTAGGAAAGCTGGACCAACTGTTACGCTCACCTGGTATCCATGGGGACGCCACCCAGCCCTGGTTGGATGATTTGCACTCTCAAACCCTCTCCCGGTCCCTTGGTAAGGCCTCTGGTTAAAGATGGGTCTTAATATTGTAAAAGGTGGATTCTCCGTCCTGCTCCTCATGGCAGGGGCGCGTAGATGTGGGGGGCGAGCAGCGACGAAGTTACTTCACTGGTGCAAGCCCCCCTGTGGGAATCCAGGCCTGATGTGACTACATAGGTTTGCTGCTTTACAGTCTTTATATGCAGTTCTTATGTTCCTCTTAGTTCGAATAATAATGTCTTGCTTCTTTCCTTTTAGGTACAGAAAGGTATTTTGGTGTTGTCATGCAGTTTGAAGATGAGCATGGGCCGGTAGGCGAAAGCGCGGTGTGCGCGATGCTGTCCGGTGAGCAAAGCGCGATGAGCGGCGCTATTTCGCCTTTTATATTGCTAACCTGTGTCTTTTCTCTCCTTGCAGGTTGCGATGTTCCTCGCCGAGCGCCGTAATGTTCCAGCAATGATACTGACCAGGAGATGACTAACCAGTTAAGGATTGTGTGGCTTTCTTCATTCGGGAGGAAACGGGAGTAAACGCTTACTAATGCCGTCTTTCTTTCTCCTCTTTCCAGGTTATGGTATTCCAGGATGCATGCAGTGCCGGATGATGGAGTTCGTACCTTCAGGTGAGTGGAAGTGAAGTCGGCGATGGATTGAAGACCGGATACTGTCCAGCTAAGTTTCGTAGTGTTCTTTCTCTCTCTGCAGGTCCTTGGTTTCAGGTAAACTGGCATCAAAGAACTGGACACGGTGAGCGTTATGCTGCCCACAGCAGAATAACGCAAAGCATATTCTGCTGTTTGGGTACGGTTTAAATAGTCTCAGGTAAAGTAGTCCAGGTAAATAGTCCCAGGCATGCCACACCCAAAGTAGTCCAGGTAAAGTAGCCCCAGGCCTGCCACACCCAAAAGACTAGACCGCATAGCTCAGTTCCTTGTAACTGAGCTATGTGTGTGCCTCCATGTTGGCTGAACCCCCCTGCCCCCAAGTTAAATAATCCCAAGTAAATAGTCCCATTCTAATATTTGTCTTCATGATTGTTATGAGCCTAAAGGATCCAGGACTGACTCCAAGAGAGTCTTGGATGAGGTTTTAAGGCCTTTGACCTGGCCCTAACTGGAAGGCTGACTTGCCAGTGAGGGCCAGGGGCAAGGGTCATGACAGCAACTCTTCATAGCAAGGTGAGAAGAAGCCACAGGATCGATAAGTTTGCTAGTTGTGATAGGGGCGGCAGTGATGGTCATTGAGATATTGTCGGATAATATCAATCTTATTGACAAAATAATGCAAGAGGGCATCACATAACGCCTGGGTCGGAGTAACCTTAGGAGTCTATTTCTCAGAAGAGGAGAGAGCCTTAACCGCCGGGAAGAGGACCCATGGCTGACAGAGTGGAGACTCAATTTTAGTGGTGTGGTATACAGTTTTAGCCACTTTGATAGCAGCAGAGCATGCCACTGAGCAGGTTTTTATAGTGTGTCTTTACAGAGGGGTCAGAAACTCTCTGCCATTTACGGTCAGCTTGTCTCAGTTTGAGCCGGGTGTCCTTAAGATGATCAGTAAACCAAGGCTTAGATGGCAGCCTTCGGGGCTGAACCAAACTGGGTGGAGGGGCCACATCCGTGGCCTCTTGGAAAGCTTGGGAGAGGAGGGATAGTGAAGCCACTTTGGCAGTGCTACATTTTGCCCAAATAAAAGTGACCATACATTGAGTATCTGCAGAGCGCCATGAGCACTGCCAAGTTTTACACATTGGAATCTTGGGCGGACTCCCCACAGCTTCAATAGTACAGGAAATCAAGAAATGATCTGACCACAGTATGGGTTCGATTGACTGAATAGTCAGAGATGATTCCTTAGCAAAGATAAAATGAAGTGGGTTACCTAATTTATGGGTAGGACTTTTCACATGCTGGTAGAAGTCAAGGTCAGACAGACTGCCAACAAACAGATTGACAACTGGGGGTGTGGGGAGGTTATATTTCAGATTGAAATCACCCAGAACAACCATAGGTCTGGAAAACATTCCAAGAAAATGCTATGAGAACCACAGGGGCGATATATGAGCAGAAAATGGTAGGTGGCAGTAGGTGATATGACACATCTAAAAAGAAGAGCCTCTAAGGGAATGTCATGGGGGCAGTTAAGCTGAGTTACAGTAAGTGTGAATGGCTCCATCACCAACGCAAAGAGAAGGGGAGAGAGCAGACAGCCTTGTTTAGCTCCCCGGCTAATTGGAAATGGGTTTGTCACCCCTCCAATTCACTTTAACCCTTGCCGTGGTCGCCTGGACCAATTCTCAAAAAGTTCACTCCTACCCCCACTTTGCTCAGTGCTTGGTTCATAATGCCCCAGTTGACGTGATTGAACGCCTTTTCGGCATAAAGCATTGACAAGCATGTAGGTGTAGCCCTCCCCCTTGTGGCATCATCAATTATATGCAGTCATCTTCTTATGTTAACAAATGTGTTCCGACCCCCTGGATAAACCCAGACTGGTCTTGTGCGGTTAAGGATGTAGCACTCCCTCCTGTCTACCTGGTAGTACCTGTGTGTATAGTTTGGCATCAACGTTGATAAGTGCTATCGGCCTGTACGAGGAACGCTGCTGTGGTTTTTTCCCCCCAATTTTGGGCTGAGAGTGATATGCACCATTTCCATAGAGGGTGATATCTTGCCCCTTTCACAAAATTAATTAAATACCTGCTCTAGCCCGTTGGATAACTGCTGGCTGAACGCTGTGTAAAACACTGCTGTCAATCAGTCTTCCCCCAGGCTATTGTGAGGTTTTAATCGTGCTATCGCCCTCTGCACCTCCTCCCATGTTATCTGCCCCTCTAATTGTTCCCTTTGCGCATCAGCCAGCCGTGGTCCCGGCCATACTACAATGTATGCCCACTACCCCTCAGTGTCACACAGTTCTTCCCAATAGAGATTTGCAAAGAACTCCTGTATGACCCTTCTCTAACCTACCCCCGTCCCCACTAGCCTTCACCCATTATCCTCCTAATTTGTTATGAATGCCCTCTATTCTATGAATGCCCTCTATTCCTTGGCCTTCAGCTGCCTCACTAGCACCGTCCCAACCATATTCCCGTGCTCATAGAATGTCCGTCTACACTTCAGCAGGGTACCCTCTACCGACCTGCCGATGAGTTGCTTAAGTTGTCCCCTTGCATGAGCCAGCTGCTTAGACATCCTGTTGGATCCCTTTACCTGGTGAGCTGCCTTCAGCCTCCGTATCTCCTTTTTTAGGTCCTTTTCTGCCTCCTTCCTATCCTCCATTAGTCCCTTTGATGCTTCTATTAAGCAGTTCCTGATCCCGTTTTAAAAATTCATCCCATTTCTCACCCATGGTCTCCTTCTCCTCCCTATCCTCAGCCATGTACCTGCTTCTTAGTATTTATTTATTTTTGCATTTATAAAGCGCCTAAGCCTGGAGGCATCAAGGCGCTGTTTCAAGAGCAGTTACTCAAGAAGGAAGCTTCATAAAATGAGGGTGGAGGGAAAAGCATTATAGACATGGTTAAAATGTTGTATAGGGTGGGAGAGACGCATGAGCCTAGGGGGACCACAGAGAGAATGGGAGCGGGAGGGGCGCTGGCTATGTCTGAGATCATTGATCTTCCTTTAAGAAAGGAGGCAACCCAGGTGGTGGCTTCTTTGGAGAAGTTGGCAGCTGCTGTAAGGTGGTGACACAGTATATTGTGGTACACCAAGTCAAAAGCAGCAGACAGGTCAAGGAGAAGGAGAAGTGCAGGTTTTCCCTTGTCTCTAGAATTGTCAAGTTGGTTTTTCAGGTCTAGTAGGGCTGATTCAGTGCCATGTCCTGAAACCTGATTGTCGTGAACCTAGGATATGGTTGGTCTCCAGGAAGTCTTGTATCTGAATGTAGGCTGCCCTGTCCAATAGCTTTAGCAAAAACGGGACTGTGGTGATTGGGTGGTAGTTCTTAGGCAGTGCAGTTTCTAGCGATGGTTTCTTCAGTAGTGGGAGGACCCAGGATTCTTTAAGGTTAGCAGGAACTATGCGAGAAGTGAAGGAGGCGTTGATGAATCTTGTGATAAAGGGTACTAGGGTATCATCGCAGTCTTTGATGATAGTAGCTGGGCAGATGTCACCCTTGCATCTTGAGGGTTTTAGACTTTTAAGGATGCAGGTGGTATCTTCTTCAGCAAATTCTCTAAATTCAAAGGTCGGGTGTGATGGTTATGCAAGTGGGGGAGGGTGTCGTGGGTAGTTTTGATATTTGCCTGCTTGAGAGCTATTTTCTTCTTTAGCATGGTGCTTTTTGACTGCAAGGCATCCTGAATGTTGGAGCACCAGAACACATCTTTGATGATGGTGGAAGGGTTGAAGGCGTTTCCAGCTCCCTAAGAATTTTGAAAATGTCTTAGGGAGTTGGACTTAGCATTCAGAATTCTGGAGTTAAATGCCGCAGATTTGGCTGCTATGATTGCATGCTTATACTCTTGCAATTTTGTTGAATAGGGCTTTAGATGCGATTTACCAAGTGGCTTCCATTAGGCGTTTTTGGGTGCGTAAGGCTTGGAGGTCAGAGATAAACCATGAGTTAATGTGCCCTGCAGGTTTTGCCTTGCGTGGAGCTAGAACGTCAATGGTATTGACCTCTTTTTCCAGCGTGTTTGTGTATAGGTCAGCTAGGATCCTGGGAACATCCGAGAGGAGTTGTTCTGGTAGGAGAGGTGTGAGGTGAGAAGATAGTGAGTCTTTGGTCAACCTCCGGGCGCTACATGACCAGGTTGGTTGGAGGGCAGAATATACAGGGCTTGGAAGTTTGGTGGGGGGGGGAAGGTAGAGGTAAGGATATGGTAATCCGGCCATGGGCATGGTGGGTTGGACAATATAGTGGATCTGGCTGTTGAGATCTGCTACCCAGTACAGTGCCTGGCCTTTGATATGGGTGGGGGCCCTTATGAAGTGACTAAAGCAAATGGCTGAGAGTGCGTTGGCTATGGAGGTAGCTTGTAAGTCTGAAGGATCGTTGAGGCCCAAGTTGAAGTCTCCTAATAAGATAGTTCTAGTTGTGGGTTTAATGTTATTTCCGACAATGTGGATGAGGTTCTCTTCAAAGGGGGCAAGATTGCTAGCAAGTCTTTGGGGATGAAAGTTTGACAGAAAGTAGCTTGCAGTTGCCTTCCATCGTAATGTTAGTAGGTCTTATCTGCAAGGATTCCTTGAAGCTGAGTGCAGTCCTCCCCCTCTGGCATCAATCCCGTCACTTCTGAGGATAGCGAAGCCCTCTGGAAGAGGGTTTATAGTCATAATATCGAAAACAAAATTTCGAATTACAAAAATGTCGAATTCAAAAATGTCGAAATCACATACAGATAATAGAAAAAGTCATTAATTCGAAAATAAAATGTCGGAAAAAAAAAAATAATAAATCGAAAAACCAATGCTAAAATAACTATGTAAAATGTCACAAATACTAATGTTTTTTATGGGGGGGTCCCCCCAACCCCCCATCCCAAACCCCTACCCCAACCCCCCCTCCTCCCCATCCCCCCCAACACCCCCCATGGATATACCTTTAATTTTTTTTAAAAAATATCAAATAAAACATTAATTAATTATTAAAAACCACCACCCCAAACCCCTACCCCAACCACCCCCCCTCCTCCCCAAATGGATATACCTTTCATTATTTAAAAAAATATGTTTAATAAAATATTTATTAATTATTTAAACAAATCTCGACATTTTTATTTTCGAATAAATATTTTCGACATTTTGACTTTCGAAAATATTGTATTCGAAAATATGACTGGACACCCTGGAAGAGCTAGAGACAGGACGGGCCCAGAGACTTGATGTAGCAATGTTTCTGTGAAGGTCAGTATGTCCAGTTCCTGGGAGGTGATGAGGTCATTGACATCCAGAGCACGGCCTGGGATGGATCTGGAGTTAAAGAGCGCAGCTTTCATGCGTAATGGGGCTTAACGTTTGTACAAGCGGGCCTGTTGTTCTGAGGTAGTTGGGCTAGCAGCAAGTCTGCTCCTGTTGACTTGGGAAATTAGGTTTCCATCATGAGTGGGCTTCTGTTTCCCCTTGGGATTCCTATGTAGAGTGCTGCTAGGGATGTCTTTGCAGGGTAGCATAGTAGTCAGATGAGTGTTTTTGGGGCCTGTATCTAGGGGTAGGCTTGCTTATAGTGTGTTGTGCAGCAGTGGTGCAGCACATCTGTGCTCTTAACTTAAAGTTCCTGGCTGGGGTAGGCAGTGCAGAGTCACCATAGTTGTTTTGAGGCCTAGTCTAGTGTTTCTGATATGAGTAGGTACTAGTACCATACTGCAAAGTACACTTTCTGAGGGAGTGTTGGCTCAGACGCAGGATTCATAACAGAGGGTGTTTGCAGAGGGTCCCTTGTAGTTCCACAGAACTCTTAAGCCTCAATTTAATAGTCTGATTACTACCTCCATTAAGACCTTGCCGGGTCGGAGGGGGGATTGGAAAGCCCTCCAGGCCCCGAGATAACCAGGCTGTTTAGGTGGAACACAGTGTAGTGCTTGAGCACTAGCTGCAGTGTTCTGCTGCTTTGGCATTGGCGCACTCACCGTCTTGTGGCACCCTGCATTTCCAAATTGACAAGGGGGGTCCTGGGAGTCTCTCTGCCAGACATTAGTCCTGGTTGCGAGAGACTTACCCAGAGTCTTTAGCTCACTATCTTTCACAGAGAAGAAATATCCCAAACATATCAGTCTTTGTCCTGTCCTGGGGCAGTCCAGCACCGAAATGCTAGGCAATTCTCCTCTGAACAAGAGTACCAACAGCATCCCCAGACACATGTTTCGGTCTGGTTGGACCTCATCAGTAGGGAGGAGCTGTGCCTCTCTAAGAATAGTGAGCAAGGGGTCCACGTCTGGATTGCCCTAGTAACTTAGGGTGAGACCCAAAGTTACATAAATATGCAAATTGACAAGGGGGGAGTCTGGGTAAGTCTCTCGTAACCAGGACTAATGTCTGGCAGAGAGAGACTCCCAGGACCCCCCTTGTCAATTTGCACCCTGCATTTCCAGCCATCCACCTCCGATTGCCTCTGTTACGGGGTGCCACGATGCTCACCTCACTTCCTGTGCACGCAAGCAAGGTATGTTGTGGTGCACCAAAACAGCATGCAGAAGTAAGTTGTCGCCCCTTCCCACACACAATAGGCAACAGCACTCGGCAGAGCAGGAGGGCCAAAAATAAAATAAAAAATCTCCTTCCTGGGAATACGAAGGCAGTACCGTTAATGTTTATGCAGGTGAGCAGCAACAGGACATCTAAGACTGAACATGGAAGGCCCGGCCCCCTTATCAGCAAAAGTAGTAGTACAGTCACTGTTATAAAGGAGAGGCATTCCCTGCCTCAAGCCCACGCACTCTAATTGCGCTCCCCACAGCCTGAGTAAACGCAAAGCGCTGCAGCCAGAGCTCAGAGGCACGAGCCTCCCAGGCCACCCGGCGGGCAACAGGATTTACCGGCCAGGCCTCTCCAACAGTCGACCAGAGACTCGGTCCTCAGGACCATGAAAGGAGCCGCCCGGCCTGGCAAACGGCAGCTCAGGAGAACGGGGGTATTGTACCACGCCGGATGTCAGCAGCAACCTGGTCCCGTTCCGGTGCCCACCAAGCCACTCAGTGTCCCAGTCACAGGCAGGTCGGCACAAAGCTGGGAGTTAGCGCGCCGCCAGCCCCAGGAGCCTGCCCCCGCAGCCACAGATGTCGCGGGTACACCGCAGGGATGTCATAGTGTCACTTCTGTATCGTGCATAACAATCCCTCCTGGAATCTTCTGGAATCGGTACAGGGCTGCCCTGATTGATCCGCAAGTTGCAGCCGTCACTTGCCAGCAGTATCATGGCATGGAAGCTGGATTTATTGGATGCAGTATTTTTCAAGGTTTGGAGCTCCTCGTTCAGCCGACCAGGTCTGCTGCTTTCATGTTTCTCTTATGAATATGCAGAAAGTAATGTCTTTATTAAGAAATAAAAGAAGCATTGACCAATTAGTGTAGATTTTTCCAGGTAGCAAATAGAGTTGAGGCAGCACCTCACGTTATAGCCACAATATGGGCTCACTACGGCCGTCATACACACTCTAACTCCGAACTGTGCCGTCACTTTCTTTCAGCTTCCACCTGTGCCCGTGTTCCATTGTCCTGTAGGAGATACTCTTCAAGCCTCCACCCCTTGTGCCTTCTTTGCAAGTCTCCATCCCACTCCAAGGTAATCGGCGCATGGTCCGATACCGCCATGCTATCTATGGTGGCCTGCACTACCCTCTGCGTTGCCATAATATAATCTATCCGGGAATATGTTTTATGGATGCGCGAGTAGTAGGAGTAATCGTGGTTCCGTGGATGGTGTAACCTCCAGGTGTCCCAGATAAATGCTTCCTCAATCCTCTCTCGTAGTTGCCTGGACATTGTTCCCATTGCGTGCCCCCTCACCCTGCCCCATCGATCGATCCATAGCCAGGTTGTAGTCCCCAGCCATCACCAGTTCACCCTCCCCAAACCTGCCCAGTTCTGCCAGGAACCTCTCCACTGATACCCACGTATACATTTGGCCTCCCAACCTCGCCTTCACCATCACATATTTGCCCTCAGGATCCCACTTCACTGTGATCCCTTCCAGCTTTACTGACTTGTGGAAGAGGATGGCCACTGCCGCCCTCTTGCACCCTGCGACAGCACGATATTGAAGTTAGTTCTCCCCATTATTCAAGCACCCCACATCTCCCTTCATCAGATGAGTTTCCTGCAGACAGACTATCCCAGCTCCCCTCTTCCTAATGTCCTGCAGCACAGTCATTCTCTTGCTCCGGCCGTTCAATCCCCTTACATTCCATGACTGTAGACTATCCATCGCTCTTTGGTTGTGTGTTCTCCCAATTCCCCAGATACACTCCCTTCCCAGACCAAACCTTTTCTGCCAATCTTCGAAAAGCTTCCCCCTAGACTAGCATTGTATACCCGAACAACAGCTGTCCCTGGATCCACCACCCAGGATCTCGACGTGGCCCCCATACACGAACATTGTGCAGTATCCGCCCACCCGCTCACGCTTGTCCCTCCCGACACCCCCCCTGCATCAACCTCCTCTTTCCCTAGTGGCGAGGCTTGCAAGTGGATCCGATCTTGACCTTTCCTGGATCCGTTTGTCCATATCAGGATTTCTTCCCTTTCTTTTGAGTTCCACCATTGGAGGTTGTTGTGCTCCGATCCCGATGCCCCACACTGCTGTCCTCCCATACCCTCCTCTTGAGATTCGTGGGGGCTAATGCTCTGCGCCCTCGGTCTGTCCTCCACCTTGGGAGACAATCTCTTCTTCACTGCCCATTCAGAAATGAAGACTTATCGGGAAGAGCCACCAATATCTCTTCTTCCTCCTGTTAAGCACCTCCGTAAGTGGTTTGAACGATCTCCTCCTCTCTGGTTTTTCTTGAGATAGGTCATCCTACAATTGGATGTTACTCCCCCTCAGCTGGATGTTCCCTTTTACCCTGGCCGCACTCATAAGTCATGATTTGTCCTTGACACTGCATCTTCACCAGGACATCCGCGGCCGAGCCCCTGGTTCTGCTCTCCAATTTCCCATGCTATGGGCTCTTTCAATTTCCATTTATCACCTTTCCCTCCCTCCACTAGGTCAAAAAACATCTCAGGGATGCAACCCTCCAGATCAGAGCCTTCCACCCCTTCCTTTAGGTCTTTGATCTGGATATTATCCATCCGTGATCAGTTTTCCAGATCCTTGCACTTCTCCAAGGCTCATATCTTCTCGTTCGCACATTGCACCTGTTGCACGATTTCAGGTATTTTTGCAGCCAGCACTGTGATGTGACTGTCTACTTCCATCACTCAGTCTCCCAGTACGTCAATGTCTCTTCGATCTGCCGTGATCACCTCCAAAAGTTCTTCATTAACACTGGCTGCCTCTGTTTTGACAGTCTACATGATCTCCACTTTTAATCTGGCCAGGGCTACATGCAAGTCCTTCTTGGTGAATGCCATCTCTTCTCTGCCTTGTATTTCCTGGCTCCCGAAGTGGAGCGTGGTCCGAGTGTCTCCTCGCTGGTGTTTCTGCTGCACCCAAGCTGCAGAGGTGGTGACCCCCTTCTGTGGTCCCATATACATCCTATGTGCTGCCTCTGCTAGTAGCCTCCCCTCCTGCCTCTCCCTGCTGAGACTGACACTCCTTCTGAGGGGTCTGCTCTGCACGGTGCCTTCAACTTCCTTGTCACTTTGCCCTCTCTTCCCCGCTGATAGGTCCACTACTCTTCTGCCTCTCAAGCAGACCACCTGGGGGTGGCCAATTTGCTCCACCTGGGACACAAGGTTGACTGTCTCCACCTCAGAAGGCACCCACCACTTCCTCTCTGGTCCTTTTTGCTCCTCCTATATCATCCAACACTGCACCTCACCTCCCTCCCAATGGGTGGGTGTGCCTCGCAGCTGACCCCTCCTCTGGTGCCGAGGATGACCCCTGTGCCTGCGTTCACCTCTGCTTGCTTCTGGCAGCCAGTACTGTACTGTGCTGTGCTGTGCTGTAGATACTTGAAAGTCCCAGTTGATATAACCCTAGTGGATGCTCCCCTCTGCTGCTTAGGTGTCACAGTACTCCCAGTGGGGTTCAAGTCAAGGACTCCTTGCTTCTATTCCTTCTCAGCCAGGGCTGTGTCCCTACTCGCCAGTCTGACCACAGGAGCAGTTTGCAATCTTGCTGCTGAGATGTCAAACACGTTTTGGATTGATCTGCCCCTTGGCCTATGCTTTCATTTGACAGATGTTCTGCTTTTATTAAAGCCCAGTGGCTAACATGTCTCTGTGTGCACTTTGGTTCACTTGTATTAGTTTTATTGACAAGCAAATCAAAAGTATGCAGAAGAGGTCGCGATCATTATGGTTTTTACCATAGTTCAATCACCAAGACACAAGCCTATATGTTATCCGTGAAGGCACCAGCCTTTAAATGTACAGAGTCTCCCTGCTGGGCTGCCTCAGTGCCCCCGCCTCCCTCCCGCCAACTCCCAACTCCCAGCCTCCATCTCTGCCTTTCCCTGCTTCTCTGTGTGGCTGGTGTTAGGAAGGCATGATATCGAGCAGTACACACAGACACAATGGAAACATGTTTCGAAAATGTTTATTTACTCATTTGATTGGGATGCTAGAATTCCTAACTGCCCCCAACTCTAAAATGGGAGTAATCTCGACCATTAAACAAAAGCAAATACGTTCAAGTCAGTCTGGTCAACCTAAAAAGGCAGATACTAAGAAAACCTAACATTTCCCTCCTTCTTAAAAAAACAAATGTGTTAAGGGAATACAAAAAGAAATTAGTGTCTCAAAAGGAAATGTCAGAATGGCTTTAGCACCAACTCCCTTCCCCAGGTTCAACCCCACAGGGTCTAGAGTCTCTCAAAAAAACAAAGGATGGGTGAATGGCACAGCTCTGTCAGTCTTGCACACTTTGGCTTACTGATACAATTAACAGTTCTACAGTTCTAGCTTAGGCTTTTAACGTCTGATGGTTCAATCACTTTTTTTAGGCTCGCCCCCTGTAACGCTCACCTGGTATCCACGGGGACGTCACTCGACTGGAGACTGGGCCTGAAACACAGGATTGGTAGAGAATAACTCCCTATTGTCTCTGTGTGCTTGAACCCCTTCTTCCCCGGGTTCCAACCCTTCCCTTTGATCCACAGCTCACCTTGTTTTCTAGGATAGTGTGCTCTCCGTCCTGCCTTCAGCGCAGGGGCGCGTTGATTGATGCGGGCTCGTTGCTGCCTAGTTACTTCACTGGCAAGAGTCCGACAGTCAAGTATAATGAGTCTTTTGAACAGTTCTCTAACTTCGTTCCTTTCCTTCCTTAGATGATGGCCGACGTCCGGGGATGGCGGCATGCCCCGGAGATGAGTAGCGCTGAAGGTGAGTGAGAGCCCGAGGCGCGATGCACCCCTTTCGTATTTGCCGCGGCGCTTTCAGCTTGGATGGTGGTTATGAAGAACAAATGCGGTGGGTAAACGCGGTATGCGGCACCTCTAGATGTTTCCACGCTAACCTGGAGTGTCTTTTCCCTCTTAAAGATGGATGAGAAGTTCCGGAGACAGAGTTCCTCCAGAGCGGCTGGGATTCAGGTAAGCGTTTGAAGCTCGTACAGTATTTAAAAATAAGCGAAGATTTGCAGAATGCTTACTAATGCCTTTTTTCTGTTCTTTTCCCTTTTCCTTAGGAAGCGGCGTGCCGGGATGGGAAGGACATCGCCGAAGATGCCCGCAGAACAGAAGGAGCGATGACTGATGGGCAGAAGCGCTGCAAGGTAAGGCTGTTCCTAACGGTGTTCTTGTTCTTGCAGGAGCTGAGCACAGAAGAAAGATGCAGGCCTACTGGAGACCGATCCGAACACGGTGAGTGTCATGCTGCAGGTGCAGAAAATGCAAAGCATGTTTCTCAGCCTGGGTGTGGCTTAAATAGTCTCTGGGTATCCCAGGTGCCTCTGGGCTGAACCACACCCAAAAGACTAGACCGCACATGCAGTTCTGGGAACCAAAATATGTGGGGGCATCCATCTTGTCCCCATCAATGCACTACAAGTCCAATCCCAAATGTTATCCTATGGGAGTGAGAGAGTCTGGTGCCACAATCGCCAAGTCTGACTGCAAGTGGGTCTTTGGAGGGATGGAGAGGCCCTTGAGGGCCATATAGGTGATCGTGGCCTGGCTCCAGCCTGACATCTTGGGGGGCTGGGGACATGAGGGGCAGGAATCATGACAGCCCCCCTTGCCATCAATACTCAGTTCACATATTCTCAATTTCTTACAGCTCTTCCACAGGCTTCCCTATGCCGTGCTCGAGCCCGTCTTTCTTTCATGGGGGTCCCCTTCCCCATGTTTTACCTCATACATCTTTCCACTGTCGAAGACTTTTGAAACTGCAAGGAATTTACATAGCCCTCTGAATGACAACGCTGACCTCTCTTTCAACAATCCTTCAATTCACAGTTTTCTCCTGCAGCACCAAAGCCTCTTGGTACTTGTAGTTCGTATTCTCTTTTAATTGCCTTCTTGGCCTTTCCCTAAAGTTCCTATGTTGTTTTGCTTTTGCCCTTGTGGCATATTTCACAGTTCACAAATATCACTTTCCTCTCATTCAACTTTCTTTCCTTCTCATGGTTTTTTGATCTCAGCTTGTAATATCTTTCAAAACTTCATAACATTTCAGAGACTTTTGAATGTGCGACTTCGTCTCACAGGAACACTCTGCTACTTTGTACCCTTGTCTTTCAACAATTGTTCTTTTCATCTGTGTTTTTTCTGCACACGCGCAATCTTCAACTTTCAAATTACATTCACTTTCCCTTTAACATTAACCAGACTTGTTTCCCTCGTTAACTCACCACTAAGTTAATTGGATTTCTTGCAGCTCAAGGTCATTACCAACGCCTCTTTACACCTCCCCAACTCCGCTTGTCCATCCGGGAGGGTCACGGGCCACTTTCTGGTAACTTGAAGGCTTCTTTCCTCCGCTCGATCGGCTTTGCTCTTCGAACGTTCACAACCTCCCAAAAGCATGGAAATCTTGCCCGTCTTTCTCTTGATCGTCTCAACTGCCATCCACCTTCTACAGCCTGGTTCGCATCAGCCTCAGAAGAGCAGTTCCTTCTCATAACCAACCTCGCTCAAAATGTGCCTGTCCGCGCCACCTTTTATCTTCACAGCGAGCGTTAATAAGTGGCAGGTGTACATTGTTAGAGCTATGTGCCTGACTCTGCCTGGCCTCATTACAGGCACAGGACCAATGCAAGTCAGGGGAGGTAATCCTTCTAGCCTCATTCCTCATTTCCTTGGTGCAGTACTTTTGTCAAAGTACAGTGGGGAGGAATTATGGGAGTTGTAGTTTCCCAAAAAATAAGCAGGGACAGGGGTTAGATGGGTTGTGGAAAAAGGGCTATACATAGGCTGTGGAACGTCTAACCATTGGGAGATTCTCCCCCCACTCACCAGGGACCCCATACCCAGGTAATCCTCCCTCGCTTGTCCACCCCGAGGGTCGGCATCTAAAAGCGACGGCCTTTGCCTAACCATCTGAGAATGGGATCCCAGGGGACTAGGTTGTGAAACACACTCTGGTTTTTCACACTGGGCTGGTCCTATATTCACTGGGCGGTTTTCAGAAGTCCTCCCCCTCCTGTCACTGCTCGCGGACCACGCAGAAAGCTTCTGTTAACCCCCAATGGACCATTCTCATCCGCTCTACGGTATCTGGAATTCGTGAGCAGTTAGCGCCACCAGCCAGGGGGGACCCACCACCGCTGCACAGCCATGGGAGCCATCCTTCTCCCAGTTCTGCTCCCGCTGCAAGCGTCAGGTGCTTCAAGCCCCCCAGATGTGCCACCGCCCTGGTCTCGCCCACCTCAGGTGCGCTCTCAGTGGGGGCAGCCGCCGACACCTACGTCGGTCCCGCCACACTGCTGGTGCTCCTCTTGAGGGCAGTCCTGCTCAGCTCTGGCTGCAGCAGCGGCCGTCCCAGCCCGCTCCCTGCGCAACCAGCCATTTTTCTGCAGGCCTCTCTTCGTTCTCGCTGACACTCTCGGCTCCCGGGATGCACCTCTGCTCATTCAAGGGCAGGGTTCAGCCCTGCAGCCTTCCCCACATGTTGGGGACTCTCCTTATAGCAAGAGAATGGAGAAATATACTATATAGTTTTACATGCAGGACCCTGCACTTCCTGCGTCTGCTCATCCCGCCATCTTGGCCACGTCCACCACCCCAGTGGTTCGAAGTTTTGGTCACTCAGCGGGGTGGCTCTATGGGTATGGTTGCCTCGGTTAGAAGGGGTCATTATTTTAGGCATCTGCAGCTTTTGCCATCGTGTAAGAGGATACATGCAGGGTCCTGACATAATGTAAGGGGACTCAATACCCAGCGGAAGAGGGGGCCATTTTTATGTGAATTTAGGCGACTACAGGTGGATGTGGCATGCCTCCAGGAGACACACCTCGTAAGGAAGGACACAATTAGTCTAAGATCAAAACATTATCTGCACCAATTTTTCTCAGCGGCAAAGAACAAGAGCAAGGAGTGGGCATCTTGGTGGGCAGGAGAGGGAGGCGTGGCTTGCCACAATGCTGTGAGGAGCCTCTGATGTGAGCTCCCAAGAGAGATCCTGCTATTGATCTGCTTTACTGACGTCTCACTGAAGATTTTGACTTATATGGTGTAGGAAGGTGCAGTGAGCATGGTGCCTGACTTTGGTGTTGATTTGGGCTCCCTTTCATGAGCTATTTACAGAAGTATGCCGCTGCCGAGATTTCCAACATGGAGGCCGTGGTGGCCCCCCTGGCGACCGATACTTGGTCTACAGGGGCCGCTGCTGTGTGTGCATTGGGGAGAAGAAATACGGCACTGATCCCTGGAAGGCAACTGCGTCTTTGAATGCCAGGTCTTTCGCCGGAGTGGATCATGTAGCGAACCTACAGACAGCAGAGCTGGGAGCAGTGCTCCTGGCTTAAACGAGCAGATGACTGCACAGTGAAATGTAACACTACCGAGGAGCACTACATTCATCAGGGCTGCGCTTCGAAGGGTAGGGTCGCAAGATGCTGCAGCCTACCCTGACCGCGGTGGTATCAGCAGTATATTGCTTCCACTGCTGTGGAACATCTATGGGGGAAGCCCCTTTGATCTACACCGGGCTCAACCTCGTGAAACTAGCAGTCTTGCTGAAAGTACCAGCGTTGCCGCGCCTTGATGCTGTGGTCCTCTGGATGATGGCGGCTGATGCGCTGCACTATGAATACTAGCCAGCCCTACATACCAGAGAGCGCCCGGAGGACTGGGAGGCGGTGTGAAGGGCCCAGGCTCTTCTATAAATTGTAGTGGGTTGAGGCTCTTGTGCCTCTGCGATTGCAGGCTGGCTCAGTCCCTTGCTTACGGCTGGTTTGAGGAGACGGATGGCCACATAGGAGATCTGGCACATTACCTGATGGAACTGCAGGACCACCATTTTAAGTTGTGACAGCCACCACTATACCTTCGCAATGTGATGCGGGGACACCCTTTGATGCGCCGTGAAGCCCTGATAGGAGTTTGCAGACCCAGAAACTTGGTACAACTTTTTGCTATATAGCCTTGCGGTTCTATCTTTACGCCACCAACTCAACATGTCTGGGAGGCGTACGGAGGGATGGTTGGATGGATGGATGGTTGCTCCACCTCAATGTCGGCTTACGCCACATGGAGTCCAGCCATAACAAATCCCTCTGACAGCTGGCGCCTTGAGGCAGACGAACAAGTGAAGGAGACACCGGAGCCCAGGGTGATCTCGAAGACTGTATGAATTATTATACTGTTGTGTTTCCTGCACCCCTTTCTATGACAATACTTTAACATCTGAGCATTACAGTTCTTCCATTGACCTGGGAACACTTTTGGCTGGTCGATACCATGCTGAGTGTCAGTGCTGACAGATATTGCTTGCCTGCAACATACCAATATAGGTGGTGTTGTATGTAGATTAGTGCGCCTTTGATATGCCAAATGCCATGATGAAGGGGACCCACAAAAAGACCATTATGGACTTATTTGGCCACAAGTCCTCCCAAATGGATCCCCTTCATGAGCCAGAGGATGTACCACAAAATGATGCCACCCAACCACTGACACAGGAGGACAAAGTACTGGCTGCAATCGCTGCACTACGTACATCCATTGAGTACAAAATAGATGAGTTTAAAATTGATGTCAATCTGCTATGGCAGGAGGTTAGTTCTTTGTCCTCCAGGGTAGCGGACAATGAGGAACAATTCCGGACTGTGAAATCGGAGGTTGAAGCATTGAAGACTACAGAAATAACGTATGCAAAATGGGACTCAGTGAGCGAGAAGAGGAATCTGATCCAACGTTGTATATTGAAAATCTTCTACTACAGGAAATAAGAGTGGGGGAGCTGTCCCAGGTTTTCCCAGATGAGAGGGCACATAGATCACCAACGAGTGCTCCCCCACTCGATCACTGCGCGCATCTTCATCTTCCAAGACCAGGAGATTATCCTAGAGTTTTCCAGAGAAGGGGGTACAATTAAACGTGCAACATCGCAACTAGCTATTTATCCAGATTACACCCCGCTGGTGCAAAAGAAAAGGAACATGTTCGTCCCCATCAAAGAGAGGCTACACAAGCAGGGCCTCCGATATAGGTTACTGTATCCGGCAAAACTTAAGGTGCTATACAACGGGAAGGCACTATTCTTCAAGCACCCCAATGAGGTGAACCAGTGGATGGATGAGTGCAGAATGGCACCGGGACCGGAGAGGAGATCGAGGGAGTCTGGGGTTGGCTGATCACGGTTGGACAGCACTTCCTGAACTGATGCGCATTGCACCCGAGATCGACTGACTGAGAGTCTGGTACTGCATCATTGTGACGTCATGCTATCTTGGGAGCCTGCTACGAGGACTCCTATTTAATACTTGGATCGCTTCGTAAGGCTCAGACAATCACGACCTGAGGCGGGTGTGTCAATGATGGAGCCTGCTATGACTGTCTCCACTGTACCTGCGGAAACATTGGTATCTCGGAGCGGGCACTGGACTGGATGTCCTCTTTCCTCACTAACCACTCTTCCCAAGTTATCTTGGCCCATTCTCCTCTCCTACGTACATCTCCACCTGTGGCATGCACCAGGGTTCTATTCCCTCCCTCTGGCTCTTTAACATCTACCTTGCTCTCCTTGCACAGCTCACCTCCTCCAACGTCCAGTGTTACGCAGACGACACACAGCTCTTCTTCAGGCTCCCTGCTGACCCTTTTGCACCCTCCATCATCCTTGACTGTGTTTCTGCCATCCAGTCCTGGTGCGCTTCCAATGATCGCTGCCTCAACGCCTGTAAAACTGAGATCCTTTGCATTGGGACCCCTGTTCAGTTTTTTATTCCCTTCGGTCTGGCTTTCCTCCTTGGGTTCTCCCCTGCTCCTTAAACTGAAGCCAAAAACCTTGGAGTCATCTTCGACTCCTCCCTCTCCTTCCTCCCTCACACAGGATATTGTCAAGAAGTCCGACTACCAGCTCTTCCATCTCAAAGGAATTCTTACTTTTGTCACTTTCCCGCAGAGGCTCAATGTGACTTAAGCCCTAGTTCTCTCTAGACTGGACTCCTGAATCTTCCTTCTGCCACTCTGCGACCCCTTCAGCTTATCCAGAATAAAGCAGCAAGACTTATCCTTCGCCTTAAGCCCAGGGACCGCATCTCTCCTGCTCTAAAACATCTTCACTGGCTCCCGGTTGCTGCACAGATTAAATTCAAATCCCTCTGCATCACCGACAAGGCTGTCTGGGCCCTGGGACCACACTATCTTCAACTCTATCTCACTAAATACTCTCCCACTAGACCTTGGTCACCAACTCTTTGTGGGTGAAGTGTTTTGCTAAAAAGAGGGCAGGGCGGGGGCCCCTCACTTTGCTTTGCGGGCTCCCTCCTTTGGAATAGCCTCCCCCTCACCCTGCGCCTTGAGCAGGACCTTCTCAAATTCCAAAAGCCCCTTAAGGCTTTCCTCTTTGCCTCCTCCTTCCCACCTTCCCTCCTCTGCTAGTCCCACAGTTGCTGAATCGGTGTCCTTGGTCCTTATGCATTTTCGGGGCCTTGACCTCCCTCACTGATTATTCCCAGCTCCTGTATATCTACAGCACCTTGCATCTGCTCACCCTCCGCTCTGGAGACTCACACTTACATCTCCTGCGGCTCTGGCAATGTAGCACTCATCATGCCTAGCACTTCCTTCATGGCTCTCCCACGAGCTTGGACTCCCCAGCACTTACCCCCCCTCTTCTCTCTTCCTTTCTGCACTTGCACATTCTGAATACTCACAAGGTATAGAAGGTTTCTTCCCTCTTCCCCCCAGCTCTTAATATTGTGTTGTCATGTACCCTCCCTCGCTCCCTGCCCTATGGGTGCTTTGAAACGATATATTCTTATTGTATAAGTGCCCAACAAGCAAACAATAAAATAAATAAATTGCTGCTCTTGGGGGGCGAGAAGGCTTGAACGGAATCCCTCTGTTGAGCCACTCGTTTACGTTTGTTTGTTCTAGTTTGGTGTTTTATGGGTTTATTTACTCTATATTGGTTAGTGTTGGGCACAGTTAAGTTAGAGCCTCGAGGAAGGGGGCGTTTGATCTGGATATGTAAACTGCGTGTTGGATGGATGGGCTCTAGGCATGTGGGGGGGTTGGGAGGCGCTGTGGGAAGCTTGGGTTTGCGTGACATTGATTAAAAATGCCCACACTTAAGATTGTGTCCTGGAATGTCAGCAGTAAGTCGTCATATTTGAGATGGCTTAGGACTGCCTCCTATTTTACGTAGGAAACGAATCTCCGTTGCCTTGCTCCAGGAAACACACCTCAGTGGGCAAGTTATTTCAAAATTGGGCACCGCAAAGTATGGGTCATCGTACTCAATGTACGCCAGGGGTGTTCTGATGTGGTTATCTGGGTCTGTGCAGTTTAAACTGATCGAAGCCGAAGCAGATTATCAAGGTAGGCTTGTGGTTGTTCATGGTTGTATTGAACACAGGGAAGTATGCTTCTTGAATTCTTATGCCCCGAATCATGGTGCCTCTGCCTTTTTCCGCTCCTTATAGCAGAGGCTGACACATCTTAGAAGGACTTTGTGGACCTGTGGGTTTTTTTTTAATTGCACCTTGGACCCCGACTGGATAGGCCCGACACAGATTTGCACAGCGCTCTCCTGCGGCCAAAACGTTGCACATATGTTACGAGACCTTTCATTGGTTGACATTTGGCAGGATCTTAATGGTAGGTCTTACTCCTATTACTCTGTGCCACACAAGGTCCATACTAGGATTGATCATCTGTTTACTGGAAAGGAATGTGTGGTTGAATTTGTGGATGCAGTATATGCCGACAGGACCATCTCTGACCACTCCCCATAGATAACTACCTGGGTCCTACAGGGCTTAACTTCCCAGATTCCGACATGGCGTATGCCTGTGAACTCCCTCTCTGATGTGTTTCGGGGCCACCTGGAGGAGTGCTCAGGGAATTCTTTGAGGTCAATGTTGGTAATGTGAACAGGTGGAGCACTGTCTGGGAGACCCTGAAGATGGTGGTAAGGGGAGAGACTGCAGCCAAGGCAGGAAGCATCAGGAGGACTCTGATCTCTGAGCTAGGCGACCAAGAAGACAAGATACAGGAATTGGAAAGGGCAATAGTGGGAGAGGCCCGGACGAAGAACTACTGCCTCTGCGTATTGCTTGTGTGGAACTCTGGGAAGGTCTCAGGAGGTATGATTATGGTACCTTTATATCCAGGATGCATGGGCAGGGTGACAAATCGGGACAGATGTTATTATGGCTGTGTAACAATTAGTGTCCCAGGAATATGGTAACAGAGGTTATGGAGGAGTGTGAGGAAACCTGGAGGTCTCAGAAGGCGATTAACAACATCTTTAGTAGGTATTACCAGTCACTATGTTGCTCTAGGGTGCCTGTGGATATGGATGAGGATGGGTTCACGCTGGTGAGTATTCAGCTTGAAAGGGTGTGCCGGAACAGGCTGTGACCTTGGAAGTGCCCATAACTGTGAGAACTGAACTACAAGGGGTCATAGTGTCGTTGAGGTCGGGGAGAACCCCGGGCGGGGATGGGCTGCAATCAGAGTTTTATAAGATCTACAGCAGAGCACTAGTGCCTTTTCTCCTCAAGGTGTTTGAGGAGGTGTATGATATTGGTTACCTTCCCATTGGTGGGCAGGAGAGTTAAATTCACAGTGGTTAAAACTAAAGCAGACACGGAGGGGAGATATATTTTTAGGGGGCTGGTTTAGTGGAGCGTTGTTATCAATAGCTTCGATATATAGCCCTAACAGTGGGCAGAATACTATAGTGCAATCTTAAGGACATTTGTGGATTTTCCTGGCGGGGACATAATACTTGCAGGGGATCTTATCATGGCATTTGACCCCAATTGAGATGAGTCTAGAGGCGCGTACATGGGTCCTGCGCAGCAGTCCAGGCATCTGTTGAAGGGGTTAGGGGAGGTGGGACTCATCGACTCCTGGCATCATGCTAATCCAAGCGTGAAAGATTTTGCACAAGATATATTCCAGAATTGATTACATTATGGTGGGGAAGCTACTATGGGAACTATCACGTTGTCTGATCATGCGCCGGTATACATTACATGGGCTTTGCTCCCCTGGGAGCCTAGGTCCTATTATTTGAAACTAAATGCCAGAGGAAGACATTGAGCAGTACTTTAAGGAGAATGCTCAAGAGGAGGCGAGTGAGGAAGTGGGGGACGGGGGGGTGTCAGATAGGATGCCTTTAAAGCATATATATGGGGGTATTGATATCAAAAGGAGTAGGGTTGAGCCGGGTCTGGAGAGTGGAGCTAGAGCGCCAGCTAACCAAATTGAAGAACCTGGAAGGGCAATATCAGGACCCAGGTTCTGGTAAAACGTATAGGGCACTCCGGACGGTGCGTAGTCAGATCAATACCATGGAAGGAAATACAGTGGAGTATGCTCTGGTTAAAGTTAAACAATATTATTAACATGGAAATTGGGCAGACAGATGTCTGGCGTGGAAGTTCAAGGCGATGATAACTCGAGGGAGCATAGGTTTGCTTAGAAATCCCAAAGGTGGGATGGCCAGCTCGAAACCAGAGAAACGGGAGGCATTTGAGATGTATTACAAGGACCTACACTCCTCAGACTCTCCGTCGCAGGAGGAAGTTGGCTTCTTTCTAGCGGGCTGTAGGTTGCCAAAGGCTACAGATGTTCAGAGGAAGGCTTTAAATGAGGAAATAATGAAGGAGGAAGTCTTGAAGGCCATTGCTTCTTAGAAAGTTAGCAAATCCCCGGGAATTAATTGGTTAACCCTGGGATTAAGATTTATGAAGGAAAGCTGGTGGGTCCGCTTCACATTATCCAATGCAATATGGAGGGATGGGGTGACCCTGGGGTCCCTGGAAGAGGCAAGGGTCTCAGTGATTCACAAAAGGGTAAGGAACTGGGGGATGCTCTTTGTACAGTCTGTGAAAAACCAGAAGGCGTCTCACCCGCTAGTCCCCAGAGATCTGTTATCCAGGTGGCCAAGACATGGTCATCACTTTTGGATCCAGTTCCTGGGGTTGGACGAGTGCAGGAGGATCACCTGGGTGTGGGGTGTTCGGGGAGTGGAAATGGGACAAGGAATGGCGAGACACAGTATCCCCTTCCCTGTAACACCTTTACCCCATCCTACCAGGTAGGATTTAGGAAGTCAACCCCCCCCCCTTTCCCACACACAGCGCACTGTGAGAGAAAATGGACTAGCACCCGAGCCGTATGCCTAACATGTCCCAATACAGTAGTCAGGCTGGGCCAGGCAATTACTGACCATTACACACAGCTGACTTCCATCACACTTCCCCACACGGATAAAAGGCGAAGTCCGAAAGCACACTCTGAGCAAAGCAAAGCACGCAAGGAAGCAGTAGTTCCAAGATGGCAGTTTAATACAAGGCGAAAGGCGGCAAGACCGAAGAGAATTGAAAGAAGGGAATTGCCCTTGACCTTTTCATTATAAGAGCCTTTGTAAATAGGAAACGCAAGACCAGAAATCAAAAGCTGAAGAATCCTACATTGTGTGTCGGAGATACCCGGGGCTCTCCCGTGTCAATAGTCAAGGTGGGGAGAATAGTTTGCCGTGGTGGTACTGTCCTTGGCTCCTACAATAAAGCACAGCCAGCTTTACGCACACCTGTCTCCGCGGGGGCGTTGGGGCGCGGTTGGAGCCCTCCCTTGACCTAGCTCCTCAAAATCACCTTCCCCGTCTGAGAGTGGTTGGGCCTGCGACTCAGGCGATGGGTGTTGCTCCTGTGTGAAGAGAAGAGGCAATGAGAAGGGAATGGGGGTATCGTGACTTCCTTTTGTACCAGAATATGGTGGGCAAACACTTTCCCATAGACGCTCACCTGTGACTTTATGATGTTGAGCTATCCGTCCTGCTTTTCCTAGCAGGGGCGCGTGGAACAGACCAAGTTACTTCACTGGCCCGTGGGTGTATTGATCCAGACCAGCTGTGACCAATCCACGTATTAGGTAGATCTTTGGTATAAGTATTGTTCAATTAAATGTCTGTATCCTTCTAATAATATTCTTGCAATGTCTCATTCCATTTCCCTAGGTATGGGGGAAGTGAATCTGGATCTAAAAGAGTCCGGAAGACCTCTGAGGCTGGTTGGAGTTTCAACAGTGACAGGTAAGGTTGTCTTTATAAGGGAGCTTTAGTCTCTTGTACAATGCGGCAGCGTGAATGCATACGAGTTCTAACCTGTTTGTTCTAGTTTCCTCGTAGGTGCAGGCCGACGATGAAGAATGGAATCCGGGTCCTCGAAGATTCGCGGTTGAAGGAGAAAGTCTCCGGCTCCGACTGTAATGGAATGGCGGTAAGAAGAGTCCAGCTCTGGCCGCAACGTGTTGCAGGTAAGAGCGCGCTCAGCGATGCAGAGTCTGGTAGCAGGGTAGGTGCGCGTTCAGCAACGTAGAGGCGTAGGATGCGCATCCAGAGATGAAATGGCTGACAGCAGGTAAGACGCGTCTGCAGAGATGGAGTAGCAGAAGTGAAGAAGCTTGGGGTGATGTGGCGGAAGACTGCAGGTAAGAAGCGTTCTCCGGAGTATCAAGATGAGGCTGTGAAGTCCAGACAGGCACAGGTAAGCACATTGGGAGCGTTACGCTGCTTGGGAGCAGAATAACACGAAGCGGGGGCACGTGGATGGGCTGGCCTTATATAGGCTCGTTCAGGCCCCTCAGCTCCGCCCACAAACTCCACCTTGCCCTTCTTTGGGCCTGTAGCATGTGCCTTCCAGCTCTGTTCCATGACCACGCCCGGCCCAGCTGCACACGCCCTGGGCCTAGAGTGTGCAGAGCACAATTTAAGATGAGCCTGGCGCCAAAGACGGCAGGACTGGGTCCAATGGGACCCTGTGGATGAGGAAGGACTGGCCCCTTGACGGGTGGCCATGACAGCGAGTTGGGAGAATTGACACCAGTCCGGTCTGTTTTGAAGCCAAGGTTGCAAGCTGCAACATTGAATAATGAAAGATGAAGAGAACAGTGTCTGAAACGTACTTGGCAAGCAACGCAAATTAAATAGAAGAGGAGTGATTGAACTTTGAAGTCGAGATACAATACCATAGACGGAGTAGTCCAGTACCACGTGGATACTCATTCGAAAGTCTCTGATGCTGTGGTATGGCTGCAGCTATACTCGTTTTGGAGGAAACATTAATTTACGTCAGTTCGTCTAAAAAAACACAGTAATAGCTGCCTTCAGAAACAAGTGCGGTAAGAAATAAGCGAAGAAAAGCCTTGCTGAGATTTCAGGTAAGCACGTATGTAAATTCTTCTTTCTTTCCCCTTTTTTTTTTTCAATCTATCTTTTTATTTGATTTTATCAATAAACACAATATCTCAGGTGCATTAGTTCACTTATTGCATAGTTCCTTTCGAGATGAGCATGTTAAACCAAAACAGAATTAGGTGGGGATAGGGGGTAAAGCCCACCACAAGCTCACAGCAGGACCCTCTGTGTGTTTCCAAAGTCTTGCTATAGCTATCTTTGCCGCTGTGAGAAGTTGTGTGCATAGGCTTGCCAAGTTGCCGGTCAGTGGAAATTGGCCTTCTCCTGTGCTTCCCAGTAGGACTATTCCTGGGTCCCATGGAATCGTCAGGCCTGTGATCTGCTTAATGAGGTCCAGAATCTCCTTCCAGTATTTAACGGACACTGGGCATGTCCAGAGCAAGTGAAATCGCGTGCCTGTGTCTGTGCATCCTCTCCAGCATTGGGGGAGGGAGGGGCGGGAAGGGGGGGTTAGATCGCTGGGTTGCTCTTGTTCAGGGTTTCTTGGGTTAAATACCATCTGAAGCAGGTTTTGATTGCCCCTTATTGGTGACACATTTCGAGCTCTTCTGTGTTCTGGTCCAGATGTGTCCCCATTCTTCCCTTTCAATTGTCCTGCCGATGTCCATTTCCCACTTTTCCATGTATGCCCCCTTTTTGTCGGGATCAGTTCTGTCCAGTAGTCCGTATAGGGCCGATGTTTTCCCTCTGGGGGGAGGCGTTGTGAGTGTTTGTTCCAGCTCCGTTAGTTCTCTGCAGCCCTGGGATCTCATGGGTTCGTGCAAGAGCCAGTGTCGGATCTGAGTGTAACATAATCTTTCTGTTTCCGGCAATTTCACCTTGCATTCTTCAAAAGTTAGAGGGGCTCCCTCCTCGTAGAAGTCTCCCACATGCTTCAGTCCTCCCGTTTTCCAGTGCTTAAAGTCGTTGGGCGTTATTCTGGGGGTGAAGTCCGGGTTGTCCCAGATCAGGGATAGGGGGCCTATTGTGCTTCCACAGTTCCACCGCCTGGCTGCCTTCCTCCAACTCTCCACTGTGTTCTTGGTTGCGGTTAGAGGCCCCTCTCTGGGGGGAGGGCGGTGGGGGTCAATGGGTCCGATGATGTGTGCGAGCGCTTCCAGAGGGCTCCGGCACCAGTCTTCCTTGAATTTCGCCCAGCGGGGCTTGTTAGTAGCTAGATTCCAGGTAAAAGCTGGTGAGAGTTGGGCGGTGAGGCGATATCTCTCCATTTTTGGGGCTCCCAGGCCTCCCAATCCCTTACTCCTCGTCACCACCCTTCTGGCTATTCGCGGCTTCTTTCCCTCCCAGATACATTTCATGATGTTTGTTTGGAGCTTCTGCAGGTCCTTCCTGGGGATAGAGATTGGGAGGGCCTGGCAATGATAGAGCAGCCTTGGTACCAAGTTCATTTTTACTGCTGTTATTCTTCCTAGCTATGACACTTCTTGTTTTTGCCATCTTACTAGGTCCGCCCAGAGCTCCTTGAACAATAGGGGGAAATTTAGCTTGTACGCTTCCTCTATTTTCTTTCGTATTTTTACTCCCAGGTAGGTGAAGTGTGAGTCGGTCCACTGAATGGGGTGGTTGGTGGCTAGTGTTTTTATCACGTCTCCTGGGATGTTGATTCCCAGGGCCGTAGACTTTTCGAGATTGATTGAGAACCGTGAAGCCGCTCCAAAGTTGGCCAATTCGTTCCAGGGCGCTTCCAGGGATCATTTGGGCTTGGTCAGGGACAGTAGGACGTCGTCTTCGTATAGAGCTATCTTGTATGCTTCTCCTCTCACAATTAGTCCGCTTATTAAGGGATTTTGGCGAACTGTGCCGGCGAACGGCTCCATGGATAGTGCAAAAATGAGTGGGGACAACGGGAAATCCTTCCGCGTGCCTCTGGTGATATGGATTCTGGATGATCTGTTGCTGTTTATCCTCAGCGCTGTAGTTGGGTGCTGGTAGTCGGCCAGGATCTATTTCCGGAACTTTGAGCCGATGCCTAAGTGTTGTAGGGCTTCCTCTATGTATCCCCAGTCTAGCATGTCAAATGCTTTATTTGCATCTAGCGACAGGACTACCATTTGCTCGCCCGTTCTGCCTGCGGATTCGATAATGTTTAGGGTGCGCCTGATGTTGTCGAAGGTGCTTCACCCTGGGATGAATTCCGTCTGGTCTGGGTGGATCAGTTCTGGGAGGTGTTTTGCTAGTCAGTTTGCCAGGATTTTAGAGAAGATTTTTTGCATCGTTGTTCAGTAGTGCGATTGGTCTGTATGAGGAGCAGAGCTCTGGGTTTCTTCCTGGTTTTAATATCAGAACCGTCAGGGACTCCTCCATGGAGGGGGTGACGGAGCCGGAATTCAAAAAAGTGTTATATAAAGAGGTAAGGCGAGGGGCCAGAATGTGGGAGAACTTTTTGTAGAAATGGGCGGTCAGACCGTCAGGGCCTGGGGTTGTGTTCTTCAGAAAACTGATTGTTTCTGCCACTTCTTCGGCGGTGATCGGGAGTTCTAGGGCGTCGAGCTGTGGGGGTAAGGGGTCCCGTCGGACTGATTGCAGGTATTGGGGTTGTGCTTCCTTGCTCCTGGTAGGGCCTTATGGTATTTAGTGATAATCTCCATATTCTCCATTTCTGTGCAGCAGGGTCTGCCTCCTTGGTCTTGAAGCGTTAGGATCTTGTTCCAGGAATGCAGTTTCTTCAGCCTCTGGACCAGCAGGTGGTTGGCCTTATTGCCGTTTATATAGTAACATTTTTTGTGTAGGCTAATGCTCGAGCCGTCTGATCCGCCAGGTGCATTTCAAGTTTTGTCTTCGCCTTTTTAAGTTCTCTGCCTACTTTCACGGATTGGCGAGCTTTGTATCGTGCTTCTATTTCGCCCACTTCTGCCTCTAGCTTGGCGAGTTGGAGTTGGTTTCTTCTCTTCTGTGCTGCTGTGCAGTTGATCGCCACGCCTCTGATGACTGGCTCACTGCGTCCTTGCTAGGGTCTGGGGTAAGATTGAAGTCTCCTCCGATTAGGAGGAGCCCTTCCGTGAAGGAGGTGATCGTGGGGAGGATACTGCTGAGGAAGTGGTCCTGCCCGGAGTTCGGGGCTCCGCTGCTGCTATGGTGATCGGAAGGTCTATTAGGAGTCCCTTGAGCAACATGCATCTCCGCGCTGGGTCGCGTTTGACCGAGATTTGGGTTAGTGGCACCGCCCGACTGAGAAGTATGGCTACTCCCCCTTTTTTTTTTGGCCCGAAGAGGCAAAGAATTTCATGGGGTATTGTCGGATGTTTATTCTCTTTTCATCCGGTTGCAGGAGATGTGTTTCTTGGAGGCACGCAATGTCTGCTTCTAGGTGGCTCAGTATCTGCCCCACCGACTTCCGTTTTCTGGGTGAGTTTAGCCCCTGCACATTCCACATTATCATGGTTAGTCCCTTAGTGGTCTCCATCTTTTGAGATGGTGCTGCTTGTGTGTTCCTTGGGTTGCCCCTGCTGAGATACCTCCAGTACGTTGGTTCCCCTGTGTAGTGCTAGGCTTTTGATCGCTGTCCCCCTGTTCTGAGCCCCCCCCCTCTCCCCAAACAATCCAAGCCCTTAAAGTCTTTAGAGTCAGCTTTCTGCCAACGGGGCATCAGGCTGGGCCAACGCATCCTTGTAACTTGGAGGCAACGGTGCCTTAACTGTTAATTGGTGAAACGGCGAGTCTCTGATGTTCCAAGACCCTCACCTGCAGGTCCCAGGGTTGCTTGCCCTGCACTATCTTGGGGTATGCCCCTGTCGTGGGCTTTTGTTCGGAGTCCTCGTCCTGAACTCTTCGTTGGGGGGGTGTGGTGCGCCCAATTCTAGCCATTTGGCTTGTTCTTAATTGGTGGTCCACGGAGCTTTCGGAGCCTTACCACTCTGGTCCAGGAGGGATCAGTGTTCCTTGTTCAGGCTGTCCTGGCTGATGTGTCCTGGCCGTGGGTGTCGTCCACTGGGTCCTGGTTTAGAAGCCTCCCTCCCTCCTGCATGGTGCAGATTAGGTGGGGCTTTCCTTCCCAGAACGCCAGGGCCGTGGGGAATGCCCAGTAGCAAGGGGTTTTCTTTTCCCTGAGCCAGTCCGTGATGGGTCGTAGGGCCTTTCTTTTTGCGAGTGTTATAGCGGCTAGGTCCTGGTATAGGGAGATAGAGCCGTCTCTGAAGAGGACCCGAGGGGAGTCTCTGGCCTCCCGCATGATTTCTTCTTTCACTTCGTAGAAATGAACTCTGGCTAGGACATCGGGTGGTGTAGCTCTGTTTGCTCTGGCTCTTGTTCGGTGTACCCTGTCCAGTTCCAGTGGGGCTTCGTTGGGGAGGGTTAAGATGAAGCGGAATAGGTCGTTGACATAACGGGTCAGGTCATGGTCCGAGATTGTATTCGGGATTCCCCATAGGTGGATATTGTTCCGGCGAGAGCGGTTTTCGGCATCCTCCTGCCTCAATTCCATGGCTTTGCATCTGGCTTCGAGAGCTGTAATTCTGTCTGAGACTTCACCAATCTCGTGGCCGTGTTCGCACAAGGACGCCTCCACCTCTTCGGTTCTTGCCTCCACTTCCCCCACCTGTTTGTCCAGAATTGTGATCTTTCTCATGACTTCTTCTGTGCCCTTCTGGTATTCTTTTGTGAGGGCTTGCAAGAGCTCCTGCAGGTCCGGTTTGGTCACTGTCTGTGCCATGGCGGCAGGGTCTGCTTCCGCGTGTGTGTTTGCGGCCATGGCTTCTGGCTGGTTTCCCCTCTTGGGCTTATCTGTGCTCGGGGGTCGCTAGTAGGGTGGAGATGTCTGTTTGCCTTTGTCATATTGAGGGGGAGGATTGCACTTGTGATTCCTTAAGGGAGGATTTCTTTTGATTTAGTAGGTCCCGAGTGGTCCCGACTTGGCTTGGGTGGGGTTGTTATATAGGTCACGGCAGCCTCTCACCGTGGTAGCTCGCTGTCTGTTGGCCCGGTTGGCGCTGGGTCATGGGGGGGCTTGCTGAGTCCTGATTATGATTCAGAGCCCCTGGGGGTTATTTACGGGGTAGGTGGAATTTGGTTCACAGGACGTTAGTAGCCCCCAGCTGGATCTCTTCTATGTTGTGCTTGTTGTACTAGTGCGGGTGGCGGCTGGGAGCGGCCACCCAGTCCTGATTCCCCCGTTTCGTTCCCGGCTCAGGATAGTTTAGTGGGGGGACTCCCCGTTAAGGTCCAGGGCTCGTCGGGCCTCCCCCGGCGTTCCGTGGAGATTGGGGGGTGGGCGGGGGGGGGGGAGAAGAGACAGTGCCTGCTCCCCCGGCCGAAGATGTTTGTGGCCCCTCTTGGTTAGGCAGAGATTTCGTTGGGCTTGGGGCTGGCGCGGTAGGTGCCGCCCTACCTTACTTCGGGTGGAGTGTCTGTGTCAAGGGCCTCCTCCGATCCTCGTTATACTTGTATGCTGAGCCACAGCAGCCGTGCCTCCTGGCGCCCCACGGCGGCTCCGGAACAGCGCTGGTTCGCTGGCGGGTGATGGTAGGTAGCTGCTGGGCCAGGAGGCTCGGGGTGGGGGACAGCAGCGGGGGCCCCCCACTGATCTGCTCTGCTGCGGGCTGGCTGGCGCCACGGCTTTTATTGCTCTCCCGGGGCTCCGCTGCAGACTGGGGCTGCCCTTTTCCCCGCCTCCCACTCATAGGCCAGCACTGCGGGGGCAGGGCAGGCGCAGCCTCTGAAGTCCTCCTCTGTGCAGACCCCCCTCGAGTCCTGCTCCAGAAGCACTCCCAGTTCCCGTCCCTGCCTCGGGACCGATGGCTTGCCCGGAGCACTGGGACTCGGTGGTCAGTGACCCCCGCTCCGAGGCACTGCGCCGGCCCGGGGGTCTGCTAGATGGGTCTCATGGTGGCGACCGCCATTTTGGCCACAGGCTCCTGCCGTCCCCCAGCACTGCGGTCCTCTCAGTTTTGCTTTGGCCCCCGGGCTCGCAGAGTGACCGGGGCTAGCTCTATTTGAGCAGGATTACTTCTGCCATCAGGGACGCCGTTGGGATGCGATGAAGATCGCCTTTCACTGGTGCATTTCAGTTGGATGCGTGGCGACAGTCGGAGCTTTCACAGAGCTGGTCCGACCATTTTGGCTCCAAGCCACGCCCCCTTCTTTCTTTCCTTTTACAAGTTCATTCATTCCTTAAATACCTTTGTTTTGCAGGTCTTCGGAGAAACTGTCGAAGAAAATACCTTCGGACAATGCGGAGACTGCTGAGGAAAACTTTAGGAAGAATACACTGCGACCGTTTCCGAAAGCTGCCGAGAGAAGAAATGCTGCGGCGGAGCTTCAGAAGATGCAGAGACTACAAATATAACAGCGGACTGAGGAAAAATACTTGGGACAAAACTTTGGTTCGTTAAGCCTTTACAATTCTACTGCTATTCTGTTGATTTTGCTGTGGAAATTAATGTCCGACTTGTTTTCTTCTATTGTCAAGTTCTGTCAGGAGATCGCTGGAAGCGGTATCCGCTGTCAGCGGAGAAGACACGAAGCGAGAGCTTCGGCGGAGGCGCGGCTTAAGTAGCTCACTCTGCTACAGGTGTAGAATGCACCGTGAGTTATCTATGGACGTAGCGGCGGCCATGGATATGAAGTTCCTTGCCTCCCTAGTGTTTCAGAATGGGATCTGGATTCCTGTGCTGGTATCATGACAGGTGATCAGCTAAAAACAAGTTTGTGTTAAGAATTACAATTGAAATTGGTCCGAACCCAGCGGAGGGAGATTGTGTTAAAAAGGGATCTGAGCCTGGCTGAGGGGGATCCAGGGTGAACCGTGAGTCACCCGAGAAAGAATATCCTATTCTGCGAACATTGTATGAAGCGGATCTGAGCCTGGATGATGAGGATCCAAGGTGAAGAACATTGTGTAAAAAGGATCTGAGCCTAGCTGAGGGGGATCTGAGGTGAATAGTGAAACGCCTGAGTAATTGAGCACTTGTAAAAATCTGAAAGAAGAAAAGAACTTATTTGTTGCATCAGGCTCTCTCAATGAAGAGACTTTGAAAGGAAAACAGACTTTGGCACGGAAGGCCCTGATGCTAATGTGTGAACTGCACCCTCGTGCTAGAGAAGCCAGCGACTGTGCTAAGCTCGAGTTTACCGTCTTGTCCCATGCTGTACACGTGGGGCAGAGGGGCCAACAGCCTGAACATCTCGACATATAATTTTGTGAACACTTTTCTTTTTTGTAACATTGTTTCCCACACTATTTGTATTTAGAAGTAAGGATTGGCAATAGGCTTATTAGTATATGCCCTTTTATTTTGCCACTTCGTTATATTTTGATGGTCATTGCTTGCTCCCATCTGTAGATTTAGGATTAGAAATGCATTTTCCAAACCCTTTTTAAGTTCAATAAACACCCTTGAACGTTGGTCACTTGTGTCTGTCTTACTTTTGATGCAATGCCTTCCCAACATGTCCCATAGCAGTATTGAACATAGATAGGAAGCTATATGCAAAGATCATAGCAGAACGTCTAGACCGAGTTCTACCAGATTTGGTGGGTGAGGACCAATCCAGGTTTGTTGCAGGAAGACGGGCAGCGGACAACACATGACGGGTGACAGACCTTATCGACATAGCTTAGAAAAAAAAAACTCACTTCATGTTGTTGGGCCCGAGCACAGAAAATGCCTTTGACAGCGTGGAGTGGGTCTACTTAAAAGAGGTGATGGGCAGGTTTGACCTGGGTGAAGACTTCATAAGGGGGTATTTGCATTATACAAGGAGCCCATCGGAAGTGTGTCAGTTAATGGCCAGCTGTCTCTGGGGTTTAGGCTGTTGAGGGGTACAAGGCAGGGATGTCTCCTTTCCCCACTGCCGTTTGTGCTCTAGGGTGGAACTGTTTGCAGTTCGCAGTGGGGCTGACTCAGACATCAAAGGCATCAGTTACGAAGGGGTCTCACATAAAATAGTGTTATCCACGGATGACAGCATTCTGGCTATCTCGGAGCCGGAGAGGTTGACTCCGTCGATACTGGCATTGCTCAGGAGGTACCAAGCCATGACGGGGTTCAAGATAAACTTGGTTAAGTGTGAGGCTTTGAATTTGCCCTCATCACTGGAGAGGGTGGCAGGGCTGCAAAATGTTTCTCCTGTGCGATGGGCAGCAGGTAGTATTAGTTACCTCGGCATCCCAAGCGCTCCCAGTAGAGGTCCCTGGGTGGACGTTGGAAAAGCTTCAACAAGACTTGAGCAGGTTTGCTTGGCAGAAACACCCAGCAAGAGTGGCATCAGCAACCCTGTATCAATCTAGGTAACGGGGGGGGGGGTCTGGCTATGCCCCATGTATGGAGATACTATTAGGCCTCACAGTAGCGGATGATAAGGGACAGGGTGGATCCGGGGTCGAGGAAGGGGCGGCATCTCTTAAAAGAACAGGTGATTGGCAGACCACTCAGATATAGGTCATGGATTTCTCCGGCTGGGCGACCCGTTGGTATGTATGAATTGCCGGAAATCATGGCTACTACGGTCAGGGTTTGGAATGGGATTGCAAAGAGGTGGGGTTGACCACATACCCAGATCCAGCTACCCAGATTCATCATAATCAGGATTTTACCCCAGCATATAGAAATAATGTTTTTTGGGCTTGGAGGGACAGTGATGTGTATTTATCTCGTATTGTGTTTGAAAGTGGTGGAATTAGATTTTTTGACTCCTGTAAGTCCACTTTTGGATTAGAAGAGCGGGAGCGGGTCAGCTATCTAAAGCTCAGACATTGGGCTCTTCAGAAGGACAATAGGGAAGGAGCAGTAAGGCAGTGGATGCCATTTGAGAGGCTGATATTCTCACAGAGGGATCAGCGGGACTCATCTCGCAGCTGTATAATTGCCTAAATTCTACCTTAAAGGAAAGTTTCTGATCCTACACGAAGGGATGGGATCGAGATCTGGGGAACAAGCTGGATGAAGAGCAGTGATCCGGGATTTGGAAAGGAGTATCAAGGATAACAGTGAGCAGCCAATATGCAGAGCAAAATTACAAGTTACTGGCACAGTGGTACATTACCCCAGATAGGGAAGCACATATGGGGATGGGGGGCAACAGGGTTGTGCTGGAGCGGTTGCGGGGGAGCAAATACTATTTGCACATTTGGTGGAGCTGGCTAAAGCTACAACCCTACTGGAGGGTAATGGTCCTTGTCCTGCAAAGGATAACAGGGAGAGCGATTGAGTGTGCGCCAAAGGTTTGCTTATTGGCAATAGTAGATTAGAGCGAGGAGCATGCAGAGGGTAGCTCGCTTCAGCTCCTCAGGCTGATGCTGATAGTAGCCAGGAATGCCATCAGATCGAATTGGATAAGAAGAATGTGGAGGCTTCTTACACAAACACAAACACTTGTGTAGGAGCGCGATACAAATCAAATATCACATGTGTGAGAAAGTGACATACTCCCTATATAATAGGCTAACCCACTTATTTAAGAAATGGAGGGGCTTTTTGGAGTTTAAGACTATGAACAAGGACTTATAAGAATTGAACAACCACACTGCGCAAATACACAAATAGGTTTTATCAGAAGAATTGATATTTTAGATATAGCCCGACACGTGTTTCGACCGCAGGTCTTGTTTTTAGGCTGATATCAACAATTTAACATAGCCCAATTGTATTTGTGTATTCAATCAGATATGTCATACATATATTGGCGGAATATGAGACATTAATAGCATTTGAATATATCATTTTGTGTAACATAAGTGTATCAGCCATAACCCAAGTGAACACAGGGAGGCGTTACAGATCACAATTTGATAATGTTACAGCCAAAATTAGTCAGACAATAACATAACAATAACATAAGGTGCATATGCATGGCCATATACATACTTCATCAATTGATGCAAAAGGATACGAAAACGTTCTCCAATTTGTAGAAGGGAAACAAAACAAAAAGAAGAAAGGAGGGCCTGGGGGGTAGACCGGATGAGAGAATCTCATTATCATCAAATGTCAGGAATACTATATTGTATTATAGGCCACATATTGTAAAATTGCAATGTATTGACATTTTGCATGTGTTACCATTGTGTCACACCAGAACCATATCACTGTAACTACGAAGACCGTGTAAGCCATTGGTCACCAATTACCACCCTTCAAGTGACTAATTTAGTGAATGATGGCCTATTGGGTATGTACACACCTTCCAATTCATGTTAGGCCCCCTACTGTGGGGTAGATGCTGAATTTACATAGGCAAACAAAAATAAGGTTCAAGGACTTTACTCGTCGCCCAAGGCTTAGGGCGCGAGGGCTCCTTAATCGGTCTTAGGTCCAAAGCAACAAGGCACTAGGTGGAGGTGTGGGAGGATTGAAGATGAGGGTCGGGAGTGATGTGGATGTGAGAGCGGGGCAGGCGGTGTGAGGATGGGGGATTTCCAGTTATTAGAGGGAGGGCGGTTCAACATTGTTATTAGGAGAATTGGCAGCTGTTGGATTTTATGAAGAGATACAATGTATGTTGTGCATGGTTACTTCGAAATGGTGCACAGTCAACAGATTACTTGTTGGAATATGTTTTGCATAACTAATAAAAAGAATTGAATTAAAAAAATAAAATGTTATCTATAGGAAGAGAACAACATCTGGGGAAAAAAAAAGTCCTTTCATAAATATATCAGATGCGACGGTGCCTAGCCTATGCTGATGCACTATTGTCAGCTTGCGCCTCTCCTGGTGCTTTTGTAAGAGGTGGGCTCTAAGTGCCACCACGTTACCAAAAGAGCGTTCATTCCCAGTCTAGTTTATTTTTTAAAGATGGCCACCGCCAGAAAGCTTACCTCCGGACTTCGGAACCACAGCCACGTGTTGCAACCCATTCTCTCCCTCTGTGGGTAAGACGCTGGTTTTCCTTTTCTGAGCCTTCGCTCCCTTGGTTCTATGCTTTCACGCATGCTGCTCCCTGCCTCTCTGCTCAGTGGTCTCTGTGCCCGCTTCTCGTTCTAGTTCTCCTTTTCCTCTCACTTCCTCCCAACGGTTCTGTCAGTGTCTCAATGTTTATTGGGCTGTTTCGTGTTGGAGTCAATCTACGCATCTCTTGCTGCCTTCAGATTCTAACCGCATTTTTCGCACAGCATCTTTTGCTACAGTCAGGAGTCTATCAACACGTTTACACAGCGTTTTTTTGGGCCATTGCAGCTTTTTCCCCAGTTTCAGCTGTTTCCGGTGAAAGAAGCCTCTTGCCTAGACAGTCCACCAGTAGGCATAGTGGCTTCCCTGCGTGACAGACCATGGGGCTCATTACAAGTATGCTCTTGCTCATAGGGTTAGAAGCAAAACTTGAATTTAAACAATTGTATCATCAAGGTTATGTGCAAGTTGAAGACCCTGGGTATCTACTTAGATAAAAATCTGAACATGAAGGCCCAGGTGAATAGTTTAATCTCCTCTTATTCTTATTTTATCAAATTCTTCCGCCATGTACGACCCTTTATTTCCTAGAACAATTCGGAGACTCTAGCTAGGGCCATAATAGGATCCAAATTGGACTATTGTTGTAGCCTGCTGGTGGCCATCCCTCAGTCTGACTTTCAGCGACTCCAGGTAGTCCAAAAATGGGACGGTTACAGTTGTTAAATCTTCAGAGGAGAGATCATGTATCGGAGGCAAGAAAAAGTCTTCATTGAGTTCCGATTCGGGCTAGGGTATCATTTATGCTTTTACTTATTACCCATAAATGCCTGATGGGCCAAATGCCCGCATATCTTATGGAAGCAATTGTAATCAAACACAACACTAGGTCCCTAAGATCTGATAACACCAATTTTCTTAACACCCGTCGGTGCAATACCAACAAGGCACAGTTCGTTGCTTTTGCTTCAGCGGCCCCCTTAGCTTGGAATGCCCCAATGCCCACGTTAAGAACTATATCCTTTACAGAAGCCTTTAAGAAAAAGCTTAAGCGCTTGCATTTTTCTTAAATTCCATCAAGTTTGACGTCCTTTTTCTGCCCCTCGGAGCATGTACCGCTCTGGATGCTTCTCTGTTGTCAGTTTAATGTATGCGAGTCTGCGCCCGTAAGCCCTAGGGCACCTGGTGCGAGTTACAAATCTTAAACATAAACATGCCAGTCTGGAAACAATGGTGCCGGTATGCTTACCGGCACTGTTGTTTCCGGACCAGCATACTACAGGTCTGCCTGCCGGAGCCACCTTGTCTGACAGGTCTGACCCTGCCAGGCACAGCGGCCATGGTGAGTAGACCGTCATGGAAGCACCCGCATCGTTAGCAACGGTGCCGGTGCTTCCGTGGTCCCCATTCCAATAGAGTCCTATTGGACTTGATGGGAAAGGGGAACAATATTTTACCGGCACCTGACTTTCCGGGTCGCCAGGGTTGAAATCCCTCGGTGGCACCGGGAGGTCAAGCACCAGTAAATTATTCCGAGTTTGGCAGCAACCCGTCATTAGCACCGGCAGGGTTACCGCCGGACTCGGAATGAGGCCCCATATCTGTACAAGGAAAGAAGACCCATCAAACGAAGAAGCAAGGCAAGTCCCCGAGAGGATCTCTCACCTCTGTCATCAATGGAAGTATCAGGTGATGAGGACAAGGGAATTCTTGAGAACTATGTTCTGCTTCTATGGTCATATACTCTTGCACATGTTTCATAATCAGAGCACTGATAGTGGCAGTAATAAACACACAATTTACAAAAGAGCAGCCATGGGTGCTATGTGTAAACATCTCTGCCACTGTTCTACTTTTTTTGTCAGAGTGCATGAATGGGTTGCTTAAATAGATCTCCTTTGCTGGATTCCATCATGCTCATTTTGCAGATGTCTTCAGAGCGAATAATAATTTTCTTTACCCAGCATATTCCTAAAATAATCTCATATTATCAAAGAAGTCCTGACTGACTCATCAACGCCCAGCTCAACTGTTTAACCTAGGAACATGAAATTTGGAAGGTACATTGTTTTCATGACATAGGCAGCTACTAATGAAGGATTTTGGGAAATTCCGTCCCTAACTTGGCGAAAAAGGGGGGGGGGGAGTGGATGCTGAATTATTTTAGGAGGATACCTATATCTCAAAAAGGAAATATGTTGCAGACGTGAATATTAGTATTTAGATTCTTTTCCAAAAATAGAGAAACACGCGTTTTACCATTTTCCAAGAATCTAGCTATGGGAGGTGGAAAAGATTATTTTTTTGTGAAGGATACCCATCTCTCACAAACCGAAGATGTAAGAAAAGTAAAAATTTAGATTGTCCCTTATTTGCGAGCAAGTACTCAAATTGTTTCTTTTTGTAGGTTGCAGATGCCAAATAAGTAATTTTTATTTTTTGTTCTCTCTCACTGTCTGTTTGTAATGACAACACGAAAATAATTCTGGAGGCACATCAATGGAACTCTTTGTTTTATAGCCAATATACCCCTGACTAACGTCTGCAATAAACACTGCATATTACGTTAAGACATAAACCTGTAAATTGTATTTAGTACAGTTTAAACAAAAAACTCATGTCTTGTGAAAACAATCGTACCCTATCCCAAAATCCACGCGAGCTAAGCCGTGGGCTACAGCTAATATAATATACTTTGACTTGATGATTTATCATGTGCCTGGTGGTTTGCAACTCAGCTTTATAAGATAAAAGTACAATGCTCAATGCAATAGTCTTTAGGTCTAATAAGACTGAAGGGTACCAACCTGCATCATAAAATTCCACTTGCTCTATAACCTGAGAATGTATTAATCTTAATGTTGGGACTTTGTTTATGATGTTTTAGGACTGGATTTAGCAGAAGCTCCTTGTCCTCCAGTATTGTATCCATTCACAAGGTCAACGAGAAATGAAGGTTATTCAAATAAATCCTCGGTTTCTCCATATCTTGAATCTTAATTTATGGAACTGCATTCAAGCAAGGTTATGAAATGCTTAGTTCTTCATAAAGATATTAAAAATCTTCAATGAGGAATAAGAGGTTTTTCATTACTTAATGATTTGTGTAGTTGACGGTTTTTTCCCCCATTTGGGTTATTCCTTTTTTGTGGTCAAGCTTTAGCCTTATCCAGTTGCCGTTGTACCATGTAAATGTCAAATGTTGCTGTTTTATTTGTTGACTATTCTATTCTTTGCTAAACAACCTTTGGACGTTCCACTACATCCAAGGATTGGGCATTAGTTTGTTCTTCTATTCTTATTATGTAGCCATCTTTTCTCCTAATTAAATGACAGTTTAGAATTTACATGGTAGGATTTTCTTTTCGAAGTACTTTTAGCGTTTTGGTGATTTGAAGGTTTACAAGCTATTTGGCGTGGTTCTATCAATAATTGAATAATTGAGTTATTTGTACCATCCTCTTTATTTGTTAGATCATTAGCTTCATTTACAGTAGATATTTTGGAATCCACAAGATTTTATCGATTCTTGCCTCTATGAGATCCCAGTTTAACATCCATTTATATTTCCATACAGGTTGAAGGAAGTCTCATCAAGGCTGTATTATACGTACTTCCATGAAAAGAACTTCATACATCTTTATTAAGGACTGGAGAACGGTATACATCACGCCCAATCATGGTGGTGCAGGTTTTCTAAATGTTGATGGCCAAAGACAATTGTAATTAAGTAAATCACTTTCTTTTAAATGTGTTATGTGGGGCAATTTAGAAGGACTTGGTTCTGTAAACTGTGGGGAGTGAGGAATGAGAAGCGGACACAGGGAGCTCCTGTTTGTAGCTATACACTTTTATTCAAAATAAAAATGGGTTTGAAAATACCTTGCAGGCCCAACACTAAGAGGTATATCTCTATCTCAACCAAAAACTAAGGGTCTGTTAGATGCCAAGAAATCCATAGCAACATGTTCTGTGCCTGAAATACTATTCTGGCCCTACATTTTAAAATGAAGTCTAAGGTGAAAAAGGTAATGTTTTTGACCTTGAAAGCGCACAAAAGGAAAGGCGTAACTCCAACACAAATGTTCCCAATGAATAAGGTTCACAGGTTTTCTACTCAAGATACTTTAAACTCCAAAGGGTGCGTGTCTTCCTTGGAATTCTCTGATCAATAACAAAACAACTTGTATATAAAAACAACTTGGCTGTTAGTCTCAACTTCGTAGGATACCTGGTATACTCTCCTGCCAGATTTCTTCTTTACTTTTAATGCAACTCTTTACTTACAGTGTTGGCTTTGACTGGTGCATTCTCCCAC
Source organism: Ambystoma mexicanum (assembly GCF_040938575.1). NCBI lineage: Eukaryota > Metazoa > Chordata > Amphibia > Caudata > Ambystomatidae > Ambystoma > Ambystoma mexicanum. Next base: position 1,284,238,991 of record NC_090931.1, on the reverse strand, counting down.
CAAGACTTTCCTCATGTGATTCACTTGACACGCTTGCCAACATGACTTTGCCTGGTATACTCTCTTGCCAGGGCTTTTTCATGTGTTTTACTTGACACACTTGCGTAATCTTGCACTCATTCTCTTATTGCCTCATTGGAAATATTGGGTTTCACATTCCCTTTTATGCACTTCAATTACTCTTATTTGTCCTTGGTAAGGTTGCCGCAGCGCCCAGGTGTACCAGTTTCCCTCTTGGGGCCTCACTGGCTTTCTATGGCGTTCTTCGGTTCTCCAGCGTCAAATATAAAGCAGTGCTTCTGCATCCAGTTCCCACTTCCCGGGCTCAATGAATTTGCTTGCCAGCTTTTGCATTCTCCACAGCTCCCGCTTGTCTACTGTTTGCTTCTCTGTGCTGGGGCGGCATGGATACAGCTCTGCGGTTCCTGTGATTGCCAGCAAGGCTTCTCTCTTCCTCTCACGGCCTCTACGTGGTGGACCAGCATTCTGCAGTCTTTTTCCTCTGGCCTTCACCCGGAGCCGGCTGGCTCCACTGGCTTCTCTGCAACACAGCAGTCCCTCTGTCGGTGCCGAGAGGACGAGATTTCTCCAGGCAGCTGTGTAGCGTGGCCGGGGTCCTCTAGCAGTCACCCTAATTATCAGCACAGTACGCTTGGGATCCTCAAAGACTCCCAATTACAAGAACAGAAGACTCAGCCATGGGGCAAAGTTACTGTTGTTTATAAGCTAATAAACATAACGAGGATCATGCCACGAAAACAAGTTTCATCTAGAGTTCTCAGCTTCTAAGCATGTGCCACCCGGTTTTATCCTGGTGCGACGTCACTAATCCAGGTTCCCTCCCGGAAACCTATCAGCCATTTGCATTGGTCAGTTTGGGTAAGTTACATATAAATAATATATAGGTTAGTTTTAGAATTGGTTGGCCATATCTAGTGGCTCCTCCTAGGATCACCTCTACTAGCATCCATCTACACCGTTGCAGGGTGCCGAAAGACCATTGGCCCTTGCAACAAATGATATCCCGATGTGAAAACTGGATTTGGATTGGCTAGAATGTGTCCTCCTGTCCGCTGGGAGCAGGTCTCTCCGTCTACTTGGGCTGAATGGGCATTTGTCCTGTTGAGCTAGGTCATGTGTCCAGACCACGAAATGAAGACCTCTCGTCTGTAAGAACGAGGATTTTACCCTGAATATTTGCAGGGGGCTCACTATCTCGGTAGCTGGAATAGTCCTGCCTCCACTTTGTCCTTGGTTGGGTGTCCAGTTTCTGATCGCCTCGAGCTGTGGCGATCCTGTCAGCTAATTTGTGTTTCCCGAATGTTCCTCTCCCTTGCTCGTTTCTGAGGCCTATAACTACTAGTGTTGCTTATGGCATCTCCATGTTCGTGGCAGTCAAGCATGAGCAAGCTAAACATATGAATTCTTTGCACATTGTGGTTTCAGCTCTGGTGAAAGATATGAATGTAGAGATATGTGTATGCGTTTGTCCTCTTACCTACATGGGTCATAAGCATGTGGTTTGTGCCTATATGCAATAAACTAGTACAGGTTCACCTAGCTTCATGAATGGATGGATATGTACTTCATACATAAACGCAGCTATATCGTGATCTCAGTGATGACGTCATTGGTTTCTGATTTCCCAGTCAGTCGACCTGATCGACTGATGTCAATTCCATGTCGTCCAAATCATCAATTGGGTATGGTCTGAATGGTTGTCTAAGGGAATATCGCTTTTCACACCTGAGATACATCGATGATTGCGGCGATGAACCTAAGATTGAGGAACATGTATTGTTTCCCTGTCTTCGTCCGGGGGGGCAGGAGGGTCAGATTCGCCCCCTCCCTCCCAAATCTACACAGCGTCTCTGCTCTGCCAGCTGGTTATGGTTTTTGAACTTCCTGGCACCTAGCAGGCACTCGCAACTACTAGAGCGCGTTGTGTGCTTCTCGCCTTTGCTGACCCTCATTGCTCAATTCAGCTTTCCCATTACAGTACTTTCACATGCATGGAGATAGTAGTCCGTTTTTGGCAATTTATGTACAGAACATTGGAAAGTATTCTCAGTAGGTCTCACGGATAGTTGAAAGGAGTTATAACAACATACCATTAAGACATAGGGAACAGAACAGATAACCCTAAGAGGAAAAGAGGCATCCCATGTCTCATGCGATGATGTCATGTCACCCCTCTGAAGGTAACCCCCCCCCCCCATGTGGTCCTCCCTCATAAGGCCGCCCCCAGGGTCAGGATCAGGTAGCGGCTCCTATCCCCTGGCCATATGGGAAAGGAGTGTTGACATCATCAGATTCATCACAAAACACTGACCCATATGTTATTTAGGATGCACTTAAAAGTGTCCTTTGTGCTTATGTGTTGATCCAAACTTAAGCATGTTTGCAAAAACGTTGAATCACTTATGTTAAGTGCAAATGCATTAGGCACTGTGTGGACCTGGGTTGCTAATTGTGGCGATAATGAGTGGGAGCGCCTAAAATTTGTTGTGTTTTTCTGTACTTTTATCTGTTGTTTTTTCAAAAGGATGTTATTTTCCCTGAGTGTAAGGCAGCAGTTTTCATGGGTATCAGGCAGGTAGTTGGGGCAAGCTGGGTGGAGGCTTGGCAGGACTGGCATAGGCACACAAAGAACCCACAGCAAATCCCTTCTTTAATTCCTTCCTAGTGTTTGTAGTAACTTTCTGGTTACCACTTTCTGTTGCCAAACAGGAAGTGCATGATGATTCATGAGCTCTCTAGTGTTTGGGTGTGGCTGGCTATATAAGCCACACCCAAGATTCTTCCAGTGCTTCGTGTGGCTTACTGTGAGCTATATCAGCAACACACTTGCAGTGCTCTGGATCAGCCAGCTTCTGCTTACCTGCTCCGGATCATCCTGCTTTGCTTACCTGCTCCGGATCATCATACTTCTCCTTACCCGCTCCGGATCATTCTGCTTCAGCTTACCTGCTCCGGAAGAACCTATGTTCTTACTCCACGCCACAGCTATCCCCAATCAAGAGGGGACTTCTACACCGGCACCTGTAAGAACAAAGAAGAACTGCGTTAACACGCGCACATCAGTAATGCTGCGAATACTCACCGAATCTTCCCGTGACGCTGCAATCCAGGTCAGTTGTACGAGCGCACAAACCCCTGCAAAAGAAAGAAGAGACATTATTCATTGCGCTCGCCCCAATAACGGGGACACTTATTTCACTGCGCTCGCGGGGCATACTTACCAAAAGCCTCAGTGTATACTTACCCAACCACCAAGTCTCTCGTAGCGCTAAACCCAGACTTGAGGCGCTAATACCATTTCTCGTGCAAGGGAAAGGAAGAGACATTACCAGGCGTGCTCGAATTGAAGGCGCTGCGCAAACCTACCAGCAGCTAGCTTCTACACGCAGCGCTACTCACCCACAAAAGTACCGGCAAACAAAGACAATACGGACAATTTTGGACACTCCGCATTCTCTGTGCAACGTTCACTTGTGGGAAGGACTTTCTAGTCAGTGAAGAAACTGGCGCCTTGAACACTCGGCCTCGCTGTGAAGGCATAAAACAGCGTTTGGCATCTGAACTCAGCCTACAGACATTGGCACCAATCACATGAGGGAATCGTGCCCCTGCGAATGCAGGATGGAGAGCACACCCTACTAAAGAGCAAGGTAGGTATTCCTCCGGGTGAAACGGGAAGTGAAGACTCAGGGTCACGGGAGGCTTGTCCATCGCTCCTGCAGAGACGCAGGTGAGCGCAACAGCAGTGGAGTGGTCATTTGCACAATTTCTGGCCTATCAGTGCATGATTTAATCCTCAGATTATAACCAATAGATTGCATTTCTTCCGTTTTATAGAACAGTATATCAGAGAAATCATCAATTTTTTTAAGAGTATGTTGCATGGGCACCCCTCACCCACTTAATTTTTATGAGACCAATTCTATGCCCCACAGCTCCACTGCTTCAAATTAATTGCTTACAACTGCAGTTGCCAAGCCACACTCAGCTTTATTGAACATATTGTAACGCTCACCTGATTCCCGCAGAGGCGCCGGTCTTGACTGGGTGAATGCCGTATCTTCAAAGGTGATGTGTAACACACGGTTGGCTCTTTGGGCTGGACCTCTGTGCACTGTATGTCTGACTCGAAGAGTAAGATGTCTGCAGATAGAAAATATGGGATTAATGAACTGGGGTTATTGGGTGCCTCTCTCCTCTTCCCTTTCTCTTCTCCTGTAGAACCCCAAAGGTTAACGCCCTCACCTTAGGTAAGTGAACGCCGAGCTCTCCATCTGCCTCGGGGCAGGGTGCCGTAACCAGTTTCTTCACTGGATAAGGGTGCAGGCCTCTTGACCTCAGAGGACTGCTGTCCGTCGTTAACTGCACGAACGGTAAGTTCTGGGCACTTCAAATGTCTTAAAAGTCTTTTGTAATGATATCTCTTGTTTTGCAGGGTTCCGGCGATGGCGGATGGTGGGCTGATGAGAGTTGAGGATCGAACCCGCGTGAGGAATAGAAGCGCCTGGAAGCACGTAAGTAAGCGCTTGTAGCCTGCTTCACGATGCGCACTAACTGTCCCTTTTATCTTGCAGGTACAAGTTCGGAGCTTTAGAGAAGCTGAAGGGTGCTGGAATACCCACTGGATTCGGCGTGGGAAGGAGTAATGGCACGTGAGTAATAAAGTTGCCCAATGTCTTTAAACGCACCTTCTTTTGTCTTTCAGATGCGGGATGCAGCGCCGAAGGCCTCCGGAGCGTGCGAAGAGCTGGTAAGCTTTTGTCTTTCAGATGCCGGAATGCAGTGCGAAGACCTCCGGAGCATGCGAAGAGTAGGTAAGCCTTTGTCTTTCAGATGCCGGAATGCAGCGCGAGGCGTTGGTGACAGCCGATGGACCAGGTAAGAGATGCGCTGCCACTGAAGACCGTAGTGCTAACCTGTTCTTTCTTTGTCTTTACAGGTGCTGCTGAAGACTGGATTCCAGGATGGTAAGCCTTTGTTCCCTTAGGCCCAGGATCAGAAGCAGAAGACATGATGAGCGTTCTGCTGCAGAGAATGCAGAATAACGCAAAGCAAGATTCATCCATCGGGTGTGGTTTAAATAGCCTCCTGTAGTGCTTAGGTGTCTCCTTCCACAGCCACGCCTAGGTAAGAAAAGAGTTCCTGCTTTCCAGAAGAGTTCCAGTATTCTGAACCTAGGGAGTGGCTCCTGCCCCACCCAACAGGAAAAGTAGTCCCAAACAGAAGAGGATCAGGGGTTCAACTGGCAGGTAAGTAAGCAGCATGGTCTGCTGCAGGTAAGTCCACCCAAGCATTATGAGCCCGGCGCTTCCAGCGCTGGGACTGGGCATCTTTATGAGCCTGGTGCCACTGGCGCCAGGACAGGGTCCAAAAGGTCCCAATTGGGACCGGCTGGCACTCGGAACCGGGGTTATGGGTCTGCTTCCAAGGGAGTCGGGCAAGTCCTGATCTTTTGGAAGCAGAGATCATGACACATATAGTACTAGTGCAGCTGTTGAAAGACAGTTACGTAAAATGCAGTGCAAATTATTTTAGTATTAATTTGTTCATGTTTTAACTTAAAACCTTACAAACTCATAATACAAAAGATACAATCAATAATTCATTCATAATTTACAATTTTCCAACAAATACCTCAGAAAAATACATTACTAAAATCCATTACAGCCATCTAAATATTTTTGATTTTCCCGAATTAACCCCTTAAGTGCCAAGGACGATTATGCTCGCCCTTTTTGCATAGACTTGATTGAAGCTCAGCAGTATTGAGCACCATCACAACTGCTTCTACTAATTACATCTGTATCAAATGGCTTCTATCAAAAAAGCACAACAGTGCATGTGTTAAACCTCTGGAGGACCCACTACAAATTCTTTCCCAGAATTATTCAGATAAAATAAAAGCAGGATCATGAATACAAAGTGAGCAATGCATAGGCAATCAAGTGTTAGGTGCCTTCCTTTTTCTGAATTACATGTGCAAAATCTGCAGTTAGCCTGTGGGAGTTCGACTTTTGCAGGTATACAAATGATTTCTTTTGTTAAAAGAATATTAAATCTGAATTTCCTGAATATATTCCTATGTTTTATACTCTCACTCCCAGTTTTTTTTTATCATCATCAAATTTAAGGTAGTTAAGTAATTTGTAATTTGTTATATTGGGACATGCTTCACATCAATCACTCATAAGTTTTTTGCAAGGAGCTGAATTCTCCAATAGAGTTTCTATCATGAGCCCCATGGTCTCCAATTTGATGGCACATTTTCTCAGATAATTATTTACTCCATCACATATATTCAATTTAAAATCTTCATATAATGAATTCCTAGAGGGTAATAAACATTTCCTGCATAAACTAAGCCTATACCATATTAAGTAGAATGGGTTTCCTCCTGGTTATCTTGCTTAAGACTTTGAAATGATTTTTTCTAACACAATAGTTGATGCGATACAAATTCGCTTTTATTGTTGGTATTCTGTGCGGTTTTTCTCAATACAATGATAAGTGTTTTTTAAACACTTGATCGCATTTGTGCACTTGGTTAGTCAGCTGACACGTGTTTTGACCCGGGGAGTCTTTATCAAGGCATGTAACAATTTCTTTGAGCCCCATGTGGGGTCCTGGTAATGTTATGGTGGCTGTCCTTTAGGCAGTCGTGGCTCCTGTTGGGCCCTGTGCGCGAGTCTGGATCTCGTCCTGTGTGGCTGGTGTGCGGCTTCTGTATTAATCTTATGTTCAATGATACCAGCCCTAACTCGAAAAGAATCATAGAAATAGGGGCTCCATTTGGCAGGGCCAGCATTTTCTTTCAAATTAGACCGTCTATCTTTTGTAAATCCATTTCTTCTAACAAATGATTTTTCAAGTCCCTAGATGAGCGCAGGAACAACTTTCCCTTCATAAGACTATCGCTGGAACACTGGAACAGTTTCAATATTTATATTTGATGCATCTCACCTGGGCAGTTAATTGGATAGCTTTCTTTTTTATATTTTCAAGAAATTAACTTTTATTCGGTCTAGCTGAATCCAAAATTCCTAAACATTTCAACTCGCTCACTGCTCCTAACCTATCTTTATCAATCTGCCACCTAAAATCAAGAGGTTTATTTCCCTTCATGAATCTGATAACCTTTGATTTCTTGAGCTTATTTTAAAATAGTTAATTTGTGTGTAATTTTCAAAAGCTAGCAGACTTCTTTATAATCTTACTTATGTATCATAGAGGAGGATGTCATCCGCATACGATATCCAAAATCCCTTCACTCAATTCATTTTTGGGGAAATGGTTTTTCCAGTGCCTCTCCAAAATCCGAGGTATATACATTTTAAAAATCACAGTGACAGAATGAATCCCTTTTAAGGCCTTGTTGTGTTCCTATTGGCTTTGAAATCTGTCCATGAATATTCATTCTTACTCAGATGACAGTATCCCTACATAAATATATTCTAATATTCAATAATCCATTTGGGGGTACACAATATTTCGTTTCTTTCAGAGTATGGTACAATTAACTCTGTCAAATGCCAGCGAGAGATTGATACTCGGCATAAATATGGGAAGGGAATTATTAGCCCAGGAGCTTTTTTGTACACACATGTAATGAGGTCCTTACTCCTCTCTGGAACCTGGTTTCATTTTTATTTTTTAAACGTCCATGCGTACAAGCTCCTAGCTCTTAAAATTAGTCATACAAATCTTAGAATCAACATCTAAGAGGGCTATTGGTCTATAGTGTGCAGGCTCCGATTTATCCCCTTTTAAAACATTGTCACAATATGCAATGTTTGAAAGGAACTAGGTATAATTGTTGCTTTAAAATTAATTTGTTTAAGTGTTGTATGGTTAAATAAACCTTTTAATACTACCAATAAAATACAATCAAAATTCAGTACAATTCATACACAATTCATATTCAACACTTAAAATCTCTCAAAACCATATTCAATATTACAATTTCCTAATGTATTTAAAAAAGAATAGATTGCAATAAAACTAGGAGCTTTTATCCATGTTAAAACAGACAAAACCAAAATGGGCCCAATACAATTCATACCACATTGCGACAAGCCAATGCCATATCGCTCAATTTTTGTTCTGTTCTATCTTTAACCAAATAATGGTACAAAGTAAAATTCTACATTATGCTATTACCAGAATATAATAGACCCCATATTTTATTTGAATTAAAATGTTCTAGTTGGCGTCTAAAATTAAAATAGCCTTTGACATAAAAATCATATAATCCCGGACAGTCATTCAATAAATGTCTGAGTTTCTACCTCCCTCTTGCAAATACAGTAAATGTAGCGAGTAGTTCTAATCTTAATTATTATACAGTTTCTTCAAGTAAGTGTACAGAGTCTCGACAGGAAAACACATCCAATAGAAGTGAAACCTTTTATTTTTTGAGAGCATACCTTGTTGTTTCAGTCCCATATATTTGCTGGTTTCTTTATATTCTTCTCTACCAAGGACATAATTTACCTCCTTAGTATTGGTAACGCCTATTAATTCAAGGAAGGAGAAATGGTGTTTTTTCCAATTTTTAGGGCCCGAACATTGTGTTGAAAATACAGAAACATTTGCCAGCATAGCATGTTTGTAATAAAAAGTGTATAAAAAAAAAAAAGATACCTGTTAAAATTCTTTTTAAACTAACCAAAGACATTGGCCCTAGCTCATACCTTATTGCCTCAATGGGTGCAGAGTTCTCCAGACCCAGCATTCTGCACCATCATTTGCTTTCCAGTTTTCTTAACCACGTAGTTTCGCGATTGCTGAACATTTCGAATCAATACAATTATGAGCTAATTGTACACTCTAAAAACAGCATTGCCGACCGAACAAAGGGATCTAGGCCAAGTCGCCTCACTAACAATCCCTCCCCGGGGAAGCATGATGAATGATACCCTACGTTCGAACATTGAAAAATGTATAAGAGCAAGGTCATTAACAATAGACATTAGGAATAGTTGCAGAATCAGGAACTCTGAAAAGAGGGTGGTGGTTACGAATGTAATCCAGTTGAAACAGCAATTACAGAGAGATTTAGAAGGCAAATCACTACTGATAGACTTCAGTGAGATATTTGACACCCCGATGACGGATGCCTTGTCATCTGTGGAACAACACCCCACCACTTTACAAGGTCAGGATGAAATTACCAATTGTCTTGCAGTAAATGCATGCATTTCTGGGGACCTAACCAAAATCTTCACACATACACCTGACAATACTGCAGTAACTACTTCCAACTTAAACACTGCTGTAGTCCAAGTTCATGCAGTGGAACAATCCTCTATCAATTGTAACCAACATGAAACGAATACTAGAGCGAATACTCTACTTGCCATAGGTAAATCTGCTCCCGCATCATCTGGAAATCGGACTCATATAATTCAAAGCACGGAAGAAGAGGAACCCCCTCTCAGCAACATTCCCATTGAACTATCTGCCATCAAGGTCATTTTAGTTCCAGATACCCAAACTGAGAACCTACAGAACATGACTCCCCTGTCAGGTATCTCGATCTATCCCAAATCATCCATATTATGTGGGAATTCATCAACATGCTCATCGGCCTCCTATTCAAATCCTACTCCACAGAGGTTGGCGAACTATAAGAAGGAATCAGCTCCCTTTGTAGAACTTTACAGCTCTAATGTCATTGGCTAAATTGGACAATAAATTAAACTATCAAACTGATCTGTTAAATAAATTATATGAAAACTGGTTTGAAAAGTATTACTCCAAACACCCTGGTGCATACTCAGTTACTAACAAGTTACAAAATATGCCTTTATGAATAAGAACATGCTCTCCTCCCCCTTCTCTAGCAAACTCTCTGCCCAAGAGCTTAACACCCTGTACTTAACTGATGAAGTTATTCATGTTCAAACGTTATTCATGTTCAAACATTAAAAGTCCTCCTACCAAATGAAATCAATGAACCAGAATCCGAGCTCGCACATTTGGATTTGAAGATTACAAAACCTACCTTCGAGATTTTCGAGGCCCAAAATAAAATACAAAAAAAGCATGCAAAACCCATGCAATAAAAAACAAATCTAAGAATCAAAAAACATCACCTAAACGGTTTCAACTAGGCTCAAGGAAATGTATACAAATCCTAACATCTCCGGATAAACAGTGATTTCAGTCAAATATAAGAACTGTGAAAAAAGTGAAGAGAATAGTAAGATGCAAAAGAGGAGCTAAAAGATCTGCACATATAGTAGAAGATCTACAAATCAGAGTCAGACCACGAGGTCTCTGAACCTTTAGACGATCTCACTGAAGCAGCAGAGAGATTAGAACAGCTGACCACTACTAACAGTAGATTCACGCAAATTCAAAATCCTACTCCCAGTCAACCTAAAATTCTATATCGATTAAACAAAGAAGATAATGAGATGAACTCGCTCCAATTGTGGAAAAAAAGGAAACAAATAGAGAGAGACTCTAGACACCAGTTACCTTAAAAACATACATGCAGACTTCTCAAACACCTATCGCACTAATAACATTCAAACTAACACATCTGATTCTAATGCTGTAATAAATAAAGGGCAGTTATGTTTAGCAGAACAACAGAAAACAAATGTAATCCCTGTAACAAAAATGAACACACCCATCAACGTAAAAAACTATCATACGTTGATTTTACAATGTAGACCTAACCCATGCCTATAATATGTTTTGAATAGATCCATCATTCTTAATGTGCTTAGTGATGTTCACATTCTAGAAAACATAAAATACTGTGAGATAACCCAAGTTGAGTTTATAGAAGGTAATAATACTAGTCTTGTAAAATTATGGATTCAATCAGGTGTATTTGGGAATATGCTGTGCCAAGCGAGAACCCAATTATATCAATTAGGTTTTATCCTAACTCAGGACCATACAGATAATTGCTAGGGAGGAAAGTGAACCAATCAATATGGAACTATCCAAAAGTAAAATCAGTAAGTTGAAACAGAAAGCATTCATAATCCCACGCTAACAGTTACTTGTTCCCAAGGACTGTCTGAAGAATCCCAACAAATCAACCTAATGACCACTCAATTAAGGTCAAAGGAACCTGTAAATCCAAATCTAATTACACGATGATAAAAACCAAAAAAATGTGCATCTATGCAGTCTTTGTTGACCTGCAAATAGTGTTTGATTCAGTACCAAGAAACCAGCTATGGCAGGTTTTGTTGGAACGGGGGGGGGGCTTTGAGGGTGTCCCCGAGTCGCTGGTGGTAGCCGTCTCCCAGTTATATTTGAACAACACAGCTGTGCCAAGGTGGGGGCCTTGGTGGAGAAACTACCAAACATTTAGGGTTGACATTTAGGGTTGACAGGGGTTTGCGACAAGCGTCCTTGCCCCGCTCCGGTTTTGCCTCTATATAGATGAACTTATCCTGAAACTGTTTGTTGAACGACATGGGGGCAGGCTTGATCCCCCAAATTTCAGCACCGTCATCCTCCCGGCATTATTTTTTGCCCATGATGCAGTGCTGCTGGCAACATCACCAATGGTGATCAGGCATGGTCTCAAATGTTTTAGGAACATCCTTTAGCAACACCCAGATTTTCCGAGACGACAAGGGAGTTAAGGCCTTCTGCCTATACCGCGGCAGCATCAGACTACTGTGGGTCATGAATGGATAAGCTCATGAGCAAGAAAATCAGCCTTGTATGAGGGTGCTTAATGTATAGCTGCACTCAAGCTGTCTAAAATAGTGTCATAGGTGACTGTCACTTGTGTAGAGGTGGTGTATGTGATTCTAACAGGTCTGGGCTTCACCTCTGATGATAGGTGCAGCAGGAATAGTTTGCCGTTTGGTATAAAGCCCATTAATAATGTGGCCAACTGGTTGTGTCCTCAATGATGTATAGTTGTGACTGGATCTGGCACTGTAGTATGTCAGGAAGACGTTCTAAGTTCTCCTGAGCCTCTTCTCCCTTCATGGTGAAAAAACGGGATTACTGACCTTCTTTTGGTTCCTACCGCATGAGTGAGGCAAGTGTCCTGTGCTTTACAATGTTGTGGGGGTCATGTTTGAAACATGGTTGAGAGGGATCACCCAGTCAGTCCTCCAACACTATATTAAGGGTTGTGGTTGTTAGGCTGCTCTCAGACTGGGTATGCTGAAGGATTGTGTCCAGAGTGGTTTTGGAGTGCCTGTTCTCTGTGCTCCTTTCCTCCAAACCTCAGATCTGATGGGTAGCACCAGCCTCTGGATAGGAGGTTTTGCACAGCCCTCTCGTACAAGGGGACTTATCCTCTGCAGTGAACATGTGTCCCTTTGCTGGGGTTAGGGTCTCAGGAACCCCAGCCTCACTTTCCAGTTTCTCCAAGGGATGTCCGACACCCCAGACCCTGGCAGCATTTTCTAAGACCCTTTGGTTCCCCCTTTCCAACAGCTAGATGGACTGGCCTGGGACTACTGCAAGCCAGTTGTACTTAAGGGTAATTTCTGATAAGGGATCTCTCTGGAAGGTTTTTCCTGATCATCTGGCAGCACGAAGAGTAATGAGCTGTAGCCCTTTTATGCTGAAGGGAGTGCTGGGCCATGTGGTAAGTCAGAATCAAGAGGTGGACAACTCAGTATAGTTTTGGCTATGAAATGCTATTTATACAGAAAGGCTCCCCACTAAAACTCTATCACTCAGTTCACTATACTAAAAGAAGCGCACATCAGCTGGTTGTCCAAATCAATGTTGTGCTCTGCCCAGAAACCCTTCTAGTCTTATTCTAACCTACAACAAAACCTAAAGAAAAGGGTATAGGGTTCTCGCCTGACTTGGCTCACTTTTGATCCAGACAATAGCCTCCTAACTCCTTGTAAGGTGGTGGTTTAAGAGCTGTTGCTCTTTTTACAGTTCTAGCATGGATGAGCTTCCAAGGCTCCTGCCCAGGGAAACAAATCTCCCTAGGGCATTGGCCTGTGGGTCACTAATAGTCTTAACCAAGGACTTTCAAAATGGCTCAAGTGGCCAAGGCCACACTTCGGTTCCAGTCCATCCCTGGGGTCTGTGGTTCTCGACCCCCTTGTGTGGTTTTAAGTCTCTTGGGCTATTTGCTCCTTGTCCCTCTGTTGGGCTCTTTGAGCCCTCAGCCCCTTTCGGTGTTGATTTGATCTAACCCCTGCATGGGATAGTCAAGACTCTTGCCTCTTCTTGGGGTGGGTTGCGGTTCGGCCCCGATTAGGCCTTCCTTTCTCAGGCTCTCACAGTAGTTTGGGGGATATGGACTATCGCCCTGGCTCGGTCTCTCAGCTCCCTTCTGTAATCGTATTCTCTCACTCTTGTGTGGGGTGTTTAGATGCTCGCCTCTTTTTGAGCCGTCGGATTGACTTGGGGTACATGTAGTTTTGTATTGTCTCAGGCTGTGCTGCAGAACAGTCCCTTCTGGGTTTCCCAGTCTGCCACAAAGGCATGAGGAGTTTGCTTTTGTGCTTCGACTTATAGTAGTATGTCGGGGATTGACTGGATCTTCCACCCTTTCACCCCAACTTGGGTCATCCCTGGCCAGTTCGCCCTCCTCCCAGCTCTCCAAGCGTCCTGCGTACCTGGGACGTTCCTCAGGGCTGGTGGAAGCGCAGCTCCTTCTTCTCGTTTGGTCTCCACAGCGATGCGCTGGTGCCGGTTCCTTCCCGCGGTTTCCAGGACGATCACCACTCTGGCAGTGTCGTCACTTATCTGAATGGCGGGGGCAGGCTCCTAGAGTTCCTGGCCTGACATCAGGGAGCAGTGCTCTGCACGCTTCCTCACTACCCAGCGCTCCACGCCGACAAGAGTGGGATGTCTCCCTATTTCTGCCTTCAAGGGGGGCGGGCCCACCTCTGTCCCGTCTTCGCGGCCTGGCGACCCTCACTCCAGCTAGCTCCTTTCGTCTTCTTCGTATCGCCGAGATGCTCTTTTTACCTACGTCTCTGAATTGAGATCAAGAAAACATGGTTCCGTGAGGCCGAAAGCAACGCGTCAGAAGCCAGGCCGTGTACAGTACTCTTACAGCGTTGTGAGGTCGTTCACAAATAGCCAATGAAAACATTGGCTTCTTGAGGCAAGGGAGGATGGTAAATATTCCTATTAATAGCAGGGTTTGAAATTGAAGGGGCGCTGGGAGCCATTTAGCTTCTGCTTATAGCCTAGTTAGCTCAAAACCAACAGCTGCCAGGAGCTACGCAAGCCAACTAATCCCGAACTAACACAACTATGTGAATTTAACTTTGTTCATTTGGGACAATCTATAAATAAACATTAGGACACATCTATATAACATTTAAAGCATAAGGTGTCATAAATATTGGATGCAATTATATGTTTGCATTTTCTGTTGAAGTTAGATTTATGTAATGCAATGAACTAGCTCCGTGTTCCCTAGTGGTATTACTGCTGGATACCCAGGAGCTGCTTGTAGCTCCTGCACATTCAATCCTAATTTTTAACCCTTTTAACGGTTTGCCTGTCCTCCAAGGGGGATTCCGCTTGCCCTGTCCCCTAGGGAGTGTGTAGCCTAGTGGGCCCACCTCCCTAGTCCCAAAGGGGGTGGCTCCTTCTTGGGGAAGAGAGGACGAATTCCATAGATTTGTCATGGCCCCGGTCTTGCTGTTTTTTTCCTTGGGGGTGCGGGGGAGGATCTTTGAGTTGAAAATCGGCCTGGTGATGCCTTTTTTCCAGGTTTCCTGGGACTACTTAGATTCTCTGGCCATCCCTGGGTTTGGTCGATCAAGGAAAATGGTCCTTAACTTAAGTGAAGCAGTCCTACCGAGCATCCTGGATATGGGTTTATCCATAGTGCATGCCTTTTCGCCCCTTCCCAATTGGTCTCTGTGAGGGATGTCCTCCAGACTCCACTTTCTTTCCTTCTGGTTGTTGCTTGTGATTCTCCATGAAATGGCCAATTCTCCCACGGTTCTGGGGACAGAGGTGTGTCATTCCTATTCGGTTCAAGTATGTGCCGGTCTGATCGTAGATCGGTATTCTTAAATATTTTCTGTTTTGAGGAAGTACGAAATGGAAAGTAATTTTCAGATTACCTACCTGTAATATTCATTACACCTAGTCCTACAATTCTTCACTATTCCTAATCCATACATGCAATGTTGGTGGGAGATTCTGGATTTTTAAACACGTTTTCTATTTTTTACTTTCACCCTCCTAAAATAATTCAAACCCCAATGCAATCCAATGGAAAAACTCCATGGTCCTGCTTTCCGTTACAAAATCTTCCTCCCAGTGCTGTAAAATGTTGCCATGAATGCGAGTCCTACACTTCGTCACAGTACGGACACCCACTTCTCCTTCCCCGGTGGAAAGATCACCTAAGTACACTTATTATAGATCAGAGGATTATGGGACAAGTCAGGTGCGTCATACCCCATGCTGTAAGGAGATGTGGTTAAGAAAAAATAAAAAAAAATGTTGGGCAAGGGTTCTCAAGGCATAAAATAAGCAGTGTCGCGCAGCAATTTGCTATGCATTTCTGTAGGTTTGCTAATTAAATGGCACTTGTGTAGCAAAGTTAGCTATTTAAGTTACCATGTTCAATGAAAGCACAGCTCACCCTGCATTCCTCTCGCCTTCAGAGCTCTCTCCACCCTCCTTTCACTGTAAGTTTAAAGGGGCTAATGGAGAGAGAGAGAGAGAAAGAGAAAGAGAAAAGCAGTAATCGTGCCCTTCACTCATGTGCCAAACAGCCTGTGTGGGAGTGCTACGAACATTTTATATATATTTTTCAAATAATTGCAAACCAGAAATAATCAGGATAATACTGTTATTATGCAAACTGTTTCACGTCTGCCACAGACCAGTATGTGTCAGTCATTTTTTTTTTTTAAGTCTTTCAATTCCTTTTCTAAAAATGTATTAGTTTACATAATGCATAATTACAGTATTGCTCTGTAAAACACTGCATTGTCTCCATGCTTTACAGTGAAGTGTATCTAAATCTCAGTGTTAACTAGATTTCATTTTCTTGGGAAGGTGCATCATATTGACGAGTGGACACCTTTGAAAATGTACATGACCACGCGGCCAAATGCTTTGATGGCAAACAGAGTCCTGTGGCCTGCTGGTTGCATACAGATTGCAACGAGTGCTCACCCCATGAGCTGACCCTATACTCCTTGACATGCTATCTTACCATGTTGGTTTATACCCACTACCCTGAAAGTGAGATGGCTGCAAACTACAACATTCTGCCTAGTTTGCCCATTTCTCTGCCTGCTATGCCTTCCACTCTGCTTAGTATTTTACATAATTAATACACAAAGCTAACTTGATATTTCATTAAAGTAGCGATCAATAGGTTCATCCAGTCTGTACATCTACAGACCTACTGCAAAACTGTACACTGTAGTTGGCCTCCAGAGCTCACTTTGCTCTTTGATTATGATTACATTATATATTTGCACCTGCAGCAGAGAGAGCTGGCCAAACTGTTTTATGAGCCTTTTTATCATATCTATGTGTCCATTCATGCAGCTAACCTTTTTACAGACACTCACCCAGGGCTCAATGTATTTTAGCCCACTCGCATAGTCAATTAGACTTTAAGAAGGGCCAGTGCCATTTGCAGGGGATGTTGGAAACTTATTTAAACTTTACATTGTTTGCAGTAAATGTCAAATAAAAGTTTCACTGTGCATGACTGGCCTCTGGATCGCAGCAGTGTGCCAAATTAAAGTGGGATTATGTTGACATGCACCATTTTACAATAACAATTTGCAAGGCCTGACTTATCTCACTAATGTCTTACTTCAGCGTTATACAAACTGCTGTATTGTTGCTAATTTTATATCTTGGGTGCAAGTATCTTCTGGCGGCATTAAAAACATTAGTACAAAATTGCTAATCAAATGGGTTTGTTTGCTAATCAAGAACAATTTAATTAGCAAACTTTGCTAATCAATTTTTGAAAACTAATTTTTGCCTTGGTTTCTGTAAGGCGAATCGCCTTCCACAATACTGTGACAAGGAATTGTAGGTCTAGGAGTAATGAAGATTACCAGTAATTCAAACATTGGTTCATTTTAAGGTACATAATAACGAAATGCGTGTTTTCAAATTGTTGGGCTCTTATTTTTAGTTAGATATACTGCACAGCTTGTTGGGGGGAATAAAAAAAAAATCAGAGCACCCATACATACCACTGCACGAGACTGCCAGGTGAATTCTGGAATCTTTATTGTCTGTGATGTGGGATTGGCGGGGAACGATGGGGGAGACCAAGGTGGATCATAACGAGGCAACAAGCTAACTTTGGCAGTAGCCCTCTAAAGACGCTGTGCGTAAGGTGGGGGGGCTAATGCCCACAAAAATTAGGACAAAGTGCGCCAAATGGGCAGAGGAACAAGATGGCGTGCATTGCGATTGGCCAGTAGAATTTGAATCAATAGAAGGTACCCAATGGTGGCAGAGCTAAGCAGATTTGGCTCGGGCCTCCCTGCCACTCTGGAACTTGCGGATAACCATCTCCGGTTCCAGAAGCACCTCAAAACCTTCCTCTTTGATTCTGCCTTCTCGCCTCCTCTACCCTGCTCTCTCTCAGGACCTGGCCTACCGTCTGACTTCCGGGCCCAGCTACCTACTCACCCTGCTACCCACCAGCACTGCCTCCTGGCAATCCCTTGCACTAGGGTCTGTATCTGTAACCATACAGCCCCCCCCCCAACCCCTTCTTGCTGCGTTTGCCAGACACACCCTGTCTTGCCTTAAACCCAGCACTTGCTGGCTGCACTGCCATTGTTGGTTGTTTTTTATTATTTATCTGTTTTTCCTTTGCTCAGCACTTTCAACCTCCCACCTCCCCCCCACCCCCCATCCATGCACTTGCTGTGTTCTCAATGTCACTGGGCCTAGTAAGATCGTCGTTTGCTGTTCTCCCTTGTCTCATCGCACCGAATCACTTGTGTACGAGCGCGATACAAATAAAATATCAATATCAAAAGTACGGTCTCCGCCAATGTTAGCACTGACATAAGGTAACTCATGGGTGGTGCAAGGGAATATGTTATGCAAGGAAAGATGTATGATACTTTTCCGCAGAGTGGTGTAGTGCCAGTTGCGTAAAGTGAACGGGACGTGTTTATTTTCACTTGATTTGTCATGATGTAATACAAATTGAGAAGACCAAGATGTTGTGCTGCTTTTTGTATTAAAGTTGGCGCTGCTGAAGCACATGGCTGCGTAACGGTTACACTTGTCAACGTTAAAAGGGTGTGACTCAACAACAGCTAGCTTGCCCTTCCTTACCTGATTTAAGAGGGTTTGCATTTCCTGAACACCACTGATCTAACTTCGCGCCGCCTTCTTGAGCTCGGAAACGGTGGAGCACATTACTTAACGCCGAGTTATCGAAACATGGGCATCCGCTCACCGGCTGCAAAGAGTGGCCGCGCCTCGGTGCATGAGCGGAGGCCGTTGCCGGGCAATCAGTAAGTGCACAGACCTACATACACACCGCCCACGCCGTGCGCAGGGGGCACGTCGCCTGCACTGATGCACTACGACACTGCTTTCGGTTTCGCTTTCTGAGAACTGTCCCGAGAAACCAAGGCAGCTTTCCACTGGCCACTCCTTCTTCCGTGTTTGGAAGAGTTACAACATTCCGCTCCAGAGAACAAACTGCGCAGACTAATACACGAGTGACAAAAGTTTACGATTTTTAAAAGGAGAATATCCGTTAGGTAAGTTTTTAAGTTATGGTCTCAATTTTTCCATTGGAATGTTTATCACGTACTATTTTAGGAAACGTTTTCCAATCAGTCGTATTTCTTCTGGATTTACCACCTCAAGTATGTAATCAATTGTTGCATTTGTAAATTACTTATGTCCGCATTTCTCTCAAAAAAGGTTACACAGAATAGGGTTGTGGCCTTGTAGGGCAATTGTTGTTTTCCTCATAGGTTTCCTCACAGTAATGCTGCACAGTAACTTGAACAGCAGGTACAGAAACAGCCGCCCGAGTAATCAATCAGTGCTTTAAATGGGACATGAGCAATCTAGCTGTACGTTTTGGAAACTTGTTATACTTTG
Organism: Ambystoma mexicanum; assembly: GCF_040938575.1. NCBI lineage: Eukaryota > Metazoa > Chordata > Amphibia > Caudata > Ambystomatidae > Ambystoma > Ambystoma mexicanum. The sequence goes on along the minus strand of NC_090931.1, from coordinate 1,284,219,929 downwards.
TCGTGTGAGATTCTATACTCCGGGTGGCTTTTAGTCACATATTAGCTAAAAGCACAAGACAGCAGGCGGGGAAGGAGCAGAGCAAAATAATGATCAGTTCTATGGTAGAAGTTCTACCTCTGTACAGAGTGGCCACTTTGGTTGTTACTATGTTCTTTGCATACATTTTTCAAATCAAACTGAAACTAAAGCAAGTTCACTTCTCGCTTTACCCACATGATGGGGCATTTAAACTCTATGCGGACAATGGCTTTGTCAGTGCCTCACTAAGGGGGGAGGCTAGATTGTATAAAAACTACAGAGGCAAGTATTATGCATTATTTTCTTTTTCAACTGATCAGGCAGCAAAGAAAAATATATATTTGACAAAGCTTGTATTGCATCCTAACAGTATAGCAAATAAACGCAACATGGAGTCCCTACAATCAGGACGGATCCCAGCATAAAAAAAGCCTGTGCAATTAGTCCCTCTCCACCTTTAGTGCTCTGAAACAATAGCATAACTTCACAGTGAAAATATGATCAGTGAAAAATAATATATCTCGCCTTACATGTCTGACTGCAGCGTAGGGGGGAAATCCAATCTCGTTTTCAAACCTATCACTCCTTGCTAACCTGCAGGAGAACAAATGTAGAGGGGTATCCCCATCCATTAAATCTTGTTAGAAAGAATAATAATCACCTTCTCACATGAAAGGAGGACACAACACGTCTTACTTAAAACTCTTTCTTTATTTAACCAACTGTCTCTTCCTCCCGAGGCTCCTCCTCTTCCTGCATCATCTCTCCCTTAAACCTTTCCTTCACCTTCCCCTGACAATATCTCCTTACGTCCATGTTACATTTCTTCAATAAGTCTGCATGGCCTCTTGACAGTTTGCCTGGGTCGCCCATCTGCCATGTCTCCCGTCTGGGGGCTGTTCTCGCTCTGTTGTCCTTCTCCTTAGGGCGCCCTCGTCTCCTGTCCGGTGTCTTCATCAGGTTGAAGTGTTTGAAAAACAACGGGTTCCTTGTGATGGACCTTTGTGCGTTGGCGGCCGTTATCATAGTCCCTTTTATCTCAGTCACTCTGTTGGGGGGGGGGTCGCTGTTGTATCGAGCATCTGTCTTTCTTTGCATGCGGTGCTTTACCAGCACCTCTTCTCCTTCTTCAAACTCCTTGTCCTTTGCTCCCCTGGTCCGGTCGCTCCTTTCGTCGCCGCATCCTGTGCCCTCACTTTGTCTTGCAGCATCATCCACTCTCTGGTTCACTCTGGGCTATGGTGGTCCCTTGGCGTAGGTGCGTCCTGGATTGGTATGCCCTCCTCAGTTCTCCAGGTGCTACTCCGGTCACTGAGTGTGGCGTGTTCCAGTAGTGGTGGAGCATGCGGCACACGGCTTGCTGGATCGACATTTCTTCTATGGTCGCCTTCTGAATGGTCCTCTTGATAGATGACATAAACTGATCTGCCATTCTGTTATCCTGTGGCCACAATGAGGTTATCCTCTGGCGATTGAACCGTAGATGTTTCACAAATATTTGTAACTTGTGGCCATTGAATGGCGGTCCATTGTCAGTTTTAATGGTGGTTGGATGCCGCACTCGCTGAACACTTCGTCCAAGACCCCATCGGTCTGGGCAAAGGCCGTGGAGGATGTGCGTTTGACGATAGGGAATCTGTAGAACTCTTCAATAATTTTTTTTTTTTTTTTGTTTTATTGGTTAATCATAGGTAAACCTTTAACAAACCTCAAATAAAAGTCCGAGGAACAAGAGTCCAAAGTTCCTCTACTAAAGTATTATTTGAGTTCCAATCGGTTTAGTTATCCCTCCAATGGAAGTCTTTACCGCAACAGATGCACCCAGTAGTCTTTAGGGCTCCTATCTCTCCTCCATTTCCGTTTCTTCCTGGTCCAGATTTAGGGATTCGACAAACTTTAGTGCGTCAATAGTTCGACCCACCTTTTCCGCTGTTAGAAGGCGTTCCCAGTATTCTTCTTCTGTTTCCATCGTGATGTTGCTTATATAGTTGCCCAAAAACGCTAATCGCTTTGGTACCAGAACCGGGCATGTTAGCATCACGTGTCGCACTGATTCAAGTTGGTCCTTCATTTTGCAGAACCTGCAGATCGCTGATGCTTTTTCAATGAGCCGTCTTCTCAGCTTGACCTCTCGGGAATACCAGATATTTAATCTACATCGTAATAGCAGATCTCTATAATGTTTAGATGGAAATTTCTGAAGATATGGTGGGAGAATATTTAATGCTTTGCGTTCCCAGACGATGTTATGAGCCCAGTTTCCTGCCAATTTAGTGACCTGGGTTTCCTCCCAGTCTTTTTCCCGCAGAATTCTTTTGGCCTTGTCAGGATTACACTTTAGAATTTCCAGTGAGATACCTAGATGTTCTAAGGTATCCTCACATCTCTTCTTCCATTCATGAAAAATTATATCTTCATTGGGCATACCAGGTCTTGCTAAAACATTAAATGGCTGCGCCGGTTTGTCCAAAATACACTTCCGAAATAATGAAAGAGATTTCCACACCGTGATTGAAACCATAGATTGAAGTCTAAGTTCCGATCTTATCAGAACTAAGGGCAGTGAGTTCGGAAGATGTAAGATCCTTCGCCAAAAGTAGGCCTCGCACAGATTCCAGCTTTCCCATCCCAAAGACAAAAGTGCCTCTGCTCCATATGTTAACACTGCCACCACCTTTTGCTTATAAAATGTGATGATTGGCTGCAATGAAAATTTTCCATATCTATAGTGCAGTAGGATTCCTTGATTAGTTAGCGCTGCGAGTTTCTCTCGAATAAGGGTGTATTGTGCTTGTTCATTGCAATTTTTATTTATCCTAATACCCAGGTAGATGGAAGTATCCACTTCTTCAAGTTTCTCTTGGTCCAGCATCCATATCTGTCGTTTCCCTGCAGGTTTTTTTCCCACGACTTGATTTCATGCACAGTATCATTGATTTCTTTACATTGATTTGCATGTCATTTTCTTTCAGATATTTGTTGAAAGCTTCAATTCTACGTTGCAGACCAATAGGGGTCTGATCAGCAAATACTGCATCATCTGCGTATAACATCCACGGGACTTCCATACCGTTCACTTTTGGAGGGAACGCACGGATCCTTTCTTGGGATGTCTTCATATCCGCCATATAGAGGACAAATAGAAAGGGAGCCAGAGCACATCCTTGTTTGATTCCCCGAGTGGTATAGATTTTTCTAGATAACCCTCCATTAGCAGTAATTTGGACCTGGATTGAGGTATTAGTATACAGCGCTTGGATTGCTGCCAACAGGGCGTTCGGGCATCCCCAGCTTCGCAATTTCGACCATAGTCGCTCTCTGTTGATACTATCAAATGCCTGTTGGAGATCAATAAAAGCCAGATAAGTTGTTGCATTGTCTTTCAAAGCCTTAGCTTTTAAAAGGTTTAACAAGAACAGGTTTAGAGATGTCCCCACCCCGCTTATAAAAGCGGTTTGTCTTTCATCTAGGATGTTGATTCTTATGGCCCATTTTTTTAAGTTCATTAGTAGAATGGCCGCAAAGAGTTTCCCAATAGAGTCTAACAAGGCTATTGGCCTATAATTTTTGGGGTTAGATCGATCCCCCTTTTTGAAGATCGGAACTATATACGCCTCCGTCCATGTTGTTGGAATTTGCCTTTTTTTTGCTATTTTTTGAAAAGGGCATAGATCAAATCCGTCCAATCTCCGCAGTTCTCTTTTAGCTTTTTGTTGGAAATGCCATCCGGACCTGTTGCCCTGGAACTGCTGAGCTTTTTAATAAGCATCCGTATATCTTCTCTGTCAAATTCAAAATCCCATGCTGAAGTCATATTTCTTTTTTCTGGGGGTGTACCCATGGTTTTCCCCTTAAACAATGCATTATAGTGCCGATACCAGTCCTCCTCTGAGACTTGATTTACACCAATTGCCGACTGATTCAGATCTCTATTATTAATTAAGTCCCAAGTACTTCTTGAGTTGTTGGTAGATAGTGCCGCCAACATTTTTTCCGCGTCTCTTTGAGTTCTTAAGAAGCGGGTCGAGCGCAGCCAGTTTTTATAGGTTTGCCGGCATTTCCGCAGGAGAATCTCTTTCACCGGGGAATTTTCTTTTTTAATACGTTTAAGTTCTGCTCTATATTGCTTCCTTTTAGTGACCACAGAATCATCGTACGCATGCTTTCTTTAAATTTTATTCACTTTTGCTGGTTCATACTTAACTACAAAAGCTTCCAGGAGCCATTTATATTCTACTGTCTCATCGCCTTTGTTACCCGCTTCTTTAAAGTCTTTAACCAGCTTCGGTATAACTTGATTTTTAAGTCTCAGTCGGTTTCTTCCCCAGGATACTTCTGTTTCCTTCCATTTTTTCATCGATGATGGTAATGTGATATTCCATGCTAGTTCAGTTCTCAAGAGGCTGTGATCGCTATTTGCTTGTTTGATTATTGTAAATGTTTTGATCCAGGGTAGCGTGTTGTTTCCGACAAAGCAGTAATCTAAACAGGCCCCTGTTTTACCGCTATGCCATGTATTCGCACCCATTAGATCACCTTGGGTCTGACTATTTAACATCCTCATGTCACGAGTACACATTTCCTTTGTCCAAAGACTTTCTTTACCTCGTAGATTTTCTATATCTCTTATTTTAACTTTCTTGTCAAGGAGTTTGATATTCAGATCCCCATTTAGTAAAATTAGCCGTTCTTTGTCTTCAATCATAGATTTATCTATTGCATTCATGATGGTTTTTAGATAATTTTTCTGGTTCGGCATATTTTCACTCCAATAGGTATTGATTAGAGTCATCGTCGTCATTTTTTTTTTTTGTTGATTATTTGTCATGTTCTCAGATTTCTCCTTAGTGTCTTCTTTAAGGTTGATTGTTAATATCTGCACATAGGGATTTGGGATCACATGTTCCAAAACTTGTAGTGACGAGTCCAATTTCTTTAATACCATGAGGCCTGCATAAGGTCTACCTCTAGGGCCTTTCTTAGCCGGATTAAAGTAAACTTCATAGCCTTCACACATAGGTGCTTCACGCAGCCACGACTCCTGGATCGAAATTAGGTCGTAGTCAGCCAGGAAATCACTTTCCATAGAGAATAAGTGTTGAAAGCCTCGGGTATTCCATGAGGCACAGGAGACCGATCTTTGCTGGGCCTCCTCACTCTATTGCTTCTTCTTAGTGGTGCTCGTATTCTTTGGTTCAGGCCGCTCATTCGCTTTCAGGCCTTTTTTGTCCAATGTAGAATTACCCTTCTTTGGGTTATCCGAGTTGTCCACCGTAAATTTCAGATTTTTCAAATTCTCATCTGAGAACTTCAGCGAGGTGGCATTTGCTTTCTGAGATTTAGCATCACTCTTTATTTCCACCTCCTTCACTTTGTCACTTAGTTTTCTGGGCCTTTTCCCCAACTCCTCCATATCTCGTCCTTTATTATTATAGTCCTTCACCATATATTTTTTATTATTGCCGTCCTCCATCCCCACTTCCCTGGGTCTCCCTTTGCCCCTTGTTGTTTCTTTTGGATTCTTCAGTTGACTACTGCAATCTATGTCCTCCAGTCGATAGCCCTTTAGTTTAAGGCAGTCTTCAGCCTTTAGGAATTTTTGTTTTACTTCCTTTGAGACGAGATGTAATATTACTTGATCCATCCTTCCTTCTTTTGGGAATTCCACAATTCTTATATCGTCAGCTGAAATCGCTCTGAGCGCTGGAGTTTGTTTGCATAGAGACATCACGTAGCATCTATTCAAGAGGACCTTCCTCGGCCCCTTCGATGTAGTTCCCAGTTTCACAAAGTGGTCTTTGGAGGAGGGTGTTTGCTTATCAGTTAACGACTTTCTACTGTTCTTACTGCCCATACGATCCTTTTCTCTACTGTGACTTCTTTGTTTTAGACTAGGCTTCCTTGGTTCAAAGTGGACGGTTTTTCCCTTATGAACCAACTCCCTCCTTTTGTCTTCTAGTGTTTTAAACCTCGAATATTCTATTTCCATGTCATAATCATTCCAAGGCGAAATCGTACTTTTTTCTGTTTCTTTCCTAGGTTTACTAGATCGATCTTTTTTTTCTGTCTGCTTGTCCTTCAGATGGCAATTCAGCTCGTCCCTCTCCCAGTTGTCAATTGTTTTCCATTCTGACGGCGTGATGTTTCCCCACCCCTCTTCATCGCTGTTATTTGAGAAAAGTTCGATTAAATCACTCAAAACGGCTGATTGTTCCAAGTCCTCCATTTTTTTCATCTGCTGATGCCACAGATGTTTTAGATGCAGTTTCCCCCTCGGCTTCTATGCAATCCAAGACACCCATCACGAGTTCTCTTCTTGGCTTCTTGGTACACTGTGGGTTTTCCCTTCTCGGTGGTGTTCTTAGATTCCTCAGGAATGCTCTAGATCCATTCACCTTTCGTTTAAGTGTTTCGTTTTTGGTTTTTTTCCCCTTTTCTTTAAAATTGTTTGCAGGCAAGGTTTCAGGTTGATGTTCCTTGGATTTATTACCCGTACCTGCAAAGATAGCAAAGCTCAATTGCTCTTTTATGGGGGAATTGTCTTGTTTTTGGCCCTCCTTACTGCTCGGGGAGATAAGAATTACATCTCCACATCGCTGTTCTGGTTCGATGGGCTTAGTGACTTTTCCTTGTTTCAATTTCATTGGCCCGTTACCTCGGTTAGGCTGTTCTACAACTTGCAGGTCCAATTTACTTTGTTTATGCTGGGATCTCATCCATTTACAGTCTTCTAATACTGCTTCCATAAGGAGTGATTTATCACTAGCGTCCCTTCTGGCCAAGTCACCCAGACGATTTTGCCAAGTCTGAGTTTGTTCTGCTTCTTTATCTACTCTTGAGTTTAAATTCTGTAGAGAGAGACCCGTTTGCCGATTTGCTTCCTTAATTTGCAGAATCGTCGTGGTTACCTCTTGGACTGAATCTTTAATGACTTCATATAGTTTCAGAAAAGGAGCCAGCGAAATATTCAATGAGGTCATCAACACTTTTTGAATATGTTCACTGTCCTTAGCTCTCTCAATTGCACAGGCCTCACTAATAAGTTGTATTATTTGGTCTTTTTGAAGGAGAGCTGGCGGTGTCATTACCTCATCCATTATCGAGGTCTGTGTCATTTCAGATGCCCTATTGTGATCGTTGACCATTGATTGTCCCTTAGGGTCTTGATGTCGCTTATCTGAAATGGATTTGGTTTTCTCGAAGTTGGTCATTTGCAGTTGATTGATGGGTGACTGGGAGTTCAAAGTAGACTCCACGTCATCCATCATACAGGGTCCCCCTTTGGTTTGATCCCTGTCCAGAGCGGCCATCCTCTCATTTATTAGGGAAAAGCTTCTCCTTTTTTCCCTTTCAATTTTCCCCGTCAGTATCATGATATCATACTTGATTTTATTTGCCAGACTTAAGTTAGTCAATTTTATTGGTGATTGCATCAAGTTGCTGCTAGTCCCCGGAGTACCTGGGAGGGTCATTCCTTCCGTTTCCATTGGACCTCGCTTATCTAGGCAATTCTTTGGAGGGTAGTTCTCATTACAAACTGGCACTTCAATCGATAACTCTTCAAAGTGCCCATATGTACAACTCCTCTCGGTGACTTCTTTTGGTTTTGAGTCTTGTTGGGCTACCTGGTTTCCATCTTGTGTTTTCTGAATACTTTTGACCTTAGTTAAGGGAGCACAGTTATCTTCTCTATAAGGTTGAAAAATGTCAAAAGTTTCTAGGTTTGACCCCCTTGGGTTCAATTGTGATATTTTCCCCTCCTTGACAGTTGTAGAATCGACGTGGGCCTTTTCCCATTGGGCCATTTCATGGTCTTCCCAATGATCTCCAAAATCCTCAAACACTTGAGGATCCTTGCTCATGTAATTGTGTGTTTCCCTCTCCCCCTCCAGATTATTTGCTGGTTCTCTTGGTAATTTAGGGGAGGTACGTATACATGGCTTTTCCCCAACCTCTTGTGAGCCTATCATACTTACCTCAAGTTCGATGCCTGTTTGATTAGATCTTTGTATCGGGTCATCACCTAGTTCACCCGAAGAGGGGGTCTCTTCGCTAGGAGGTCCCGGTAACGCCTCTCTCATCTCTAGGTTGCTTTCAGGAACCTATCCTTCGATTATTTCCTCAAGTCCCATATTGTCTAGGTTATCCAAGGTCTCCCCTGGTCGATCTTCCAGTGGGAGATGGGGCTCAGCTGGGTTCATAGTATAATCATTAGGAGTAGTGACCCTCTCACAATGGTGGTTTCCTTCTGGCTTCCCACTAAGGTGCGAACATCCCTTTACATGATCTAATGACCTTTTGAGTGTTGTAGGTTGAGCTTGACTTCCGATTTTCTGGGGAGTTGGCTCACCAAGTGAAGGAACCGTACAGGCCATTGGTTGAGTCGGGGTATTTGGTACTAATAAGAGAGTATCTAATTTTGATCTTATAGGGGGGCTAATACTCCCCATGTCTGTAATATCCCCCACAGAACCGCTTTTTCGCTTTTTACAGAAAGGTAGACGAGTCTGTTTCAGCATTTGCGATTTTTGGGGATATTCATTGCTCTCAGTCACCCCTGGGAGTGACGCCAGTCTTTGCCTTACCTGCAGCCTTGTTCTTAGCCCCGTTTCCGGCTTATTTGAAGCTGCAAGGAATGATTTCATCCCAGCAACTATTTTGAGTAGGGATCAGGTGTAGGGGTATGCGCAGTCACCACGCCACCAAACAGCCACACAACAGCCGACGCCCTCTACTCCTATCGGGCTCAACGCCGCGAGGGTGCGCTGTCTCTGCTTTTGTGGCAGAGGATGTCACGTGAGCGGTCACGTGAGCCACAAAGCTCCGCCTCCTCCAGGAAGCGAGCAGTTGTCTGTGGCTGCCTGTGGGTGCGCGAGTGATGGCAACTCCCAGCGCTTATTCCAGGCACAGGCGCAGCGTCCTGCAACTCCCAATGGTCGGGTAATGCGCGGTTCAAGGTCCGTTTTCCGAAATGAGAAACTCTTCAATAATCACCAAGAGGTAGTCCCCTGTTTCAAGTGGGCCATAAAAGTCCATTGCGACCCCTCTCCATACCTCTTCGGGGATGCATGTCGGTTGCAACAGCAGTGGTGGGTCGCTTCTTGATGCACATTGGCATGGTAGGCAGCTTCTCACGGTGTCTTCCACCGTAGCGTCCATGAGTGCGAACCATGCTGATCACCTTAGTAAGTTCTTGATTGCCTCCACCCGCGGTGTCCTTCATGAGCCTGCTGCACTACTCCTCTGTGTAGAGACGACGGGATAACTATCCTGCATCCTCTCAGTGGTAACCCCTGCTCGGAGACTGCTAGTTCCATGCTGATCTTGGACGTGCGTTCCAACTCCTGTTGGCTCACTCCCTCACATTGGCGCGATAGCCTTTTAAAGTAAAGTCCCTCCATTTGTTCAAAACGGTGATGGCCCACCTGGTTGACGGGTCAGCCTGTGGCGCTCTGGCTATGTCCTCAATGGTGAATGCGGGTGGTAGGGCCTGTTCTGTGACGTTGCATAAGTATTCTGCATCGCCCCCCATGGCAACGGATCTGTCGTTGCCAGGTGTCTTCACATATAGTCTGCCGGGTTGCTTTCACCTCATCAAAACAGGTCCATCCCTGTTCCTCTAAAACCATTAAGGACCACATTGACACCCTTTTTCTGCAAACTCTCCTTTGCCTCTGGCTCTTTCACCACCCCTCTTGAACACTCCCTTGTGCATCCTCTCCTCAAGAATTCCTCTGCTGATCCGTCATGTAACCACATCACCCACTCTCTGCAAACTACTGCCCAATTTCCATTACAGCCTTTTTGGGCAAGCTCCTGGAAAAGCTAGCCATCTCTCAGCTTAATCTCCATTCCGACTCTGTTGGCTCCCTCCATGACCACCAATATGGCTTCAGAGCTGCCAGAAGTTTGGAAACTGCTCTCCTGAACATCTGTGAAAACCTGCTCTCAAACCTCTATTCTAACATTCCCTCTGTCCTCATCCTACTTGATCTCTCCTATGCGTTCGACACGGTCAACCATGCCACCCTGCTCAATCGTCTTTGTGACAACCTCGGTATCACTGATCATGCTCTGGCCTGGCTGACCTCTTTTCTCTCTGATCGACCCTCCCAGGTACAACTTTGGTCCTTCCTATCTTCTATCTCCCTCTCCACATGTGGTGTCCCCCAGGGGTTTATTCTCTCGCCCTGGCTTTTCAACCAATACCTGGCAACTCTCGCTTACTGCATCTCAATGTTCTGCTCAACTTTCCAGTGCTATGCTGATGACACCCAACTCATTTTCAGGCTTCCTTCAGCCTCCTCCTCTCCTTCTCTCATCTCTGATTGTCTAATCGCCATTCAAAATTGGTGTGCCGCCAATGACCTATGTCTAAATGCCAACAAGACTGAGATGCTCCTTATTGGTACACCATCTCCATCCTTCCCTCTCACTCTCTAGCCGGCCTCCCTTGGCCCTCCTCCCACCCCCAACTACACGGCTAAGAACCTTGGGGTTATCTTTGACTCTACACTTTCCTTCTCCACACACATCTCTGATGCCTCCAAAAAATCTAACTTTTTACTTCCCCTCCATAGAAGGGCTCTGCCTTTCCTCTCCTTCCCTCAATAGCTCACTGTCTCCCAAGCTCTGGTTCTTTCCAGACTGGATTACTGTAACAGCCTCTTTCTAACTCTACCTGCCTCCACTCTCCGCCCTCTGCATCTAATCCAGAACAGGACTGCAAGACTTGTACTTGGCCTCAAGCCCTGGGATCGTATCTCTCCAGCCTTGAAATCCCTTCATTGGCTCCCAGTGGATGCAAGGATTCAATTTAAAACCCTCTGCATTGTGCACAAGGCTTTCTGGGGCCTGGGTCCAAAATACCTTCAACTATCCCTCCGTAAATACCTCCCTTCTCGAGCCCTTCGCTCCTCTACTTCAAACTCCCTCAGGGTTAGTCGTTTTGCAAAAAAACGAGCTGGGGGTAGATCCCTGTCTTCGGCTGGTGCCTCCCTTTGGAACAGCCTCCCGGCCACCTTGAAACTTGAGGAAAAACATCTTCGGTTCCGGAAACTTCTCAAGACCTTCCTCTTTGCCTCTGCCTTTGCCCCCTTTCTCCCCTGTTGATCTGTTTCTTCTCATGGCATTGTGCACCTGGCCTCCCTCTGTTCTTTCAGGCCCAGGTACCTGCCCACCCTGCCACCCTCCTGCACTGCCTCCAGGCCACCATCTGCACTAGGGTTCTGTATCTGTACTCATACAGTCCCCCTACCATGTTTCTTCGGCACTTATCAGATATACCTTTCTGACTAACGTTCACCTGCCACTTGCTCTTTGCATTACCATGGTGTAAAGCCCTTATTTATTATTTATTCTATTTAATATTTATTGATGTTTTCTCTCCTCTGCTTTGCACTTTCCACTCCCCCCTTTTCCTTGCACTTTTCCCCCATTTTCCTTTCCCATGCACTTGCGATTTCTTAAACGTCACTGGGCCTAGTAAAATCGCTGTTTTTCTGTTTTTTTTCTTCTCACTTGTTCCCCTCCCTTTTTGCCTGGTCGCGCTCTGAAACACTTGTGTACGAGCGCGATATAAATAAAATATCATATCATTTAATTTCCTGGTGGGTGGACAATGGTATAGTTATATTCTTGGAGGCAGATAGCCTGCCTTTCGATCCTGGGGGGCATTTTCGTTCTTGGTTTGCCAAACAGTGATAGGAGAGCGTGGTGGTCTGTCACAAGGGAGAACTCCTTCCCCACTACAAAGTGATGGATGTATTCCCACGCCCATACTGCAGCCAGGCTCTCTTTTTCTGTCTGCAAATATGCCCTCTCCATCGGAGATAGGGACTTGCTTGCGTACGCTACGACAGAGCTCGCCGGGAAGTCTGGCTTCTTGTGTTGGGCCAGGATGGCTCCCAAACCGACTGGCTAGTGTCAACCACCAGTTCTGTGTGCCATCTTGGGTTGAATTACACCAGATGTGTTGCTTTTGCCAGTGGCATTTTGATTGCGTCGAACACCTTCTGGCATTCTCTTGACCACTTGAATGGCTCGTCCTTCCTTAGGAGCCGTCGCAGTGGCTCTGTGGTGGTGGCGGCATATTTCTGTAGATATTGAGTGCAATACTCTGCCATTCCTAGGAAGGATATGACTCCCCCCCCCCCACATGGTTGGGCTCCTGCAGCTTGTTAATAATGTGCAATTTCGCTGGGTCGGGCTGCATTCCATCCCTAGAGAAGATGTGGCTGTAGAACCATAGTTTTTCCTTACTGATTTTACATTAGTCATAGTTGAGGGTGAGTCCTGCTGTCTTCAGGATCTCTCACACTTCTGTTAGTGCCTGGACATGCTCCTCTTGTGAGGTGCCGTACACCAGGATATTGTCTGAGTAGTTAAATGCCCTTTTGACAGGGAGGAGCAGGTGCCTGATGGTGTCCTGGAATATCTTTGCGGCAGAGGAGATCCCAAAGTTCAACGGCTTGCACCGGAAGAGGCCATCATGGGACGCAAATGTTGTGATTCCTCTGGAGTCTGGGTGTAGCTCCAGCTGGTGGTACCCCTGATTTAGGTCTATTTTCGAGAACTTTGTTGCACAGTTCAGGCTGACAATCATGTCCTCTTTCTTGGGTCCTGGGTGTCTCTCTCTCTCTCTCTCAATGGTGCTATTTGCCACTCTCATATCAACACAGAGGCACAGTATGTTGCCGTCCTTGGGTACCATCACCAGGGGGGATATCCATGGCGTGGGCCCAGTCGCCTGTTCGATGATATCATTATCCAGAAGCTGTTGCATTTCTCATGAGACAGCGTCCTGTAGGTGGAACCCCACCCTGCGTGGGTCTTTTGCTGGACGGGCTGGATTTGTTTGTTGATGTGGAGGCTGATTACTGTCCCTTCTAGTTTGCCCAACCCTTGAAATAGCTCAGGGAATGTGTCTCTGATTGACTCCTTGGTAAGCGGTGTCACCGCTAGGTGGCATATGGACCCATAGCCACGTTGGCCTCCAGTGCATATCACCATGTCGTATTTTTTCCTTTGAAGGCAAATGATTTTTCAAATTGGCCTATTGACTGGAGTGGTACGCTGGCCCCCCATTCAAAAATTGCACTGGATGGTATTAGCTCATGGGTGTTTCCTGAGAGTCGGAACTCCTGTTCTCCCATAATGTTATGGTTGCCCCAGTGTAAATGAGGAACATGTGTGCGACTGCGTCCATCATCACCTTGGGTGCCTCACTGTCATCTAGTACTCACATTCATCTGGGAATTCAGGGTTGTGTCTGTATACTTCATCCCAGTTGAAGTATTGATCATCTGGATAGCCATAGATATCCCCATAGTATTCTGATCTCAGCTGTGCCTCGTTTGTGGGGCTTCATCGTATTCCGACCCTGTTCCATTGCTCTCACCGTCCCCCCTCGGTTTTTGTAGGTAGGATTGGGCTTGTTGTGGGGTTGGTTGTGCCAGCCTGTAAGGTATCCTCCAATTAAATTGTGTCACCTGTGCTTGGTGAGTCGGTGGGAATGGCCTCCTTTCTCTGCAGACTATCTGGAAGTGCCCTTCTCTCCCGCACCTGGAGCACCTCAGTGTCATTGCCAGGCACAGCCCTGCATGAGGAAAAAGCTGGCTGCATCGGTAGCACAGCCTCTGGGGGCAGCACCCTGTTCTCGGCTGTAGGTATCCCTCTCTCTGTGGTCCTCTCGGTGGCGTCTGGTGGTCTGCAGTATTTCTCTTCCCATCTTTCCCACTAGTTAGGGCTGCCACTGTGTCGTCTCTATCTGTTTTCTTCTTCGGGGGTCACAATTGCAGGGGCTTGTATGTTGACCCTCTCATGCACCCTCGCCATCTCAATCACTTCGTCAATCGTTAAAGGTGTCTTCAGGAGCTGTTTTCTAAGCACAGACGACAGGCATCCTTCAATGATCCAGAGCACGATCGATTCGTCATCTGGAAAAGCGGCGAATTGGCAGTGTATGAATTCTTGTCGAAGCCATGTAATGAACTCCACCATCTTGTGAGATGCCTGGTGACATTGGTTGAACACGTAACGCTCATGATTCCGGTTGGGTTGAATCACAAGCTTCTTGTCCAGGGCAGTCACCAGTGCTTCATAGGTATGTCACTCTTTGGGCGGGATAGACTTGATAATGCAGTTTATCTCCATCCCAGCTAGATTGGTGAAAATGTCCTTCAGTACCGGCAACTTCTCTTCCCCAGCTACCTTGATGAAACCAGCGAATTGATGAAACCAGCGAAATCCTCAACCCATACCGTCCATCTGGGTCCTTTGTCTGTTTGAGGCTGGAGACTGAATGGGGCAGGTTTCCTTAGGAATGTGATGCTGCTTACGGTGTGTAGGGGTGCATCTTGACCCCCTGCCTTTCCTGGTCTACCATGTCTGCTGGGTCTGTGATACTTTGGCGTGCTGCTGGTTTCAAAGGGGGTCTGTGTGATGCTTAGGTCTTCCGCCCTCACTTCCTGGGTGTCCACTGCTGGCGTGTAATCGGCCACTGTGGCCACTATTTATTTTCTTCTTTATGGTGGGCAGTGCAGGGACCCAGTGGGTGATTTTGTGGCTGCTGTGGTAATGGTGCCGGTGCCTCACTGGATGTCGTGTGGCCTGTGGCGCTCTTTGCTTTCTATCCCTTGTTCGAGGCTTCAGTGGGCAGGGCTTGCAACCTTATCGCAAACATTGCCAGCACTCGGGAGGAGTTTGTTTGCGGGCCTCCTGAATGGTCTGTGGTGCTCTTTTTCCTCGTTGCCCCCTGCGGGGCTGCGGTGGGCAGGGCTAGCTGCCTTATTGTTAATGGTGCCGCCGTTCGGAGTCTGAATCTCACATTGATGTGGCCTGCAAGGTCTCCTGGCATTTGCGGTCTCAGCTGCTGCAGGGGTGCTGGGACAGGGCACCAGAAAGGACGCTGGCACGCACGCACAGCAAGGATGGCCCACTGGCCAAAGGATGCCGGGTGGCTGGAAGGATGTGTGTGCACACACAGAAGGACGGCATCTCGCTGCCTGACTGAAGGCGGTTTGCTGATCCCTTGTTTTACCCTCATCGCCAGTTGTTATAAGGAATAATCACATGAAAGGAGGACACAATACGTCTTACTTGAAACTCTTTCTTTAACTAACTGCCGCTTCCTCCCGAGGTTCCTCCTCTTCCTCTTACTGCATCATCTCTCTCTTAACCATTTCTTTGCTGCTGCCTCCTCCCTCACAACATATCTCCTCATTTTAGGTACATCCCAGGAATAAACTTTGAAATATTTGACTTCTTTCCATCCACCAGTATCTGAATGAAGAGAAAAGAAATTGTGGGTGATAGGTACAGAAGCCAACACAATCGTTATTAACCTGACCTCCAAAATGTAGGCAAAATAGCAAAATATAAGTATCTGGTAATTCCACTGCATACTCGAAGAGGGAGGGAAACTTCACGTTTATTTTGTCTCACTGGAGTGGGAAAATCTGTGTGAAACACTAACAATTACCATAACCAGTAGTTCAGAGGTCACTACGGACAGTATTGACTATGACAGCTCCATTTGAAAAAAAAACATGCAGAAAGTCTAATAGATTGTAATTGCTATTAGCATTCCAGGCGCAGATAAGAATATATCTGATGCTATAATGCAGAACAAACTTTCGTTACCCTGTGTGGAAAAGCAATGTCTCTGCAGCATATTGACCATTCATATGTAGGGCTTGTTTGAGAAGACAAGAAGATTGCAAAAAATGTAATATCGTGCTGGTTGAAATTAGAAGAAAGGTAAGGCCAAGGATGAGGTGTACACCTTGGTGACAGTTACCACTATGTGATTTGTTGGGGGCATGGGGCGGGAGGGGTTTTCAATGGGATTGTTGGTTTTTGGTTTGATGACTGGATTTACAGAGTAACAGGGATGCTGCCGAAAGTTTGGGTACCCTTGGGAAATGGCTGAAATTAATATGGTTACCCTAAATTTTCAGGGTTTGAACTCGCCAGTAAAATGCTGATCGATATTGCTGCACCTGTCTGAGCTTAAGGCCACAGTGGTTTTTTCTCCAGGAAACACACATACTCCCTAAAGACGAAGAGCGCATGAGGCATAGGACTTTTCCTAAGCAATACTTTGCATCCAGCGGATCTAAGATGAAAGGGATGGGGATACTATTGAAGGACGATGTGGGTTTCAGAAAGCAGTTCTTGTATAAAGACCCTGAAGTGAGATATCTGGTGCTGGCAGGGACGCCGGGGGACCAGATGTTCACGTTGGTATCGGTCTACACCTCAAACGAACGACAGGATCATTTCCTGGCCACGTTACTCCAGAAAATAGGGTGCTGGGGTGAAGGGGAAGTGGTGGTGGGTGGTGACTTCAGTTGCGTTATGGACCCCAAATTAGATAAAACATTAGCCTCAACACACAATGATAACAGATTTCGGCAGGCCCTAGGGAAATTCTTTAGAGATCTGAACTTAATAGAAGCCTGGTGGTTTTTTCACGAATCAGAAAGATACTATATACACTTCTCTGCGGCACAAAGGGGTTATTCCAGAAAAGATATGGTCCAGATCTCATCCACTCTAGCTCCCTAGTCACGGCAATAGAGATTGTGGTGCAGTACCTTTTGGATCACGCCCTGTTGCTTTTTCAAATTGACATGCACAGACCCCAAGAAGGGTAATGTAGACAATGGAGGCTGAACGAAGTGATCCTTAAAGACGGTGCATTAAGATCCCATGCAGAGAAATTAATTACTGACTACTTTAGGGAGAATGACACAGGAGCAGTGGATCGGAGACTCGTATGGGATGTGAGCAATGCGGTTGTTAGGGGGGGATCTTTTTGTTGTTGAAAATAATCGTTTATTAGCATTTTATAACATAGTAATGGACATTACAGGGCCGCGGTTGCATCAATTCAATAACACACCTGGCTGCCCTCCATTTGCTTTACTCACCCGCAACCTTTTCTCCCTTCCCCTCCCCCGTCTAGAACATAGCACATAAAACCATTAAATAATGATGTGAGATTTGAGGCGACCGCTAAACATAACCATTTCCACCATGGCTCTTTCCTTCACTTAGCTTAATTACCATATTTAGCAAAAAAGGCAACCCCATTTCTCCAATCTTAACTCTGGATTCATTCAGGATATGCGTCATATGTTTCATTTCATATATTCCCAGATTGACCAGAGCCATTCTTTTTCAGTGGGGACTTTGTTTCGTTTTCAAAATTGTGCCACACAACATCTAGATGCTACCATCATGGTGTGGGTCATGTGATTCCATTGGTCTTCCCAGTCATTTGTACCCCATACCCCAAACAGGAGGCCCCATGGTGACAGCTCTCGTGAGTTTTTCGTCAACCCTCTTGATCCATGAGAGCACCTCCGCCCCCCCCCCCAATAGATCTGTATCTGAGTACATACCCACCACATATGGTAGTAGTCAGCATTTGGGTGTCGGCATCTCTAACACCATCAGTCAGCTCCCGGGTACATCTTGGCCAATTGGGCCTGGTGGTGGTTTCAACGGTGTATAATCTTAATTGCTTGCATGCTATATTTGGGGGACGCCGAGGATTGTGTAACCCTCCTGCACATATTGTGCCATAGGTCTTCTGTTATTTCCCTTTGCAAATCCCTGGCCCATCGTTCCCTTGCCATCACCTTGAAGGGGTTCCCTCCTCAATAATACTTTATATAGAGATGCTATATGGCCCTTTGTGTCTCTGCTCTGTATAAGTGCTGTGAGAAACTCATGGTGACACAAGTAAGACAGACATAAATGATCACAGTTCAAGGGTGTTTATTGAGCAATGAATAATGGTATGTGGGTTGGAAAAACTCCTAATGTAAACCTATATCTAAGATGGGCACAGGCGTCGACCATCAAATGAAAAATAAGGCAGACCTGGTGGCACTGTGTCAGAATTAAAGGGCCTATACTAAGAAACCTATTGCCAAACCTTACAACTATTACAGAAAAGGGGTGTGGGATAGTTCTCAAGCAAAGAAAGAAGTGTTCTCAAATAATAAGTCAGGATGCAGTTGTTTGGGTCGCCCTTCCCCACGTTTTAGCACTGCGTAGGATGGAAGCTGGTGGAGCACAGTACAGTCTTGGGCTTCTCTAGCACGAGACAACAGTTCCAATGGAAGACAGTCTTGTGCTTCTCTAGCGTGAGCCGACAGTTCCAATGGCCGTTCTCAGGTCCGTCGATGGCCAAGTTTCATTTCTCCTGAAAGTCTCTTGGCTTTGGGGCCTGATGTGTTTATATAACCAACAAAACAAAAGTTCCTTTGACAAATGAAAGTTCATTCCCAATATTGCTCGGGTGATGGGTTCACCTTTGGTCCCCCTCTTCTGGGCTGACCCTTTTCCACTCGTATTTCTTTACCTCTGTTATTCTTTTCCATTTATTTACATTTGTATAGCGCACAAAACAGCCCCTGGGCATCACAGCGCTGTTACTTGTAATTAACTTGGTTACAGAAAGGCAATTTTTAAGAAATACATTACACACAGTAGGATAGCACAACATTTCATTATTCATATCGTTTGTGCGTCTTGATTTCGCTGTCGTGTGGGCAGTGATTAAGTGAAGAGCAGTGTTTTTACAGCCTTTCTGAATGCCAGGTGTGAGATTTCTCCACAAAGTGGGGGTGGTATGGTGTTCCATTGCATAGCTGCTAGGTAGGGGAAGCTGGTGCCACCAGCTCGGGCTCTCTTGATTTTGGGCACTGTGAGCATGTTCGCATATGGTGTTCTTGTGGGTCTTGCCGCTGAAATGGGGTGGACTCTCTCTGAAAGGTAAGTAGGGGCGGCTTGGTGAATGCACTTGTGAGGCAAGGGCTTTAAAGATGACTCTCTTTGACTGGAAGCCAGTGAGCTTGTTTCCTTGCAGCCGTGATGTGCTCCCTCTACTGGATGCCTAAGGCTGTGCGCTGGGCTTTATTTTGAATGACCTGTAGTTTAGCCATGTTTTTTGTAGAAGTTCCTAAGAAGAGGACATTGCAATAATCCAGTCTCGAGCCAGTGATGGCTCGTGCAATGGTAATGGAGTTTTCTTTGGATAGGAATGGTCTGGCTGCGGTCATGAGTTTAGCGTGGTAGGCCACCGCGGAGGTGATGGCATTTACTTGTCTGGTGAACGATCAAGGTAGACTCCCAGTGTTTTTACTGGGATTCTGATACAGTCATTGTTGAAGTGGCTGAACTTGTGGTCGAGGGTCCTGAGTGTTTCGTTGGTGCCAACTAGGAGAAGGCCGGTTTTGTCAGAATTCAAGCATAGTCCATTTACTGCCATCCATGCTTGGATGGTGTTGTATATGTCATTCAGGGTCTTGGAGTCTGTGTTATATTCTCCTGTTAGGGTGAGGAGGATCTGGGTATCATCAGCATAGTTAGTATATAAAATACCCAGTGAGTCTAGAATGAGGAAGAGGCGTGACCCATGTAGTACACCGCACAGAATGATGGTGGGTGAGGCAGAGGTAGAGTCCGAGAAGACTTGCATGGTTCTTCCTTGCAGGAAGGATGAGATCCATGTAATGGCGTCTGGTGAGAACTTGGTGGCTAGGTGGTGGCATAGGACCTTGTGATCAACAAGATCAAAGGCCGCTGTAAGATCTAGGAGGAGGAGAAGAGCTGGTGTGCCTGCATCCCTAGCCTCGTCCATCTGTTTTTTTTATGTCCAGTAGGGCAGTTTCTCTCCTGTGCCCTGGACGAAAACCTGATTGGTGCACCGCAAGGAGTTTATTATCTTCAATGAATTTTTTAACCTGGAGGTGGGCTGCTTTATCTAGTATTTTGAGCAGAAAGGGCACTGTTTTGATGGGCCTGTAGTTATTGGGTGAGGATGGGTCAAGGTTATTTTTTTTTTATAAGAGGGCGTACCCATGCTTCCTTGAGGCAGGAGAGGACTTTGCCAGTAGCAAATTAAGCGTTCAAAAATGCTGTAAGGAAGGGTGTGAAAGGACTGGTGCATTCTTTGATAATTCTAGCTGGGCATGTGTCTCCTTTGCAATTAGAGGGCTTCATGGATTTCATGATATTGATCATGTCCGTTTTCTTCAATTTTCTTGAATGAGAAGCATGTGCAGGTGTCTGGGGATGGAGGTAATGCAGTTGCTGGTGGGGGGGGTGTTGTCTTCAGGGATTGTCTGGTTGTTTCAATTTTGTTCTGGAGTGTGTTAATCTTGTTGATCATGGCTGATTGGATTCCTTCACACCAAGTTTTGTCTTTGGTGAAGTTCTGTGGTGCGGGTGTAGGGGTTTCTAAGTCCCTAAAGATAGAGAATATATCTTTGGTGTGGGATTGAGCTTCCAGTATCCTGGTTTCAAAGGAGTTGGCTTTTGTTCTAATAATAGCTTGTTTGTATTCTTTAGCACAGGTCTTGAAGTCGAGTTTTGCTTTATCCGTTTGGGAGGATTACCAGAGTGTTAGGGCTGCACGTTTTCTCTCACTTTGGGATTCACTTCCTTTTCTTTCAGCCAATTTATGGATCAAAGTCTTTCGATTGTACAGGGCTTTTGCTCGACACTCAGGTATGACCACTTTGAGTTCCTTTGTCGGCCTTCTGGTTTCTGTAGTTTCTCAATATTGGGCTCGACTAGAGTTTCTTGAGTTAGCACCCACGTCGTTCAGCTTTCCCTCTGCAGCTCGTCTCCCGCTCACACTTTTAACAGTTCCTTTAAAGTTCATTCGTTTTGTTCAAAACTTGCCACTTTGCGATTCTCACTCAAAACAGCCCGGTGCTTATCGATTCTCCTCTTGACTCACTGGCTGTGATGAACCGCTTGGCTTTTGGCTTCTCTTGAGTCAAGACCGGTACCAGGTGCGCGGTAGTCTCCCCTGCTCTGCCTTATCAGCATAGTCTTGCCACGGGTACCTTTGACATCTGCAGCAGGACACTTGCTCTATTGTACGCAGTCTCAGCTTCCTCTCCACTAATGTTCCGCGGGCCTGAGGTGAAAAGGGCAAGGTCGCGTCTCTCGCTGCCACACTCTCACTTCCCTCTGCCTTTTTCCTTCTCTTGAACTGTCGCCTTCTATTAGCCGTCTCCTCGTGCTGCCAGTCCTATCCGTCTTGCTCGTACTGTGCTCTCTGTTTCCACCTTTTATGTCTGTGGGGAAGGGAAAGGGCCGTCGGGTGTGTGTGATTCTGATCAATTGCCTAACTTTGCCTTTACCCTGATATTGGGACATGTCAGGAAAACGGCTCTAGTGTTAGTCCGTTGTCTGTTGTGTTGTGCAAAAGTGTTCGTGGTGGAAAAGGGGGGGCAGTGGTTTGGAATGTCCTATGTGAGAGGATGGGGAAAAGGTGTTAAAGGAAAGTGGATACCACCCCTCACCCGTCTGTCTCCCATTCCCAGAGGACCCTCCTCCCCCCCACCCCCATCCAGGTGATCCTCCCTCATTGGTCCACCCCCAGGAACTGGATCCAATAGTGAACACCAAGCTTTTCAAGCCTTCCTGATCAGACCATTTACCCTCCTCCCTCGGCCCACTTTCTGCCCTTTTTACGTGGGCTCTGGCCTGGGGCCCAAGCTCAGCCCCTGCTCCCCACAGGACCCCAACCCATCCAAATTTAGCAGGCTCTCTGCGTCCTTTAGTGTTCAAACCTCCCAGTGCTTTGCTTGGTAAGAGAAGTTGAGCGCAGTTGGAAAACCCCATCTGTAAGACACTTCCTTAGTGCGTAGCCATTCAGTGAATGGCTGCATTGTCTGCCGCTTCACCAAGGCCGCTGATGCCAGATCCTGGTACAGGGAGAGTGACATGCTGCGAAAAGAGATGGTCGACAAGGGCTTGGCTGCAGCCATTATATATATTACTTTAGCTTAAAGAAGGGAACCCGGGATAACACATCCACAGGTCTGTCCTGGGCTGGGGTAGCACGAGTCCTGACACGGTGAGTCCTGTCCAATTCGATCTCTGTACCCTCAGGCAGGTCAAGAATGGATTTGAAGAGGTCCGCCACAAAGTTAGGCAGTTCGTCATCCTGCACCACTGAAGAAATGCCCCTGATCCGAATGTTATTCCTGCGGTAGCAAGTCTCCCCATCCTACTGTTTGTCCTTCAGGGCGTCACAGAGTGCCTCCAAGACCTCAAGCCGGTTAGAACACTCTCCCACCTCATAAGACTGCTTGCAGAGTGCGTCCTCAAACACCTTTTTATTTAATGCCAGGATCTTGTGGGAGAGTTCCTCTGTGGTTTTATGGATTTCTTTGCGGATTTCAGCTAACAGTTCTTGCAGGTCAGACTTGGTGGACATCTGCGTGAGCATGGCTGGGAGTGGGTCAGCCCCATGAACCTGAGCTGTTACAACCTCAGTACGCTTGCTCTTGTCTGTAGACTGCAGCATTGCAGACATATCACCTTGCTTCCCCAACTTAAGTGTTTTAGCCATCCTGGAGTTAGGAGGTAGCAGCAATCCAGACCAGCGATCTGAAGTTAGGCTTGCAAGGCAGCACCCACCAAAGCCACTGCTATGCCAAGTCATCCAGCCTTCACAGAAGGCACAAAACGAAGCAAGCCGCCCCCAAACAGATGATCATCCCTGGACACAAGCCCACCTGAGGCCCGCTTCAGACATCTCACAGTAAGCGCAGGGCAGCGCAGCATGGTAAGTAGACTGAAGATGCTGGTACAAGCACCACTCCCCCAGCCAGAACCTCAGTAGCTGGTGGAAAATAAACGCTGCTATGAAAAAAGATATGCACGAAACGCAAAATGCTCAGCAAGCAGGGGAGTTAGCAAGCTTAGTGGAAGCACTCTTGCTTTCTTGAATTAACAGTAGGCACCCAATCAGGGTATGTTGCATGGTGTTATGACCGGGGCTGTGCAGGGAACAATGCCAGCAAACCCTAGCCTGGTGTAAGCCCAAAAAGTCAAAAAGGCCATGTGGTATCTTAATATGGCATGCCTCTAAGCTAGGACCTCACTATATGTTATGGGCCCAATGCTGTGGAAGGCCAGGGTACAACAGAAGGCGCCCATCATGCTTCCGGAGAAGTGTAGCATCCATCTAGTGCAGTGCGCAGGCAGGTGACCCCCCCACCAAACCATTCCCCTTGAGGGGCCAGGGCCATGCAAACAAGATCCACAGTGATGCAAGCAGCCCCCACCGGGCTTAACCCACGGTCACTTCACCAATGACAAGCAATTTCCAAGGGGGAATGGCCTGCCCCCAACTCAACCCCAGGAGCAATGGCACTCTCAGCTTCACAGCTGCATTGTCCCAGCTTCACTGAAGATGGGGAGCGCTGCATGCCGGAGACACCACCAAAAGACACCGATCCCCCCACAACCCCTCCAAGGTTATGCGCACCACAGACCTCCCTACTCCTCCAGGTCCAGTGTTGCACATGCCAGGCCACCTCAAAAGTGTGAGCGGCATTAGACTGAAAGAAAAGAAGAAGGAAGATAGCCAAGGTGGGTGGAAATTGAGGAGTATTCAATAAGACTGGAAAGGAAAATGAGCAAGTGAGTGTTACTGATTACAACAAGATGACTGCAAGGCACATTCCCTATTCCGGTAGAACATTAACCATTGGATAGAGTTGGGACAGTTGGGAAGTTTCTGAGAGAACCCAGTCAGTCTACCTGTAGGGTGCCATCATGAGTACAAGATACTCAATTAGGGGTTTCCAGTTAAGGGCTAAAGCTCCCCATGCAGACCTCTGCCTATCTCCGTATCAGGTCTCTGTGCTCCTGCATCTGCTGCTTTCACTGTCAAGAGGACTGGCTTCCTGTTGCCTGATTAAATCTGCCTCCTGTCGGAAGGCATCATGAAGCAAGACACAGACAACAAATTCAAAGTTCAAACAAAAGTGTTTTATTCAACTTAAATATCAGGATAGATGAAGGCCTAACTTGCCCTAAACTGAGGTGGGATTTGCCTACCTAAAGAAACTAAGGAAGGTCTGAGTCAAGAGTTAAACTTAAAAGTCTGTCTGTGTCCAAAACCTACACTCGCCCTCAAACCTAAATCTAAACAGTGTGTAGGGATGTCAGCAATAAATGGAATAGTGTTCCAAACAAAGTTCTGAGCTTCTTCCAGCTCCTGGCTTACTTTTCAGATCCCCTTCTTCAAGTTCAGGAAAGTTCCACACAACTTCGGGGTCCCTTCCCAGAGTTCAAAACAGCTCCACAAAACCTCAGGGTTCCCTTCCCTAAGTTCAAGACAGTTCGACAAAACCTCAGGGTTCCCTTCCCCAAGTTCAAGACAGTTCCACAAAATCCTGGGGTTCCCTTCCCCAAGTTCAAAACAGTCTGCTGATACTTATTCACAACAGTTCCATATCAACTTTATCCTTCTGCGGGTTTCTTAATGAATTTCTCTTCAGCAACTTCTTTAGCTTTCACAATTAGGGTTCCCTGGTCTAGGCGCAGTTGTCAGGCCACATGGCCCACCCACAACAGTCCGCACAACCAGGAACCCTAGGCTTTCCAGCCCACACAGGTTCTTCTGTATCTGTACCTGCATGAAGGTTCACATTCGCTTGGCATCTCCTTATTCGCCTTTTGGCTTTGCCACGATGTGTCACCTCTCCTTTGCCAGTCTTTGGCGTTGCCACACTGTATTTATGCGTATAGTTCATTTCATGGTGGCTTTGTTTCCCCACCACTTTGCTTTCAGGTTCTTTCGCACTTTTGTATACTTGCAGCGTTTGTATTTCATATGACTCTTGCTTTGCATTCACAACAGACAATATCTGAAGTTCACATATTCCTGTCATCGGATCATGGCTCTGCTAAAAGTTTTCATTTGACTCGTATTCAGTATATCTTATCTTTTACTTTGCGACTTGCTTATTATATTGTCCTTATTTTCCTCCCAACCTATGACTTCGGGTTGGTTTCATCGTGCACATGCTTTTCCATTCACTCTGCATTCACTTTGGTTTCCCCACAGCCCCCCAGGAGCGACCCGGCTTGAGTGATTCTCCCTCCTCACTCACTGGACCTTGGTGTCTGTGAGAAACCAAATGGTGTCTCACTTGCTAGTCCCCGGGGATCTCTCTCTCAGTTGACCAGGGCATGGCCATCGTCTTTTTGGATGCAGACCCTGGGGGTGGACCATTGCGGGAGAATTACCTGGGTGGCGGATCTTCAGGGAGTGGGGTGAGACAACCAATGGTGAGACACGGTATTCCCCCCTTTCCCGTGCCCAAACGCCATCCTATTTTATAGGATTCTCCAACTCCCCTCCGCCCACACCCCTTTTCTACATAAACACTGGGCCAAGGTAGAGGAGGACTGAGAGAAAAAGAGGCTATCCCTTACTTATCCCATTGGACATGTCCTGTTAATAAGGTCAGGCAAAGTCAGGCACTTGACCTTAATCACATACATCTGATACTCGTTAACTCCCCCCACACGGATAAAAGGCAGAACATGGACAAACACTCTGAGCAAGGTTGACCACGAGAAGGAGCAGATCTTCTTGGGCAAAGGCAAACCCATTGGAGCAGGACGACTGATCAAGGGACCAGAGTGAGGGGCTGGGAAACCCTGAACATCCTTGCAGGAGGTCGTTGCCTCCGGGAAACCGTGAGAGATACGCAGAGAAAGCCAAACCCCAGACAAGAAAAGGCCTGCATTGTGTTTCAAGGACGCCAGCGACCCTCCCGGGTGAATGGCAGAGTTGGGGAGCCGAGGCCAAGCCTGTGGTTTTAACCTTGACTCGAGAATCAAAGCAGCAAAGAACAGAAAAGAATGCACAAAACCGGTAAGTTAGCGTAGGACATGGAAGGCTGGTTTGCGTCAAGGAAAGATTGAAGCCGCAACAGTGTATTTCACAATTGAATTTTGCGCGCGTGCTGATGAGACACGAAAGAAAGCAAACCTATAGTGAACTTTAAAGTCAGAGGTACCTGTGAAGCCAGTGATAAGGAAGAGCTGAAGTTAAAGTCGAAGTGGTCCTGCGGAGGTTTGTGGAAAAGCCTTGTCTGAGCCTGACAGAGAACTTACCTACGTGAATTTTGTTGAACCGTGAAAGAACATTTTGGTGAGCATAAGTGACTTTAACGTGGAAGGCCAAGCGGGCCTAAACCCACTTTTTGAACTGGCTTTTTTTTGTTGAAAACCTGAGCCAGAATGTGTCATCCTGTCTACAGGGGTCACCTTACTCCGTGCTGTCCAACGTGTGGACGAGAGCTGATCTTTATGTTTTAACACTGACTTTCCTTTGCATACACATTCCCCTTTGCACACTTTTTGTATAAGAGATAGCGCAGGCATTAGGTTTTTTAGTATAGGCCTTTTTTGATTTGACATAGACTGACTAGGACTGCGTTTTCTTGAATATTTGATGGTAGAGGCTACTCCCATCATAGCTATAGGGCAAAGTAGGAGTTTATCCAAACCCCAAAAACGGAATAAAGGTTTTGAAACATGTACCTCTTGTGTCAGTGTCATACTTGTGATACCAGGCCTCCCTTACACGTCTCCTCTGGGCAGCAGTACTTCTTGTCTTGGCTCTGCCTGCATGCCTTTTTGCAACCGCAAGCCCCGCTCGCACTTCGGTCCCTCTCGGTATCCTGCCGGCAGCTCCACTTTCACTACGTGGACGCTGTTGGGCGGTTGGCTTCTCTCTGCCACTCCTGCTATGCAACTCCAGCAACCGGCAGCTCTGCTGTCTCTCTGCGGACGCTGGTGGGTATTTTGGCTTCTCTATTCTGTGCCGCAGATCCTGCTGCGCAACTCTGAAAATCGAGGCTCCCCCTCGTGTGTCGTCTCGCAGCCCTTTGGCCCTGGACTCTAGATTTCCGTGGGGTTGTCTGCCGGCATCCTGGCTCTCCTGCAGGACCCACCACAACTGCCTCCTAGAATTCACGATTCCCTGCTGGTCTCTTTGCTGTTGGTCTCCTCTTTATACACCTGCAACCACTTGACAAGTTTCAGGTGTGAGTCCCAAATTGGAATTCCCTTGTGGTCATTAGTAAAGTACTTTGGACATGCCTGACCTTTACAAACTCTGCAGGCCTCTTCCTCGTCTTAGTGCTAGAGTGGTGAAATGACTTACTAGTGTTCGCTACTCTTAGTTGCCTCGTCCTCATTTCAGTACCATAGCGGGTTGAATGATGGAAAATGCTGGGAGATTTGTTACATTAGCCCATAATGGCAGAGGGAGGGTTAGGTTGGTCTTCATAAGGGAAAGGGGGATACCATATTTGCCTGTAGATATCTTCTTCCCAAGGACCCTCCACTCAGATGATCCTCCCTGGCTTCTACACCCCCAGGGTCAGGATCTAAAAGCGATGGCCTTTCCCTGGCCACCTGAGAAGAGGATCCAAGGTGAGTAGGTGTGAGGATACCCTCGGGTTTCTCACACCTGCTGAAGAACCTTCAGTTACTTTAGGAATGTAAGCGCTTTACTTAAGCGTCAACTCACCTGGGTATCCAGAGCTGAGGGTTCTTGCAATTATTTTTTTATTTCTTCAATCTTTGCTCCCTGTGAGCCTCTGGGTGCCACTAATAAACAAAGCACACAAACAACATTCAAATCAAACATCACCACAGCACTTCAGTGAAATAACTAATTGCACACACCTACATTCTGCTTAACTGCCACTCTGCCCCTGCGCACACACACATGAAATCAATTAACTCATCAGCACACACATCTGAGACATACTATTCCTTACAGAGGCATGGCTCAAATCCCACCACGCACCCATTATCCCTGCTATGCTTCCACCATATTGTCTCCTCCAACCCAGAGACCGCTCACACAAACAAGGTGATGGCATTGCCATTGTATATAAAGATTCACTCAGATTTAGTAAGCCCCTACACATACTTTGAAGCCCTCGCTCTCAATTGCGTCCCTCCATCGCACCCACACCCACCTTTATCCACCTAATTTACTGCCCCAACACACAGTCCCAGCTTCCAAACTGACTGGACTGACTTCACAACTAACAGCCACAGCTTCCCCTGTATCAATATCTACCTTGGCCTCTTCAACACCGATGGTTCTCTTCAAGAGAGAAGCCCCATACTTAAATATATCCTCACTCCACCTACCCCCATTGCCCCACACAACTCATCACCTACCTAACAGATACATAGAGCTGACAACATCCTGGACCTTTTGATTTCAAGCCAAAATCATGTCTCTGGAAAATCGAATCTGGGTGTTGAGGCCAGACCACTTTACAATCCCCTTTACTCACTCTGCACCCACCACCTACCACACATCCCCCTCACACCAATCCAGACAAATTAAACACATTACAAACACAGCCTTGGCACCACTCTTATCACCCCTGACCTCCCCACACTCGGATCCCTCTATTCTTTGCAACAGTGATAACACTATCACCACAAAAGCACTCAACATAATTGCCCCCTCAACTCAAAACACAAAAACCCAGCAGCCACAACCATCAACCATGCTTCAACATTTCTCTCATCTCTATCAAGCAGGAAGTCAGACACATAGAAACAGCCTGGAAAGGGAACCCATGCTTTGCCACCAGAACACCACTCAAACATTGCTGTAACAAATACAGAACAGCCGTACGCAACACCATAGCCACACATTGCCTCCAAAAACTCCAATCCGCCACTATTCAACATTGTCACATCCCTCTCCATAACTCCACCCACACCTTCTGCACGCCCACGCACTGCAGTATGCAACTCCCTCATGGCCTACTTCAACTCTAAACTACACAACATCAGGAAAGCCCCCCCCCCCTTTGTTCTCCCAAAGATACCAACACATGGGGCATTGTCCACTCCAGTGACACAGGCACCCTCATCATCTTTAGTGCCAGAATAAAACCTGCATACTTCCTAGATGATGCATGCTCACCTCAAGCCACATTCAATTGCATCACAACCCTTGCGCCTCACTGGCTCAATATCAACTCCTGTCTCTCACATAGCACTATCCCCTATACACTAAAACTGTACAAATCTGACTCCTCAAAACTCCATCTCTCGACCCCTCCCCCTGCTTCCTGAAAATGATAGCCCCATCACTATAAGCAGAAGCCCTACCTCGCCAGAATCATGGAGCGCCTTGTCACAACCCGTCTGCAACACATCACCACATAAGCCTTCTCCACCCCTTCCAATCTGGCTTTCGACCTGGACAGAGCACCAAGACCGCTACACTTCACATCCTTGATGACCTCCACAGAATCACTGACAAAGGACACACACGACTACTTGTTTCTGCAGCCTTCAACACTATCAACCTCACCATTCTACTCAACATCCTAGCCAACAGGATGAAACTCTCAGGCACCGCGCTCGACTGTTTCACCTCCTTCCTTGCTGACAGGATACACTTTGTGTCCAAGTCCCCTTTTTGATCCTTCCCCACCCCGGTCAAGTACGGCGTCCCGAAAGTCTCCTCCCTATCTCCACTTTTCTTCAACCTATATGTTGAATCTCTTGGACAAGCCCTTAACAAACACAGCATCCATGTCCACCTTCAATGCAGATGACCTAAAAATATATTTCCAAATCTCATCCCTCTCACAACTCTACACCTTCAAAAGCTGTCCACCGCCTGCATGACCATCATCTTGCTCAAGTTCAACCCTTCCAAAACAGAATACCTCTTCATCTGCCTCCTTAGACACAAACCTGAAATCACCCCCGGGTCAAAAAACTTGCCATGAACAACCCACACATATCCCTCTCCACACCTGTCAAATCCCTTGCTTCTCCATCAAGCCCCACCTTTTCTTTCACACATCTCACAGCTGCTGACACCAAAACGTGCAACTTACAACTACACATTCCTAGAAAAGAACAAACTCATCCTCCGGTGAGTCTCATGAAGAAATGTTTTATTTTTATTTTTATTGTATATAGTTAAAAAAAAACTTTTACAATCTATGAACACAATCCTAAACACTGTACACATAGTTAAAACTAAACCTCAGACCAAAAACAGGCTGAAAATAAAAAAATGTTTCAAGAATACAATAATACACAATTATGCCTAGAATGCACAGTGATACACAATAAGTTGGAGAAAATACGACGAAAATGCAAACTTCTGGCTTCCCAAGGATACATCTTAAACAAGAAATATGGGAAGTTCACAATAAAACCTGTAATTGAATTCTATAAAGCTAAGGTCATCCCAGCTTTAAGCTTTGGCGCTGAAGCAATGCTGGGGTGCCCGGCTGGGATATGGGCATGGTGTGAAAATACATTTTGGAGTAAAGTATTAGCATTGCCCAGAGGAACTCCCAACAGCTTGCATTAGATTTGAGCTTGGCCTGATTTCAATCAATTCAAAAATCATATGGAACACCCTGACATCTTACAGGAAAGACCTGGGAGCAGACTATCTTCCGCAATACCGAATCCTACGCAATAATCCAAAATATATGGATGGCTCAATACTGAGCAGCTGGAAACAAATGTGCGCAATTACATTAGAACAATTACAGGTGGATCCTGGCACATTGATCCAAAATCCGAATGCGGTAAAAAAGAAACTATGGTCCCAGTATTGGTGTGAAAACCAAGATCAAAGGTCTCTGCATAGGAGTATGAATCAAGTCGTTCTAGAGGCACGTGCAGTGAACATTCTTCCTAAATATTTGCAAAAGTTCCCATGTAACAAAAAAAGACATACATTCCTGAAGTTTCGGATGAATTTGTTCCAAACCAAAGCAATTATGAATTTAAGAAAGAAAGAAAAAGATCGAGAAGAAAATTGCAGATTTTGCAAAACCGACAAAGAAACATTAAAACATCTAGTGTTATGCTGCAAGGAATTGCGAAATGAAAGATCTCTTCATCTGGGACCTGAAATGTCAAAAAGATCCTCTCTCAACGGTGAAGAGTGGTGGTTTGTTCACTCAGAGGGAACCGATCTAAAATTAACTTTTGCCTTAATAGCTTTTTTGGAAAAATTGGAATGCCAAATGTCAGAACATCAGATAAGTGGACAATCCTAAGTCTTAGAAATAAGAAAAGGAATCGAATTTGTGGCAGATTATTTTAGTAAAAAGAAAGGTTGTACGAAGAATCTAGAACTAAATTGAATTGCTTCAGAATATTATCTGATTTCATATTTTCTTTTTTTCTCTTGTTTGAAAGTAATTGGAATCAATGAATTGTAAACATTTTTAAAACTTATCTCTGTATTAGAAAGAAATTGGAATGTAATGAAGAACTGAACATATTTTTTAAAAGTTTGTTATGAAATAAAAAAATAAACAATAATTCACAATGGGGTAATCAAAAGAGAGACTGTACATCAGGGGCATTCAAACTACTATTTCCCCCTGCCCATCCTTCTGTCCCAATTTCAATGAGGACAACTTATCTCTCTACTAACACTACCCCATTGGTAAAGAATAAAACCAACAGAAAACCATAACTAAGCCAATTAGGATAAACATAATAAACACATATCAATCTGTGTATATTACACATAGTACAAGTCCACAATCCATTTTAAATGACTTCTAAACGAGCCCGGTTAACTAGGTAGCGCTTCCCTCAAACCAAGAGGAAAGGGACCTAAAGTCTGATATTTAATTTCTCAAGAGCTCGAACGACTGCAATAGTCAATGCTACATCATGACCAGCCACGAGACTGTCCCAAAATGCATCCCCCAGGTGTTTCTCATCCCCTTCACCAAACCTGCCAAACAGCAGGAGCCTTGTGGGCCAAGTACCTTCACAGTTTAGCAGCAAATGCCTAAGAGATTGGTTCTCTGGCTTTACACAGACTTTACACAGGGCAATTGCTGAATCCCCAAAACCCTGTTTGGCCAGGATCTCCCCTGTTTGTGCCACGTTCAGGCGAATTCTCATGAAGCTCTTTCAAATTTTCCAGTTGGGAAACTTTACTAAATATCCGGCTAGGAACCCCAGTTTGGTATTCATTTTTTTTAATGAATTGACTGGAACCAACAATCACATATTTTCTATCGTATCTATCCAGTCTATTTGTATCATCTACTGCATATATGCCTGCCAATCTGTAACTAAGAGCCCTCCTGGCACCTTCCTGTAATCTGTGTATCCTCTGTAACAGTGCCTCGATGCCTTATGGGCTGCAAGTGGGCTTAACAAATGCAAATAAATTAAAAATAGATATTTCCTCTAAAGCCTTCTTGACCTTTCCAGGGTTAGCAATAAATGTTTCCCTATTCATATTAGCCCAGACTAGCTCTTCTTCGACCTTGGCTTCCAATCCTGGAAGGAGAGCAGAGCTATGATTGCACAAATGATGTTTAATGTCAAAGTACAATGAGCCTTCCTGGGCCGTAATAACCGAGCGAAAAAGAGCACTTAGTTTCCAACTGTCACGACTCGCTCCCTTCGCTCCCGTTCCCACCACTTGGGGGCATGATTTGGGGTTTATTCCCTACTGGACCTTTCCTCCGAACCTTATGCTACAGTGCTGTGATGAATTGGGAGCGCTAAATCCCTATTTTCCAAGCTACTTCCCTTCCGGATCCATTCCAGGTTTTTGGCAGCCAGCATGCTTCTTTAACCAAATGACTATGCTTCCCAGAATGCCTGGCCCACTGCTCCACCTCCACCCTTGCAGGACAAGGTTGGGTGGAGGATAGGCAACAGCTGTGGCTGCAGGTGCAGCAATCAGCACACCTGAGGCGTGTGCTCGTTAAGCAGCTTTAAAAGCCTCAGTCTTACTTCAGTCCAGCGCTGGTCATCGTTTGCAGTGTTCCTGTTGTGACTAGTCCCTTGTTCCTTGCCTTTGTACCTAGTTCCTAGTTCCTGTTTTCTTGTTCCTCCGCCCTGAATCTCGGATTCATGCGCTAATTGATTTCTGCTCCCTTGATTCCCTTTTTGTCTTCCTCTGTTTGCAGGCAGCATTTCTCAGTGCTTTCCCCTTTTAGATGCAGCCCAGTTTGTCTGTGTTCTATATTTCTTTGACTCTGTCCTTTGCTGCTGTAAACCCGTATGCCTTAGCCTTCCTCTTAGATTAGCTTCCTGTCATTTCCTTGGAGGGGTAGGGAGAAGTTTGCATTGGTTATTTCGTTTTTCCCTGCTCCTGATCCTTACTTTCTATTGGGATCCATTCCATGTTTTCCATTGCACTTCTGCATTTATTTCCCATTTGATTATTAGGTGTGGTGTGCGGTTGTAGCTAGCTCCTGTGTGAATGCTTATGTTTTCCTCACTAATTTGTAATCACTATTCCAACTTAGGTATTTAGTTTTCCTCCCATTGCTGTTCTAGCGTTTCTGGGTCCCAGTTCATCAACAGGATTCGTGGGCTAGCTGACATTCAAGAGGTTTATCTCGTCCTCGTGAGTACAGTTCTTTAGTTCCCTTATTTAATACCATCAAGAGTGTTCGTTCACAGATCCTGTCATTGCTTGCCCTCCACGTGGGTTTAGCGCTGTCAGTACCTGTAACAGCAATTGGGGGTAAGGCGCTTGCCGACTTTCCTCGCGGTCAGGTGCTTACCCCACATCCCTTTTCATATATTGGTTTTGTTGTCACACTCTATTTGCACTCCTGGGTTCTAGCATACATGAGTCTTTGTTCCTGTGTGCACGTAGTTTAATTCGAAGCTATTCACTGTGTGATTTAGTGCACATTTCCCTTGCCATATTCGCTGCCTTTGTACTCGCCTGACTAATCCTGACACCAACCAGCCTGACTCTTCAATGAGGGCAAACCCATTTCAAATCTCAAGATGGCCATGGGGAGCCTTGGGGGGGGGGGGGACCAAGAACCCTTTTCCAAATAAGTCCTTCCAACCTCTGCCAATCCACCTTCCATAGACACAGCTTGGCTTCCAGGTCATACAACAATACAGGAACTACCTGGGCAATGTAAAATTTGATCAGGGGGAGAAGCGAGAACTTACAAAACTTTGCCAATATTTTATTTTCATCTGGGGGACTAGCTGTAACAATTTATTCCTGATTTCACTCTCCACTTTCGGAGAAAAAAAAAAAAAGGATTGGGAGGTGTAAACCTTATAGCCCAGGTATAACAGCTCTTCAACTCTTGGTATTGGCTGACCCCCCAACTGCCAATCGGGAAATACCACCCTTTTATGCAGTGTCTGAAAGCCACAATTTTGGTTTTACTGGGGTTAATAGCTAGGCCATTTTCTTTTGCATATCGGTCTAGTACCGCTAGCAGCCACTATAAGCCAACAGCCATATAGTCTAATAAGACCACGGGGGCGTGGCCTAAGCTCATGCTGTGAGGCCGTATTTGCTCGGAGCTCCTGCCTAGATCCTTAAACGATCCTACGCTGACCTGCAAATAAGCTAATTTGAGTGAATATACTTGCACCGGTGGGTACAACAACCGATTCCCCAACCCCCGGGTTAAACGGGTCTAAAAATTGGAGAGCAGAGATGGAGAAAGACGGCAGCAAAGAGAGGGCCCCCCAGAAACCAATATGGCTGGCACAATCGTGGCCCGGCGGTGACGGGGAGGAGCGGGCGAGGCAGACGACAGCGCAAGCCGGCGCTGTATGCTCCGGCACAACAGACAGCGTTTGAGACGAATGCAAGGAAGCATAAGGGCTTGACGCCGCGGCTGCCCGGTTCCCCCCACACACTAGAGCGGGTTTGGAGAAGGAATCGGAAAAGGGTGCAAGGCGCACCAAGGCGGCGGAGCGGAGGCAGCAGTAGGACAGCCTGAGGATACGCACTGAGCGACCCGCAGCAAGAGGCTGACAGCAAGGAGAACCCGACAGCTCGGTCGGAGGAGAGACCAACGCTGGCTGAATGAATACGCGCACGCCTGGCAACATCGGAAGCGACAAAGAGGAGCTTTGAGAGGACCCCGCGAGCGGCGGAAAGGGTCACTGGGACAATCTAAGAGCAGGGGGAGCTTTTTGGCAAAGCCATAGCGAGTTGGCCTGGGAAAAGTGAACCGGGGTAAAATAATCCCGTCACGGCCCCCAAGAAGGCAGCAGAGGAAGGCTCGGATTAGGCTCGGATTAGGCCCTCGCTCGGATTAGGCCCTAGTGAGGGCAGGGGGACACCACAGCACATGATCTACAGCCGAGTTACCACCCCTAGGGTCCTGCATACACAGGAGTAGCGCTGGGAGAACCAAGAACGCTGCGCTGGTCCCAGTGTCGGGATGCCATCAACGAAACGCTGGGGCACCAAGCAACAGTGCCAAACCCCCACAGGCTGCGGATGGCTAGAGAAACTATAAACCAAAGAGCGCAAACTACAACAAAGAGAAGTGTCCGGCGGAATTAATCTGAGGGACCCCCTCACGGGAGGGACAGTAGCGCACAAACAGCGCTGGGCAATACAAGAACGCCATACTGGCCAAAGCGAAGGGAATCACCGCCCACTGCACTGCGGAGAGCACAACACAATTTAGGCCTGATGCCAGGGCATCATCAACGAAGCGCTAGGGCGGTATCCGGTTAATTGTTTGAAAATATATTTTCGAAATGCCATTTTGTCGAAAACAAAATGCCGAAAACATTTTTTTTTAATGTTTTATTTTTATTTTATGTTTTATTTTTGTTTCTAGTATAAGTGTCAATAAAAAAATAAAATAGAAAAAAAAACATTCGAAAAAAAAATCGGCACTTTTGTGTTGACAAAATGGCATTTTGAAAATATGTCACTATAAACCCGCTAGGGCACCACACAACAGCGCCAAACCCCCACAGGTTGCGGTTGGTACAAGGAATCATAAGCTTACGAGTACGAACCACGAATCAGAGAGGCGCACGGCTGGGCTGAGGGACCCCTGCACGGGAGAGATAGCAGCGCACAAACAACGCTGGGCAAACCTGGAACGCCGCACTGGCCAAAGTGAAACGGATACTGCCACCAAAGAGGACCAGGTGCTAGAAGCAATCGTAGCCCTACGATCCTTCATAGATACAAAGATCGAGGAGGTCAAATCGGATGTACAACTAATGAGACAAGACATGAGAAACCTCACAGAGAGAGTCACGATGGCCGAAACAGTGCTAAAGGAGATGAGAGAAACCACTAGTGATCTGGGGAAAAGGCTGACGGAGCTAGAAAGAAGGAATGTGACGCTGGAAGCCCGAGCAGAAGACGCGGAAGGACGTGCCCTGCGCAACAACATACGCACCCTGGGAGTCCCGGAAGGGATGGCAGGATCCAACCCAATGGATTCTGTCGAAAACATGATACTGCAATAAATCAGAGCAGGAGCACTATCACAGGGGTTTGCAGTGGAAAGGGCCCATAGATCCTTGCAAAAAAAGGCCAGCACCGGGCTCACACCCTCGCCACATGATAGCAAAAATACTGAACTTCTGCGACAGAGAAATCTTGAAATTCTCCAGAAAAGGAGGCGTGATCCGCTGAGACAATGCCAATATAGCTATATACCCGGATTACACCCTGGCAGTACAGAGGGCATGGAACTCTTCCGTCCCGATCAAGCTGAAACTCAGGAAACTGAATCTCATGTCCATGCTGGTGTACCCGTCTCTGCTCAAGGTACTCTACAAAGGACAGGCCATTTTCCTGGAAACACTGGCTGCGGCCAACATGTGGCTGGAGTACAATAACTTAGATGATGGCAAAGAGGCGGTTACATGAAGAGCAGCGGACTCAAAAGATGGATGGGGGGAGGGAAGAACATAGTTACGAAAGGTCCCGCGGGTGCGAGACAAGGACTAAAAAGAGCACCACATTCTGTTATAAGGCAGGAGTGAGGGGAGCACCTCCGACAGAGCGAATGAACACGCCCTACGAACCGATCGGCGTCAGCCAGTTGCTGACACACCACAGCCCACACGCCATATCCCAGGAAGGTCTGGCAGCTGCGGGAGCACTCGAGCGCCACGGACGAAGGTGGCCGCTGAGCGCAGTTACGTGTTTGGTTTTGGTTTGTTCTGGAGTTGTAAACGGTTTGATTCCTATACAAAATGAGGTGTGCACCATGAAGTGCGCGTGTGTTGACGTGCGTAACTGGAAGGGGGAGGGCTACTTGGGGCGAGAGACAAAGGGGTTGTTGGGAGGGGGTCTGAGACTAGAAGGGTCAAAAGGCTAGGGGTGGGGATCTACACACTGGAATGGCTAACAAAATTAAAATTCTAACGTGGAACGTCCAGGGCCTGGGAACATATATGCGTAGGAACCGAGTGAAGTCCTTTCTCAATAGGAAGAGGGTGTCCATTGCACTGCTCCAGGAAACCCACCTGATGCAGCAAACCATGGGGGCAGTGAAGGACCACTGGGATGGGCACTGCTATGGGGCTCCCTACTCCAAGTATGCCCGGGGAGTACTCATTTGGATAAATCCAGCGGTTCCTTTCAAAGTACTAATCTGGGAGGCAACCCGGAGGGTCGATACCTTGTAGTGAGGGGATGGATTTAACAGGTAGAAGTCTGCATAATAAACTTGTATTTCTCCAACTCCGGGATCCCAAAACATCTAGATCACTGGGGGCCAAACTAGCTCACCACCAGGACAGCTTCTGTATCTGGGGAGGCGACCTCAACTGTGTCAGGGACTGGGAGCTGGACAGATCGAAATCGACAGCAACCAGAAGCGATGCAGAATCAGGTGCATTAAATGCACTGGTAGAAGCCCTAGACCAGGCCGACGTGTGGCATGAGCTCCGCCCAACACATCCTATACTCCAGAATTGACTACCTATTTGTGCCCAAGCATCATCAGCCACAAATGCACTCGGCACAGTACTTGGGCAGGTCAATCACGGATCTCTCGCCACTGCTGGTGACGTGGAAGGCAAGGGGCCTTAGGCCACCCATACCGCTATGGAGCATGTCATCAGACACCCTGACCGACCAGGCTTTTGCGGAAGGGCTACGAGACAAACTGGAGAAGTACATAGAGGTGAACGTTGGCAGCGTTGAACGATGGGGCACAGTTTGGGAAGCAATGAAAGTAGTGGTGAGGGGCGAGGCCATCACAGGAGCTGGAGGTATAAGGAAAACACAAAGAGCGGAACTGGAAAAAATGGAGGATGAGATAAAGCACAAAGAAGCTAACCCGCAGGGGACATGGGAAGAGGAGAGTGAACTGGCGCAGCTGCGAGGGGATTGCCAGGGAGCATGGGGGAGGCTCTCCAAATCTGATTACACAGTGAAAACCGCCAGGGCACACGCTGAGGGAGACAGACCGAGCAGGCTACTGTCGTGGCTGTGCAGAAGGGAACACCCATGACACCAAGTCCCAGAGATTAAAAACGCAACAGGAAATAAATGACACATTCTGGGGCTTTTACTCCCACCTGTATCGCCACGATCATCAAGTGGCGCAATCAGACATACTGGACACATTGGAGGAAATAGGTCTCCCCAAAATAGAATCGGCACAACGAGAAGCCCTAGATGCAGAAATAATAGGGGATGACATTGCTGAGGCAATAAGGTCCCTTGCCTCCAGCAAAACACCTGGTAGCGATGGACTCCCTCCGGAGTTCTACAAAATGTATGAGACAGTTATCACGCCGGCGTTGCTTGAGGTCTACGGAGAAGCATTCACCAATGGGGAGCTGCCGGGGTCCATGAGAGAAACGCTAATTGTCCCGATACCCAAGCCTGGGAAACCAATGGAAAAATGCGATTCTTATCGCCCATTGGCGATGCTGAACTATGATGTTAAAATCCTCACCACGATACTAGCTAAACGCCTGAACAGAATAATAGGGGGCCTAATACATAGCAACCAGGCAGGATTCATACCAGGGTGCAGTACTGCGTTAAACCTACGCAGACTGCAACACATCCTGGCGCAGATAGAGGGATCCCAAAGAGAATATGCTATACTCTCCCATGACTCTATAAAAGCGTTCAACTCAATTTACTGGCAGTGGCTGCTGGCGGCACTAAGGGAGTTTGGATTTGGGGAGGTCTTCATTCGCTGGGTTCGGATCCTATACATGAACCCCAAGGCCAGGGTCAAAACCGGGAAGTTGGTGTCAGCAATCTGGCACATAAAGAGGGGGACCAGACAAGGCTGCCCGCTGTCCCCAAAGGTATATGTCTTGGGCCTTGAGCCATTAGCGATCTACCTCAGGAAACAGTATCTAGATGCCGCCATCTGGGTTGGGGGAGTGGGGCACCTACTTTCACTCTATGCGGACGATGTGCTGCTATACGTAAGGGTCCCACATCTAAACGTCCCAGTTATCCTAGACATACTAGACAATTACGCCAAGGTGTCGGGAATTAGTTTTAGCAGATCTAAATCCTGTATATTCCCAATAGCGGGGCTAAAATGGAGGGACACCAGCACACTACCAGCAGTGGGACATAACTGGGAGGTGGACTTGTTCAAATATGTAGGGGTCAACATAATGCACACGCCAGAATAGATGCACGAACATAACACGGCAAAGGTGGTGCAAGGCCTGAGGAAGTCCATGAAGTTCTGGTCTAAGTTACCACTGTCACTACTAGGCAGGGTGGCCATCACCAAAATGATCATCTTACCGAGATTTCTGTACTTCTTTAACAACGTGCACTACTACATCCAAGCGTCCTTTTTTCGAACGCTGGAAACACTGATCCGGGAGTTTCTGTGAGGCATCACCCGACACAGACTCTCACTAACAACACTACACCTACCGTACGACAAGGGGGGCGTGACACTGTCAAACCTGGAGAGATATTACCTAGCAGCCCAACTCAGCCATGTTGTCAAATGGCTGGCGGACGAGTCCACCTCAGAATCTGGCCTGCTACAACACCTGGTGGCTCCCATTAAGCTGAAAGAAATACTGTGGGTAACACATGGACGCAGACCACACCCCAAGGGTGGTAACATTAGGAAGGAAAATATGGAGGAGGACACAAGCCCTACCGAAACTTGCACACCCTTATTCCCCGGAAGGGCCAATAGCGGCAGACACATGGCGAGACAGCACAGACATGGCGGTGTTGAGAAGATGGGAAGGGAAAGGGATATATGCATGGGGGGGATGTATACGAAGAGGGGGCCTTCAGGGAGTTCAACTCAATACAAGAAAGGGAAGGGGTCCCGAGTGGGCAGTTCCTCTGGTACCAACGAGTCCGAAAGGTGGCTAAAGATAGATGGGAGGGCTGGCTGGAAGAACCGCAAGCGGAACCAGTACTTAAGCTGATGTACAGCCTGAGCGACGGCTGGCGGCCAGTTTCAAGGCTGTACAACATGCTAATAGATGCACCCAACCCCAAGAGCACAACATTAAAAGAGCAATGGGAGACAGATTTGGGCACAGCAATAACGGAAAAGGAATGGGAGAGGATATTAGGTTACCCCAAAGCAGTATCGCGGAA
Source organism: Ambystoma mexicanum (assembly GCF_040938575.1). Taxonomy (NCBI): domain Eukaryota; kingdom Metazoa; phylum Chordata; class Amphibia; order Caudata; family Ambystomatidae; genus Ambystoma; species Ambystoma mexicanum. Next base: position 1,284,179,707 of record NC_090931.1, on the reverse strand, counting down.
CCATCGCTTTAAATGAATACAATTTTTTAAATTTTTTTATTAATACCGTGTGTTTTAGTTTACAAAAAACTTTTCACATTTAGAAAAATTAAATACATAGGTGTATGTATGTGTGTGTGTGTGTGTGTATATATATATATATATATATATATATCAATGAAAAAACTTTGTTAAAAAGGTCGTTATGGTTAGGTTGCGCTACTAAAAACCTATCAAATTCAGTAAAAAAACTTTGTTAAAGGGACGTTATGGTTCAAAGTAAAACCGAAAAACCCCTGAAATTCGGCAGTTATGGTAAGATAAGCAACCATAACTCACGCCACCATGCACTGCTAATACTAACACCCAGGACATCAAAGATGACATCACAAATGTCATTGATATAGCATTTTTTTGGAATATCCCACTCGAGTTATCACATCCTCTTTGCTGATGTTAATACGTTGCAAAGCAAGATCCATTCTCTTCTTTTAAAAAATTGAGTGTGGATTCTGTAAGGCCATTATCCTGGAGAATTCCACATAGATAAAATTTCAGGGAGGATCCAGCATTTTAACATAAAAATTTAATTGACGCCACAGGAATTGAGCTGACAAGCTAGACAGACCTAGTTCTACGCGTATGCACGAGCTTGGAACCAAATTGCCAGATTTAAAACTTGTTTCCAAAGACGCCCTTGCAGGGAATTTAATAAGTCATCGATGTTGTGCAGACATAGTTCTAAATTATAAAAAAGTATTGCTTCAATCTTTAATAAGTAAAATTGAATCGCGGGACTCAATGAAAATTTGCAATATTTGTGGTAAATTATCTTTAGTTACGAAGTCAATGGTCTCTTTTTTGGGAAAAATCATTGGTGATATCAAAACCCAGATATTTAAGCATGGATATTCTATCCAACTTAGATTGGTAATCGTCCATGAATAATGTGGAATTGTTTTGGAACCTGACAAGATTAAAATCTTTGATTTACCTACATTAGGACGTAAATTGTGATTGAAGGCAAAGGTGGAGAAAGCCTGTAGTTTATTTTGGAGACCCATGGGTGTTTTGTCAAAAATTAGAATATCATTGGCGTATGCAAGCCAGTGTATTTTAAGATGGCTGAGTTTTACCGGATAACATTGTATTTGCTCCCAAATTGCTTCAATATCAACCAAATACAGATTGAAGAGTGTTGATGCAAGGCTACAGCCTTGCTTCACCCCTGTACAAGTAAGAATGTCATGAGTGACACCACCCTGCCTATTGATACAGATTTTAAAGTATGTGTCTGTATCTAGTAATGCCAATAGCTGAATGATGTTTTCAGGGATTCCGAGTTTTCTAAGTTTACACCACAGTGTATCGCGAATAACGCAATCAAATGCTGAGCATAAGTCTAGGGAGGCCATATAGATGTTGCCCACCAGGTTTTTTTATTTTTATTTTTTTATTTTTTAAGTTTTTATTTATTATTTTCATACAAACAACAACTTACCTTAAACCCCCACCCATCCACCCCAATCCCACCGGAGAGAGCCCTCAGTCCTCTGAGATATATTCATGTTCTAAACAAGTCCAAGATTCTTATTTTGTGCGGGCACCATTGCTCCATATAGTCCGATTGCAAAAACTCCAACACCCTTCCCCAATCCTTCTCAAAGGGATCTGAAGCATACTTCAGGGTATAAGAACGTTTTTTCATAGTGAGTAGCTTCCAGACCTTTTGCAGCCAGCTGAAGGTCAGCTGACCAAGCCGCTATCAGTAAGCCTATGAAGCACCTCCATTGCGACCTGGTCAGTTCTTTGGCCGTTTCATCCCTGAGGCCGCACATCCAGACCCGCTCCCCCATTAGTGCCATGTTTGGGAAGATCCCCTGCAGCTGTGCCTTTATATCGGCCCAGAAGCCTTGTATCTTGTTGCAGTCCCACCAGATGTGACACCCGTGGGTACATCCCATGCAGTCTCGCCGGGGTCAAGTGCCACTGTGTTATCACCTTGACCCACATCTCCATCATCTGGGCGGAGCGGGCCACCTTAGGAACATCGCCCCACAGGTCCTCCCAGTGCTCCCTGTTGATAGACTCTCCCAGGGTGTGCTCCCATTTCACCATATAAGACCAAGTAACCCTTTCCTCTTGCCCATTTATGAATCTATAGAGTGTGGACACCAGCTTCTTGGTGCCCGGGTCGGTTATTGCGAAGTTCTCGAATGTAGAGCGGTCCTGTTTCGCTGCCTGTTTGATCAAGGGGGTGTCCAGCCAGTGCCTAAGTTGGTCATATTTGAATCTGTCTGACTTTTTGATTTTCAGGCTCTCTGAGCAGGTCTCAAACGGGAGCACCTCCTGTCCCTCCATCATTTCCCCAATTTTTGTACATCCTGCTAGTTCCCAGTCACCGTAGGCGCCGTTTTCCATTCCCAGGAGGAAGTCTGGATTCCCAAACATGGGGGTAAAGGGACCCTGCACTGTTGATAACACACCGCGCCTAGTTAGCTCGTCCCACACATCTAAAGGGGCTATCATCACCGCGCTTATTCGTAGATTTTCATGTCTATGCTGCTTGTTTTTCCACAATAGTTCCCTCAGAGGAGTTCTGGCTACTGCCCTATTTTGAACTGCCCATACCTTCTGCTGCACCTCCCCCATCCACTCTTTAAGTACCCAAGCTGCGCCGCCTGATAATACTTAAAATAGTGCGGGAGAGCCAACCCCCCTTCCCTTATTGGGGCCGTTAACACCGCCCTTGAAATCCTCGGGGTCTTATTCCTCCATATAAATGACGTGGTTGCTTTGTTCAGTGCCCGGAAGAAGGACCTAGGGATCTTTATCGGGCAGGCTTGGAAATAGTATAACAATTTCAGGAGAATAGAATTTTTTATCGCTACGATTCGCCCCCACCATGAGATTGCCAACGACCCCCACCTCTCGAGGTCTCGCTTGCCCATCCCCAGGGAAGTTTGCCCCATATATCTGGTCTATCCTGCTCATCAGAGATACACCTATATATTGAATCCCTTTATTTGCGCAGCTTAGACCTAGAGATGCGGCCACCCTCATCAGCACCCGCACATCCCCCGCCAACGGTAGGATTTCTGACTTGCTCCTATTTATCTTTAGCCCCGCAATCGCCCCAAAGGTTTCCATCTCTTTAATCACTTCCGGGAGAGTGCGATCAGGGTCTCCCAATGTCAACAGCAAATCGTCCGCATAAGTGACCACCTTATGATGGATCCCTGCCATTTCTGTCCCTTCTATCGCCCTTGAATCCCTTATTCTGCATAGCAGAGGTTCCAGAAAGATAGCAAACAATAGAGGCGATAGAGGGCACCCATGCTTAGTACCCCTTGAGAGTTCCACCCTGCCCGTGAGTTCCCCGTTGATACCGATTCTGATTGAGGGAGAGTTGTAGTTCGCCTGCACCATCCTAAGGAAGTTGTCCCCGTATCCCATCCGCTTCAATGTTTTGAATAAAAGTGACCATTCTAACCGGTCAAATGCCTTTTTGGCGTCGACCGCCAATAGTGACGCAGGGGTGTTCTTAATTCCCACTTTCTCAATCAGGTGCGCTATGCGTCTCAGATTGTCGTGTGTCTGCCTACCTGGTATAAATCCTGATTGATCTTCATGAATCAGATCGGGGAGGAGTGGGGACAATCTTGAGGCAAGAATTTTCGTATGCATTTTTGCTTCCTGGTTTATCAAGGCAATTGGAAGGTACGACCATGGGGATGCTGTTTTTTTCCCGGCTTTGTGAAAGACCACTTACCTTCGCCTCATTCATGGTTGGGGTCACGTTTCCCTCCTCTCTAAAGGAGTTATACAGTCTAGTCAGAAATGGGACCAGCTCTCCCACATATTTTTTATAAAAGGCCGCTATAAAGCCGTCGGGCCCTGGCGCTTTGCCCGGTTGCAGCCCTTTTATTGCTTGGCGCACTTCCTCCTCCCTAATATCTCTGTCTAGCTCTTCCCTATCCTTTTCAGATATCTGAGGCAGTGTGAGAGAAGTGAGGTATCTGTCCTGGTCTTCCCCATCCGGCCTCTCTGTAGAGTACAGGTCTCTATAGATGGCCATGAACTCCTCTCCCATCTCCCTGTTCGTGGTAAGCTTTCCCCCTGTTTATTGCGGATTTCCCTAATCATCCCCTTCTGTTGCTTTGCACGTAGCTGTCTCGCTAGTAGCTTATCAGCTCTGTTAGCTTTCGTGAAGTACCAGTGCCTGAGACGTAGGAGGCTCTCCACCAGTTTTTTTTTACAAGAATATAGCCTGTGTGATAAGATGATCGCATTGATCGACATGCCCATTTGTTTGCGAAACCCAGTTTGGTTTTGAGATAGAATGTCATGCGATTTTATAAATTGTTCCATCTCATTAAGCAAAAGTATGGAAAAGATTTTATAAGAACATTCCCTAAGGGCTATTGGCCTGTAGTTTCCGGGTTCCGCAGGATTGCCCTTTTTATAGATTGGCACAATCAGGGCGATGTGCCATTAGTGGGGAATGAGACCTGTGTTGAAGATATTTTCAAATTTTAAGAACAAAATTCTGGCCCAGAAAGTTGGATCAGTCTTTAGAGCATATGCCGGGATACCATCTGGTACAGATGCCATCGAAAAGTTGAGTTTACCTATGGCCCAAATAATGTCATCAATGGATCAAAAAAACGAGGTATAGTATGTAATTTCTTTATGGTAAACTGTTGACAAGAAAAGTGCCTATGGAGTTTAACATTTTCCAAAATGAACAAAGACCAAGTATTAGCAGAAATATCATTGGGCAGAGCCGACTCGGTTAAACTCAGGCCAGAATTTTTGAACATCTGCCAAATAGATGTTGTGTTATGTTTATATAGATGGTTTATTATTTTTGATTATCGCAAAGATGCATTAATTGACGATGTCTTCTACAGTCATTGTTGTACAACCGTACAATTTGCTTTTTTGTGGCCATTTATTTGCCAACAGATGTCTTTTTTGCTGCTAGGTGTCTCAAATCACTATGTTTTTGTTTTTTGAGCGCAGTTCTGTATGAGTCAAAGAGGTGAAGATGAGTTTTCTGCTTATTTAGATAACTGTCAGATAGCCAGATCAATCTGTCCCGTATGATCGCATTGTTAAATCTTTCCAGATAAGCGTAATCTTGGAATGTATAGCAGACACTTGGATCATATAAAACCATCATGCTCAGATTTTCAACACGTTTTTGACATAAGAATTTGTTCCATCGAATTGTGCTCGGGAGACGCTCTATTTCTACCAGAGCCAATTCAGGAACAGTAGCAAGCTGCACCCAAGATAAGTCTATTTTAATTGAAATGAGACAATGATCACTGTAACCCAGGTCCATCGAGACATATGGAGAGCAAAGTTTCAATATTTTCTCAGATATAACAAAAACATCAATTGTGGAAACAGATTTATCCCTATGCCATGTGTATTGAAGAGTGTCATGGGAAAATCTTGCAACCCTCATGTTCCAAGCAAGAAAGTATTCCTTCCACCGATGTCCAAGTGTTAAAGATTTTTATTTGAACATTTGTGGGCATGACTGTCATGAAAGTCCCCAATAAAATGTGCATTAAAGTCACCTCGGACAATTATGCCTTTATACTTATTACATAACACAGCATTTTCGAGAATTGAGTCAAAGGTGTTCATAACCTCAGCCAAATTATGTTTGTATGGGTTGAAATATAAGTTAATCAACAACAATGTTTCCTTATTTCCCACATTCAATTCTATATCAATAGCAAGAATGTTACTTGAGGAATAACAAAATGAAGAATTGGCATTGATCTTATTGTTAACCAGGATTGCTAAACCTCCTATTGGGCGACCCAACCCATACTTTATTGCAGGACTGGAGATGGCAAAATATCCACTTACAGACATATGTTTAAGAAGCATCGTATCCTGTAAGAGAATAATTACCAGAGTGTCAAACATGAAATTCGACTTAAGTGCCATAAAAAAATTGTGATACCCACATACATTCCAGGAAATAACTGGATATTATTGTGGCTACCGAGACTGGTTGACCAATATGCTATCTGTTACTGCATTGACTAAACAATAGCGTTGGACGCAGCAGTAGACGGTACAACAACATTGCCTGAAATGACAGAGGGAACATCAGGCTGAGTTGACACATAGCTCAAGAACTGAACCACTTGCTTTTCATATTGTAATAAGTTCATTTCCACCCCAAATGAGCAAATTCTATTTGGAAATCCCAAATCTGTTTTAAGATGATAGATTAAGTAATTTTACATATCATTCTGCCATTGTTGACATGTGCCAGTTTCACCCAATCCACATCATTCGAATTTAAGAGTCTTAGCATAGGAATTGTATAGAAAGCTTTAAATATAAATTCACGATTCAATTGTGCATTACCATGTATGTCAGGATCACTGAGCCATCCTAATACCGTTGCAGGATTATGCATCAGTGAAGCATTATCATGACATAGTTTGGAAACCCCCTCACTTTCTCCCATTTGCACTATGCCCTCTCCAGTCTCTTCTGTCTCAGTTGGACAGGCGGGGTGTGAGGGATCTACATTGGTATGTTTAGCCAAACTAGCCATATTGGAACTTTCATTTGTTCCCAGATCTTGTGGTTTGACCCCCTTAATCTTACGATCCACAATGGGACCTTTAGGCTGACCTAAGTAACCCTGTAAAGGGGTTCCATGATTTGAGCCGTTGGACTGCCGTAGAAGTTTTGTGGATATCACCTTAATAGGATAGAAAGAGGACAGTTGTGTTTGTTTGCAACCCACAATTGATACGGGACTTATGGATTTATTGGATAAACCAGTTGATTTTCCATCTCCATTAGATCCCACCATGGTGTTGGCTTTTACCTGTTGTATTAGAGTTTGTTTATTTTTATTTGCATTGACTTTTTTCTTTTTATTGCTGCACCCTAGGTCTGCATCATCATGGGGGTGCTGCAGAGCTAGCTTGCTTTCCGCATTTAATTGATCTAAGTCTACCACACCTTCTTCCACATTGCAGGTTGTATTGTCAAGTGCTTCAATCACAGATGTGTGAGCTGCCTGATTGGAAGTTTGTGCAATATTTTTTTATGTATGTTTTGTTTTGTTTTTTTGTGCACAGATTGCACATTTTGCGTTTTGTATGCGTTTTAGAGCCCTTTGCTGTAAGCGTCTCTGTTTTGCGTGACATACAGGCTCCCTTCTTCCAAGGGTAGACCAATATGACTGGCCAAGCGTGTTAAATCGCCTGCAATTCGTATGATCATCTCCTCCATTCTGCTGTAATTTTCAACTAGGGGGCATTGGGTATGTTTATTGGACTCGTTCTCACTGGTGACCATAACCTCTCTCTGCTCTGTCCACCGCTTGTGAGAAGGAACGTGTCAAAAACAGAGCAGCGTTCCCTCCAATATCAGTTTGTGAGAACTTCACATTGGGGTCATGGCGTTTAGTTTGAGAGGCCTTACCCTGGGTGTGCTTTCCCGCCATGCCATCATTAGATGCATTATTAGTAGCAATAACTTTGTTTATGCTGCCATATAACATTCCTTCAATATTGTTGATGCATGCTAAGATCTCAGTGTTAGACTGTTTTAGAGCTCTTATTTCCAGATGAGTCAATTCATGCCCCCTATGTAAGATTTAGGATTCTGCTTATGACAGGAAACTGTAAATCCATGTTCTCCGATGTATGGGCAACAGGAGAGGGCCCTGATTAGGTATTTTGCACAGGCTCATAGTTTATCCTAGGAGGGGAAATTAGGTCTACAGGACTCGAGCACCCACATATAGCTTGATTATTACTATGAGTTAACTTATCTGGAACACCTTCGGCATCATTTTGAAACATAGCCTTCAGATGTGGAATTCTAGAAGGACTAATTTTCAGGCTGCTCACATCTGAGGCAGCCTGCAATTGACAAACTGAGGGTCAAGCAATAGCAGTAGCCTCTTGGTTAGTAGCTAGATGCAAATGGACATGCTCTATGCCACCTTTTCTACCTGTGGATCGGCCCAGAGAAAGTCATGCCCGCTTAAGAGTTCAGTCATGACAGTCGACCCTATCATAGAAATGTCTGATATTTGGTCACTCAAAGGGTTAATATTTGATTTGGTTACGGTCCCTGGCATGATAAATTCTCTCACACTTGGGAAGCTATGCTGGATGGACAGATCCCCATCATACATCTCCTTGATTCGAAAAGACTTCTTTTTAATGGAAGCATCTCCGGAAGCACAAGCATTATCACATTGTGCCTTATCAAAGTTTACATCACTAGTCTGCCCGGCAAAGATAGCGTGCAAACTTGTGGTCACCATGACACAATCCTGGCTTACATCAATGAGGAGATCAAGAGGACCTTCGGTTTGTTTGGTAATATGAATTAAATTCTCTGGAAACTTGAAAGATCCCTCCTTAATGATGGGAACCGCGGGTTTGTTGTGTTTCCCACTATGGAGATTGCTCGCCATCCTTAAAGAGTGCAATGCTTGGCCCCACGTATTCAAATCAAGAATCTAACAGAAATTGCAACCATATGCAGATATGTGTACTGAGAAAGTAAACTAAGAAGTGTCACCTCCAATTGCAACTTGAATTGATGACAAGTCATGCTGTACTCCTGGAGCACCCACTGAATCAGGTGATACAAAGTTACACACTGTAAATACCAACAGTGTAATTTCTCGTCACGCTACTTATTATTGTAGTGACTTCTAAACAGAATCTGAGAACTCCCAAACTTACCTTGCGTCCTTATTCAAGATCTACATAGATTGAGAGCAGCAGAAAAGCGTCAGTTTTAGATGCTGGGGACGGGAGTGCGCGCGTGCTGCTCAGCTGCGCTGCGAGCAGCGGACAGCAGACAGCCCACTTCCGGCCCACTTACTCGGAGAATGCGCGCAGGAGCGCGTGCTCTGGGCAATTTAAATACATTTTCTCTGCGTGGCCTAATAAAAAAACATATGGAGAGAGTATATTTATAACCTATAATTCTCAAGTAGAGTAGTAAATTATGTTACAAGTGTACTATGGTCCATACACAACGTCTGTGCAGAGGTAATCCCCAAAGCAAGTTCCAAAGTTACTCAAGCAGCATTCCACAGCACAGCAGACAGCCCACTTCCAGCCCACGTCCGCCGAGCGCGCGATACAATTAAATGTGCTATACCGCACTTACATGACTCCGCACAGGGTAGCCACATTTAATAAGAGCGCTAGTTCAAGATGGCCATTGTGTGGAGGTGAAGGAGCAGACATGATACACATGTTCTGGGGGTGTGGTTGCGTGAGGGGATTTTGGACAAGGATAGAGCAAGCTTACAGAGCGGCTGGTGTAGTAAGGTTTGAATGGTCGCCGAAGGAATGCCTGCTCAGAGCTTACCCCAGGGTTAGCAAATCCAAGCATGTGCTCCGATTCATGGACCTGGCATGCATCTTAGCCAAGAGAACCATCGCCATTGTCCTGGAAAAAGGCGGGGGGGGCCACAATACGAAAATTTGCACAGGGAATTTGGGAGGTGGGCAGAGGCGGAAACCAAGATGTGGTGTGGATGGAAGGGGTCAATAGATCGGAGCCGGATGGCAACGACAATTGGGTTGCATGGAGAGCACTGGTGTGGGACATGTTTCACTCATCTGACGATAAACCCCCCTGAACGAGCCACACAATGTGAGACCCACCTGCCCCATGTCTGTATAGCTATCCACCCGCACCCAACTGACCATGGCCGTTGGTGACACCAGCAGAGTGGGGGTAAGAACTGTACCTCGAACTCCAGGTTGCCTAACCCAACGAACAATGCACCACACAATAAGACCCATGTAGGAAATTGTTTGTTTATTGTTTAAAGGTTATTGTTAAATTTCGGCATAAATGTATGATTTGAATGGAAAGTGACGCACTAAAATGCATGGTTGTACCTAATCAAATGCCAATAAAAACATTTTAAAATAAATGGTATAATAAGCCCACATTGTTGGCATACGCCAGCCAGTGGATCCATTGATCACTGGACTGGCTAACGCTGAAGATGTCAAAAACTCCCCCAGATCTGCCAAATACAAGATGAAAAGTAGCGGGGCCCCCAGACATCCTCTTGAGCCCCCCTAATAGGATCTGAGAGGTGTCCCTCGAGGTCTAACCTGACTCTAATTGTTGTATCTTTACGGAGCTCAACCAACATTGCTAAAATGCCCTCTGGAATACCCCATCGTCTCAGCTTTAACCATAACCTATTTCGATCAACTTGGTCGAAGGCCCTCGAGAAATCCACCTAACCCCCCATACAGTTGTTTTTCACCCCTATGCCCTGTCTTTTCGCTTAGGCCACTCAGCACCAACCCATCTACTGCAGTGGAAAGGCCCTTTCTAAAGTCTATTTGATGTTTGGGCAGAATGCCTGCCTTCTTTGCCCAATCCTCCAATTCACCCAAGAGAATCCTCATAAATATCTTACTCTCGATATCCAGGAGGGCGATCAGGCGATAGTTTACAGGTAACGTCCGGTCACCCCACTTGAACAGCAGAATAACATTTGCCATCTTCCATGAAGCAGGGAATTTCCTCCTCACCAAAATGTCCCCAAAAAGCCAGAAGAGTAGCCTTGCCCATAGGTTTGGGTTGTTCTTCAAAACCTGATATGTTAGGCCATTTGGCCCTGCAGCCCTTGAGGACGAGGATTTGGAGGTTAGGTCCCTCAAAATCTGTTCGTCCAACGGCAGAGACCATATAGCATCCTTATCTGGTTGAAAGGCAGATTTATTTGGGTCCTCAAAGACTCCCGACAGATAGTCCACCCACCCTTTTTCCGTCACCAGATTACACTGACTACTGTGGGCATTTCCCTCCAATTGATTTATCACTGACCAGAAATTCCGAGAATCTTGGTCAGAGATTAGTTTTAACATCAATTCCCCATCTTGTGGAAGGCGAAGCATTTTTCTGTCCACCGACCAGATGTCCCAGTTCCCTCCTATAGGTGTCCTCACTCAAAGGTAATTTTTTAAGCTGCCTTATTTTTCGTCCCCGTCATTTTTTTCCCTGCCTTGTTTCTTAGTCAAAGGCATGACGATTACCTCCTCGACTCACGCTAGGTAGGAGTGAGGAGCAAATTAATTTGACAAATTCCTCTGTACGACAGTTCTCATGCTGAATAATGTCTGAGATTGCCATTAGGTTATTATTTAGGGCTGCCCCGTTTCCTTTATACTTATGGAGGCGGATTTTCCCCTTCCAATCTTCAAGAGGCTGTTTTTGACTGCCCGGTAACCCAATCATAATGTCAACAAAAGTCATTAAAGGCTGTGAGTGATCACTTCCCCCCTCAGATCCAATGTTCAGGGAGACCTTTTGTGCAAACAATTCTGCAGACATAAAAATAAAGTCCAAAGTTGAAGTGGACTTGCCACCATGCCAGGTAGGGCGGGGGGGTATATCCTCTTGGATTGACCCATTCACAACCTTTAGTCCACACCCGCAAGGAAATTCTTCCCTTTTCTGAGATTCTCCTCGTATATGTTTTTGCTGATTTCTGCAATGATGGCACACATTGGGAGTTCAGGTCGCCGGCCAATATGATCTGCGCTCCCTCATAATTTAATTTAACATCCTCCAAAAGTTTGGACAAAACCTCCAAGAAGTCTTGCAGGCTGGAACAAGCGGGGTTCCAATATATATTGATGAAGATAATTGCCAAAATCGAGTTTTGATGTTTCACGCTAACTCTACATGCTTGTATACCCAATTTGTTGTTAAATATTTCCTTTGAAACCCCAATTGAGGCATTTCTAAACGCCATCAATTGGCCACCCAACGGTCTTCCTTTTTGGAGAGCTGGTTGGGTATAAATTGAATATCCTTTGACTATTATTGGGTTTACCAGCCACGTTTCTTGTAAAAGAACAACGTCTGTTTCATGAAAAATCTTTTCCCTTGCTTTTTTTGAAGTGAATGTATTTGGAGCCTGCATGTCCCAGCACAGCATAGACAATTCTGGCTGCCTAAAGGGACTGCTTCCCCACCCCCAATTTCTGCAGGACCTGTGTTAAAATCTCAGGGAGAAGTGACAAAGCATTTTCCTGTAGATTCTTTCCATTGTCACTATATGGCCTCAAGGGATCAATTGCACTTATGTTATTGCCCGAAACCCCCCTTGCACTAACGGTGTCTGCAACAGAGTTTCCGGCGGCAATGTAGTGGACACCAAAATCCCCTGTTTTTCCAGATCCCTTGATGCACCCAATGTCGCCACCTGGCATTCACGAGAGGTTAGACCTATTTTCACCAAATTTGGGTTCTGGCGATAGGGAAACTTTACCGATTCGATAACCTTGGTATCCAAAAGGTATAGTTTTGTGACCTTTTTGAAATGTGAGAGAATAACCCCTTTCCTCAGTGACTTGTATCAATTTTTCTTAAACTTCGAGCTGAGACACAATGTCGATGTTAGGTAGAATTATATGCCGTAACCTTTGGGAACACCACACACAATTAAGATTACAAGTGACAGTACACATTCACCTTTGGTACAAGCCTGTACTACACAGTTAAAGTGGTAGCAGTGGCTGAGCAGCCAGACTTATCTGAAGAGTAAGTGAGCAGTATCAAATAGTTACACCAAGGACAGCAATTACTATGATTCAAACAAACACTGACTCAAAGTTTTCAAGTAAAAGAATATACATTTATTTTACTCTTCAGTTGTATAACATTTCACTATTCTTAGCAGTTTAAAAATCACACTCTTAATACACCACACCACTTCCCTTAAATTCCAGACAAGTTAAGCTCACAAAATGAAGTGGGAGCAAAATGTCACTCCAGCAATTTAAAAGGGAGGGAAAGACAAAGTTAATAAAAATGTAACCACACCAACAGGTAAAGTACTCAGGGCAGTTGAGGAAGAGGAACTACAATGATAGAATCTGGTAGAAAAGGCGTAGGGCCAAAGTCAATAGGATAAAAGTATTTTGCTCAAGATCACACGGTTCAGGGTAGATCGCGGTAAAGTTCGTGCCACGGGTTCCAGGCGAGGTTGGTTGGCAGAAAAGTTAGTTGAAAGAGAAGAGAAGGACAAGCCCTTGCATTGGAGAAAGATTTCACACACTTTCACTGCGGCTGAACGAAACGAACAACCGGATTTGCACAGTACCTTAAAACAGTGAGGGAGCTGTAGTTGAAGCTGACGTTCCTGGTAGTTCCTGCAGGCTCACTGTTCCTGAAGCGACTGTCGGACTGACAAGAAGTAGGAAGACTGGAGGGTCCTGCACTACCCAGGGAAGAAACCTGCAGAAGAGCAAAGCAACGAATAACAGGTGCGTTCCTTGAAACTCAAGCAGGGTCTGACCTTCCTGGCTATCCGGCCCACTGTAGCTCTGTGCAGTGAATTCAACGAGAGGAGGGGTCCTGGCTTGAAGTTTTGGCGAACTGGTTGGTCCCACCAGCTCAAGGGAAGACGATTTGTGGAGGATCTTCTCTGTCGTGGGATTCTGAAGATTCGGACCTGCAGCAGAGCTTCAACGGGTGGTTCAGTCGTTGTAGGGGTTCTCTTCTGTCAGCTCCTCATTGGTTCTTTCGTTCCAGTGGCGACTCTGCTCTTCCAGTCCCAGAGACCTGCTTTTTATGCAGTTTTCCCCCATTCATACAGCCTGGCTGTCAATCACACAGCAGGGTGGCTGTCGTGGCAAGTACAGTCACCCAGCCAATCAAACAGGAGTGCGACTTGGGTTACCAAAGGAACCCATGGCAAGGGTCCTAAGACCCCTCCCTCACATCCTGCCTACCCAGACTTTCAGTTGCCTTAAGGAGGGCTTCTGTGCAGAAGCCCACGAAAAGACGGCGAACAAAGGAACCAAACCTGGTATGGCGCGCAGAGTAAAACACGAGAAAGACATTTACAAAAAGAAATGGCGAATAAACCCAGCTGGAACCGCAATAAAATATATATGGTCAAGCGGGTTTATGTTTGAGACTAATATAATAGCCTTAAACAATACCATGGTTATTTAAGATAACCGCGGTATAAAAAATAGGATAGTTACCACTGCCACCAGCCAATTCTTGATGTGAAGGGAGCAAAACAATGCTCAAATAGACACAGACAAAAGGGATAAAAATTAACCCTTTCCAATACTCCATGTAAGATGGGGTGTACTGGGTCTGTGGTTTAAAGTGACTAAATAAAGTTAATGGCAACTTTATATTTTCTGGGGGACAATAGTCAGCCCCAGAAAATGGAGTCAGTGGGAAGTCTCAAAGACAACTCTGCGTCACTGCACTGAAGGTGCTGTGTAACACACATGAAAAATATGGTGGTATGGAGTAGGTGAGGCTCCATTGCCCAAGATCACACAAAAAGTAGAAATACACACAGCAAAACACATGTAAGAGTGGGAAAAAAGGCTCACGCTCTTACCAGGTGAAAAAAATAAACCCTAGAAATCCAGCAAAGCTGCTGAGGGTCTCATTAGGTAAGGGGAATCAGCCATTTATGAGAATTCTCCCTAACAGTCGGCATTGCAAAACTGGAGGCAGATCCCACCTCGGCACTGTCTTGTTCCGGCCGTTGAACTAAAACATTATTTTGTGTTATTGGCTGAATAATAGGACCCCTCATTTCTGAGGGCTTACCACTCCCATTCTCTGTCATCTCCAAGTGTGCAAATTTTCCTTCCCCATCTTTAACCTCTTCTTGCGGGGGAGTATTGACTGTGACTTTACTCAGCCTTTTCAGGAAGATTGGAGCAATTTTAAGGCTCCCTCCCTCTACTGCTGATACTGATTCCAGGGTAACTACCCTTTGCACTCCCTCAGAATGTTTGTTTCGCAAAAATATTGGGTCAATTTTTTGCACCAATTTATTTATTTTCCCCTCTCTGGGTTTGAATTCCCCGGTAGCTTTGAAACCTTCTGCCCCCAATGATTATTTCATTGTGTCTACTTTGGCCACTGGACTGGGCGTGTTACCATTTTCTTCTCCCCAATTCATTTGGAGGCCTGTACTGATGTTCGTGATTTCAATCTTTTCCTGCTGAGAACTCTCATTAACCGCATCTTTCTTCTATTTTGCCCTTCTCTGGCCCGTCGACTTACTTTGGAGCCACTGCTGCTAACTTCTTTCCAAGAGGTGAGCGACTGGCGTGGTTTGAGGGCTTCTCCTGAGTTCACAGATGATGGTGATTTCAGAAGCGTTTTGAGGAGGGCTTCTCTCTCCCACTTTTTCATTTTAATATTCTTTTGCTTCTTCGTTTTAGCCTGTTCTTCAATGATCAATGAGGACTCTTTATTCATTCTTTTAAGTCTTGCTTCTCTCTTCCTGACCTTCCTTTTGCAGTTAGATCGACT
The DNA here is from genome assembly GCF_040938575.1 of Ambystoma mexicanum. NCBI lineage: Eukaryota > Metazoa > Chordata > Amphibia > Caudata > Ambystomatidae > Ambystoma > Ambystoma mexicanum. Next base: position 1,284,164,377 of record NC_090931.1, on the reverse strand, counting down.
GTTACCTGAACCCTGTATTTCTTGCAGGGCTGTGGACGGCTCCAGTGTGTGTTCCTCGTCCAAAAGTTGCAAAGAGCCAGCTATTTCTTCTATTTGGCTTTCAGCCACTGTGGCAAGCCTTCTAAATTCCTCTAAAACAGACTCTGACAGGGCGGTGTCATCAAAGAGAGGGTTCCCGTCCTCTATTTCTGCTCCCTCTCTTGCTGCTTCTACTCCAGAGGGTTTAGATTTTAATTCCTTCAGAATCTCCTGGAGAAAGGGGTTGTTTATATCTTCCTCCTTCCTTCTTGCATTAAGGTTCAGTTGGATTTCTGACAGATCCAAACCTTGCTTCAGTACTTCCAATCGCATCTCTCTCATACCGGGGATCAGACTGATATTCATAGCATTATTACATCCCACCAGGGAAGAGTCTATATTTGAGGTTTCCTTTGTAAGCTCCAGCAAAATCCCTGCTTGGGATTGAACTTCCGCCTTTAAGAACTCGAAGACTGAAACCAGCGAATTCAGGGCAAAGTTAAGCGCTGGAAGCGTCGATTCATTTGACTGTGGAACCCACTGTCCTCCCGGAGATATTACAATCTGTGTTGGGTCCTCCACGTTTGTTTGGCTGAGCCCCAGTTCTTTTGGGGACCCCAAATTGCAATTTGGTCTATAAGGGGCCCGGACTTGGGCTTCTAAGGCCACTCTATCTAAGTATAATTCCCTCTCCAGTATAGAGATACTGGTTATTGGGGGGGCGGTGTCTCCTGCATCCGGAAGCCTGGTAAACTCCTATATTGGAAGGACAGAATCCTGCTCCATCAATCTTTTGTCTTTTTTGCTCCAGAAAAAATGATCCTCAATTTTTTTGGGGATATTTTTAATTGTCACAGTATATTGCAACCCGCGTTGCCAAGCCTGCATGGTAGGTTGTTGCAGCTCCTCCATCTCTGGGGTTCTCCGAAGTGTATGGAGTGAGGGGTCTGAATGGACTTGAACTTTAGTCTGTAGAGTTGTATTTACCAGATTAGAGCTTCTCTGATTTCTTTCCCCATTAAATCAAGAAATGAGCCATCACACTCCGGTGCTCTCTTGTCATCCTGCATGGCTGTGCTACGCAATTTTATCCCTGGAGACACCCCCAATGAGAAGAGGAGACTGGGCGGAAATTGTGATAGGGGAATGTTTTCAAAGAGGGTTGTGGTTGAAATATTATACAAAGACGTGTCACACAGCTTCAGCGTTTCCTTTGGAGCTCAAAATCAACCACGAAGCAGGAATGCGTTTAACACCATGTCTGCTGCAAATAGAGATACCCCAATGGCTTTTGCGTGGGGTAATCAGGGGAATCAAATTACAGCAACAATGATGAACAGCCTGTGGCTATTAGCATGGACTTTACAACCAGGCTCCCTGGGCTGTATGAGCCCTCAACTAGGTCAATAGTAATGACGTGTGCCAAGTTTTTAGGGAGTCTCTAATGGGGCCTCGTCCTGCAAGCCCGATCACTATCAAGCTTAATAAGCCCCAGGCCAGCTCTAAGGTTAACTGGCGTCCCCCGACTTTTCTCCCCGTCAGAATAGTCCGAATGGACAACTCGCAGTTTCTCGCCACGTGATGCTCAGGCCGTCAGTTAGCCTCCGGCTCCGACTCCCAGGTGCGGGTGCTCTGATCCTCCACACCCAGTGACAAACAGCAACAAACAGTACACGAGGAAGTGTACAGCCCTTAACTCCGCGGCCGGGCTTCACGCTGCAAGGGCAATGCACACTTGTTTTTATTTCCGGCTACCAGAAGGCGTGTCTCTCCCACTCCAACGCCCTTAAAGGTACAGGTGCCGTTCCGATCCCAGTCCCAGCAAAGTGAACACTGCATTCACACAAGGGATAAGTAGGATGATGGTAGATTGTAGATTATGGCAATAGTGGTAGATAGTAGAAAGTGTCTTTGTATCTTTCCAGTAATCCAAAACATCAGCTACAACGACCAGCAACAAACAGTACACAAGGAAATTCACCACCCTTAACTCCACGGCCGGGCATCACGCCGCAAGGGCAATGCACACTTGTTTTTATTTCCGGCTACCAGAAGGCGTGTCTCTCCCGCTCCAATGCCTTTAAAGGTGCAGGGGCCGTTAGGATCCCAGTCCCTGCAAAGTGAACACCGCGTTCACACAAGGGACAAATAGGACGATGGTAGATAGTAGATTGTAGCAATAGTGGTAGGTAGTAGAAAGTGTCTTTGTATCTTTCCAGTAATCCAAAAAATCAGCTACAACGACCAGCAACAGCAACAAACAGTACACGAGGAAGTGAACCGCCCTTGACTCGGCGGCCGGGCTTCACCAAAAATGAAGAAATGAAGAGCCCCAGTCACGAAAACAAATATATAACAAGAGTTTCTCGCTTGAAGCGGACATAAGTTCAGCTATGTCTGCGCACAGTCATAGAGAAATTGTGCAAAGCACATGGGGGACAGGCAGCCTTAAATACACTTCAAATTGGCTTAGGATGCTGAAATAATACATAGTTTATGACCCACATAACATGGGCATTTTCCATGGCGACACATGGTACCTCACTCGGTGTAATCTCTGTACAATTTACTGTTTCTCAGAGAGAGGAGGTTCACCACGTTCCCATCACAAGGATGCAAGGAGACATTTCTTGCGCTTCATTATCACTGTTTGTCTTATACCAAAAGGGTACTTTGCATTTCAGCTCGCAGTTCAGTTAACATTTTCTCTCTAGAATGTGCATGGTACATTATGGCACATCATGTTTTCTAAACATGAGTCGTGCGATTAGCTTTGGAAAGCAGAAGACAGGAAGGAACATAACTAACCTTTACCTTTGACTGTCTGTGTCGGCCTGTTCAAGGCTCGAGCTGGTAAATTGCATTAGCTAAGCATTCCTCGCATAGACACGTTTGCCAGCCTCTCAGGCTGCAAACATTTTCTGCATGCAGAATGAAAACCCAGAAAGTGATCACAGAAACCAAATGGAATCGGAATGGCAAATTTCAATGTGTGCGCTTAGGCTAACATAGAATAACACAGAATGGATTCATTTTCACAAACTCTATTTTTAGCCTAGGCTAACACATTGAAGTCGGTGTGCAGTTATAATGTCAACTGCAAAATGTCGAAAAAAAAATGGCCGACATTTTTTTTCCGAATATGTAATTTTTTATTTTACATCTTTTTTGTGTTGCTTTCGTGCGTTTAAAAAAAGGGTTTAAAATAAAAGGGGGGGGTTCCCCCCATTTCGAACAGAATTTTTGTAAAAAAGGACATTGGAAACAAAATATTTCGGACATTTTTTTCGACATTTTGACTTTCGACATTTTGTAATTCGACATTATCACTATAAACCATTGAAGTCATACATCATCAGAATCATATATATCGATAGACACAAACTGTTTGATTTCCACATCCTGCATGATCAAGGCATTAGTTATATCAACAGGGGGATAGGGTACTGGTTTCAGTTTTTCTTTTTTTTATTTGGTTTTATTTAAGATTTTCATAAAACAAGTTAAACAACATACAGGTATTGTTTGGAGCATGTCATAACTGTCAAAATCTTTCCCTTCCATCCCACCCTCCAACAAACCTTGGATCTTAATTTCAACATAGAACTCCCGCCCCGTCTCCACCCCTCCACCCCCCAGGAACAGTCTTTTATCTGTCATGCTTCCTTGTACATCATGGTCTCACTTAAAGTATGTGGGTCTTGCTCAAGCTTGAATCTCGTCCAATGTTTTGGGTCGGTCAACTGAGGCCCTTCAGCAGTATATTCTTTTTTTAAAAACTTTATTTTCAATTTAAGTATAACAATAATACATGAAATGTCAACAAGATTACAAAAACTTTATTTCTGAGGCTTGTGGAATTTGCTTAGATCACATGCTGTGCATAGACCGACATCTAGTAGAAGCTGCAGAGTATTACAGTTTGTTTTTCGAAACTCGAAAATGGGCGTCGACCTACGGCGTGCCAGTAATACTATCCCTAGTGTGACGTCCACTGTACCCATGATCCCTCACGCGAGTAGGACCCTCAGATTGGTTTTTTTGCCATACTTGTCGGAAGCATAGTTGCAGAGTTCCCTGGCTTTCAGCCATTTGTGATTAATTATTCATAAATTCCCTGTTCCTCTTATCCGACGTCGAGACTCCGAAGATCGACTCCGGAACTGAAGAACAAACAGCCGTCGAGACTGCACGACGGACTTTGGGCCTCAGCCCGGGCCTCGGAAGGCCTCTGGCCTCGGCCCTGCAAGTAGGGAGAGTGGGGGGTGGAAATACTCACACTTGTTAATTTCCTACATACATTCGCCCCCTGCCAGATAATAACATATGGAGAGTACTCGATTTAAATTCTGCCCCAAGTGCAACCGTAAGTTCCCTTGGGTAAATAAGCATAACACCTGTAACCTCTGTTTGCCCAGGGACCACCCCGAAGCCAATTGCAGAGCGTGTAAGCTCTTTAAAGCTAAAACACGTAAGGACCGCTCCACCAAACGCTGGGCCCATTACGCCAGGCAACTCGAGGCCATGGACGCTGTGGGTTCCTTCATTGATGGCAGCAACGCCGCTGTTTCGGACGGCGAGGGCACTGTAGTGTCGTTAGACACCCAAGCGCAAGCCCCCGACCTCGGAGGACTGTCTGGCGGGGCAGTTATGGGGACCACACCCGGCGGCATGAGCGCTACCCATACACCTACATCTAAACACACGAACCCCTCCCAAGACTCAACACGCGTGTCGAGCCTATCGGCAGAAAAAGGCACATAGAGAGCAGTCCGCAGAATCGGGGTCCTCTGGGCGTTCCAGGTCTCGATCGCCTCACGACACACAGCAACCGTCTACGATTGCTAAGGGTGCCACGCTTCCTAAAGTCACGGAGGTTTGGTCGTTAGAAGACGAAACCGACCTCCACCCCCAAGCAGAACGTTCAAAGTCTGCTCCGGCAGTTCGTTCTACGTCTGCCTCCGAGTCTCGACGTCCTCCCTCTAAATCCATAGACCCTATGGAAACCACCTCCGAATCTCGACGCCAGGCGGCGAAAGATTCAGGGAAGTCCAAGGAGTCAGAGAAACATTCCTCCACACATGGAAAAGGGGACAAACAACAGAAAAAAATGTCTGAACACCAGGTTCAGAAGGACAGACATGGATCTTCTGAAAAGACCAAGACCCCTGACCCTGTCTCAAGGCCTAAGGTTGTCCCTCCCGCTCCAGAGGATATGAGAATGGAAGATGAACCTCATCAAGAGGTGATCGTTCCCAGTTCTAAGGAACGGAGCGCTGAAGACATGGACAAGGTGATGCGGCGAATGTCTTTTATGGGAAATTTTTATGAGAAAATTCCTGATTACTTTCTGAGCTATCAGAATACCCCTGTTACCTCTACTCCTTCCGGATCCAAAGACCCTCAGCCTCCTAGTAAGAGACCTTGCACTGAGACTCCAGTTCAGGGCCTGATTTCGGAGCCACTCGCTGTTCAACCTTACCATCAGTATGCTGAAGATCCAGACATACATATACTGGACGTCCAGGCAGGGGTCGAATACTATGGGGACGATGAGGACCAGGATGAGGAGGAGGAAGACGAGGAAGAGGCCTATAGTCTCGACTCCCCTATTCCCAAGGACCCACCGGTGAATGGCTCACCTGTAGATAATCAGCCATTACTAAATGAGGTCTTAGCTAAAGCTGCAGAGCACTTTCAGATAGACACTCAAGGGGCTCAAGAAGAGAGGGACTTTGCAGAAGAAATTATGGGGCATAGGAAATCCGTTGCCCAAGCCATACCAATTCTGAAATCCATTCAACGCAGAATTGATTCCTCCCTCCTCACGCCTAACCTTACCCGGGCATTCAACCCAAGAATAGAAAAATTATTCAGGGCCGCCCCCTCCGACCCACTTTATATAAGGAGTCAGCTTAAACCCGATGCTTTGGTGGTCACAACTACCAGAAAGATGGCTGGTTCACCTCTAGCATCCTCCGAAGCTCCCCCAGACAAGGAGAGCAAGAGGATATACGGGCTACGAAGGAAAGTAGCTTCCACCTCCGCTTACCAGGCAAGAATTGCTAATACCACCACTCTGCTGGCAAGTTATAATTGTCACCAATGGGAGCAGGTAGCTGTCCTCATTGCCTCCGCACCTAAACCTTTAAAGGGCCAGTTGGCCCAGATTGTGTCAGAAGGGAGATCAGTGTCCGGATGCATTCTCAAGGCGACTTTTGACACGGCAGACAATGCAGGCCGGCACATCGCAGAGAGCACAGTCATCAAGAGACACGCTTGGCTAAGGCAGTCGGGGTTCAAACCCGAGACACAAGCCACCCTAATCGACATGCCGGTGGAACCAAATGTCTTGTTTGGGAAAGCGGTGGAAGAGGCAATCAAAACAGCAAAATATGAATATGAGACCCTTGGTTCCCTTGGTCAGCTAACCAATAAACCCACGAACCAACGAGGGAATAATAATTTTCGTTGCTCCCGCGGCCAAAATTCCCAAAGAGGATCCAACTACACCCAAGGAGAAGGTACATCGTGGGGAAACAACCAACAGGGTACCCAGAATTTCACCAGAGGTAAAAAAAAGGGGCCGTGGTAGAGGGAGAGGCAGCCCAGATAGAGGCGGTACGCCTCCCAACAAACAGTAACGCTCCGCTCAGGGTCCCTTCCCATGCATCCCCACTAGGGGGGGCGCATTTCCAGCTTCACCCACGCATGGGAGGGGATCACATCGGACAGATGGGTGCTGTCCACAGTGTCCGTGGGATACTGCATCGAACTGGTGGAGCGCCCCCACAACCATCCTCCAAGACAGAAAATACTCCTTGGAGCACCAAAGAATACTCCTCGAGGAGATCGTCATTCTTCTTGCAAAGGACGCGATAGAACTCATCCCGGGCAACCAGGTAAACAAGGGTATTTATTCAACTTACTTCCTTGTGCCAAAAAAAGATCTAACAATGCGCCCAGTATTAGATTTACGCCCTGCAAACAAGTATGTCAAGCCTCATACATTTCGCATGACTACCCTCCAAGAAGTAATCCCCCTACTAAAGAAGGGAGATTACATGGCAACATTGGACATGAAAGATGCCTATTTTCATATTTCCATGTTCCCAGCGCACAGAAGATTCTTGCTTCAAGGTGGACAGTCAGAACTCCCAGTTCAATGGTCTGCCCTTCGGTATAGCCTCGGCTCCAAGGGTATTCACCAAGGTACTGGCGGTGGTGGCGGTGCACCTACGCAGGGAGGCAATCCCAGTGTACCCTCACCTGGACGACTGGCTCATCACGGGGGAGACACCAGTAATTTGCAGATCCAACATCCAAAGAACAATCAACCTCCTCTTCGAATTGGGCTTCTCAATCAACGAGAAAAAAATAAAGCCTGGTGCCAAGCACCTCCAAACAGTTCTTAGGAGATAGCTGTCTAAACACTCAAGAGGGGTTGGCCTTTCCATCAGAGGAAAGAATTCGGAATCTATTACTGCAAATTCCTCAATATCAGTCCGGTCGTCAGATAAGGGTTCGCAAAGTGATGTGTTTGCTAGGCATGATGGCGTCATGCATTTACCTGGTTCCCCACGCGCGCCTGCGCATGCGACCCATGCAGGAATGGTTGGCGAAACAGTGGTCTCAGGCAAGTGGTCAGTGGGACGATCTAGTGGTCGTTTCGCCATCACTAGTACAGAGTCTTTGCTGGTGGACAAGGGAGAATCTTTCAAAGGGGAAACCCTTTTACCATCCAGAAATACAGTCTGTAGTCACTACAGACGCGTCCCTCTCAGGATGGGGAGCACACCTCCTTCACCACACAGCGCAGGGCCTCTCGTCTCACACAGCGGCCAAGAATCACATCAATTTGCTAGAGCTTCTGGCAGTCTTAAGAGCGCTTCGAGTGTTCGAACCCCACCTATCGAACCTGTCAGTGCAGATCCTAAAGGACAGCATGGCAGCAATGTTTTACATAAACAAACAGGGGGGCACTCCTTCGCCAAATCTGTCCAAACTTGCCCAGAAAATTTGGATATGGGCACTCAGACGGAACATTTACCTGTCATCTCAACACGTTCCGGGGGATCTCAATTCATTAGCTGACGCTTTGGGCAGAGACCCCCTCCCGGAAGAACACGAATGGTGTCTGCACAAAGAAGTCGTAGGAGACCTCTTCTCATAGTGGGGTTTCCCCACTATAGACCTGTTCGCCACAAGCGAAAACAGACAATGCCCAGGATTCACATCCAGGTTCCCCCAGCCAGGCTCCAAGGGGAACGCTCTATAGATGAACTGGTCGGGGATGTTTGCCTACGCTTTTCCACCAACCCCTCTGTTGAGGAAGGTGGTCAACAAGATGCACAATCGATGGCGCTCATCCTAGCTGCTCCCATGTGGACAAGACAACCGTGGTTGCCGCACCTGTGCAAACTGGCAGCGTGTGAACCCATCAGACTCCAGTGCTGGCACAAGCTACTATCCCAGCACGAAGGACAAACAGTGCATCCTCAACCCAGCTCGATCAACTTGGCAGCATGGCTCCTGAAGTCATAGAGTTTGGCCATCTCAATCTACCACAGAGATGCATGGATATCCTAAAAGAATCATGAAAACCAAACAAAAGACACTGGCCCTCATTACGACCCTGGCGGTAAGGGGTTTACGCTAGCGTTAGCTGCGCCGACCCCTTACCGCCAATTCCGAGTTCCCAGAGCGCCATGGTCATTTTTCCGCCCGCTTTTTGCGGGCGTAAAAATCCATGGCGCTATGGGACCTTGGTGTTAATTACGCCACCGTAATTTACGGTGGCGTAATTAACTCCTTCCCCACTCCCATTATACCCTATGGGGCCGAAATGGGAATGGGGAAGGGTAAATGGGTCAATGGGGACTTACCGCCCCGCCGACCTCGGAATGGGGCGGTAAGTCCGCCATGGCGTAAACGGACTTTACGCCATGGCGGAAAAGTCCGTCGCTGGCGGAAAAAATCCGCCAGGGTCGTAATGAGGGCCACTGTTACTTTGATAAATGGAAGAGATTCGTTATTTGGTGCCAGAATAAATAAATCAACCCGGTTGATTGCACTTCTTCCAATATTGTCACCTACAAGTTCCACCTGCTGGACGCAGGGTTGGTATTTAATTCACTCAAGGTACACCTGGCGGCGCTGTCAGCATACACCACCTCCCATAACAAGGTGTTGTGGTGGAAAGTACCGGTGGTTAAGGCCTTTATGAAAGGGGTAAAGAGACTCCACCCTCCAATTTCGAACCCACCACCAGGATGGGACCTTAATGTGGTGATTGCTAAACTCATGAGCCCCCCCTTTGAACCCATGCATAAAGCTAGTCTCAAACACCTGACTTACAAAACTGCCTTCTTAGTAGCCATTACATCCATAGGAAGGGTCAGTGAATGAAATCCAGGCTCTGTCAGTGCAGGATCCTTTCTTTACTGTTCATAAGGATAAACTGGTTCTACAAACTCACCCTAGGTTTTCACCTAGTCATTTCAAAATTCCATGTTAACCAGTCCATTGAGCTACCGGCCTTCTTCCAAGAACCCAAGAGCTCCTCTGAGGTGAAACTACACACACTAGATGTGCGAAGAGCGGTCCTCTACTACGTAGACAAGACCAGACCGCTAAGAAAGACAGATCAACTGTTTGTCTCCGTAGCTACAGGCAGAAAAGTCTCTAAAGGTGCCATCTCGAAATGGATAGTCAAATGTATTCAGCTGTGTTACTCCCTTTCAGATAAAACTCTGTCTTTTACGCCAAGGGCCCACTCTACAAGAGGCACTGGGGCCACTCTGGCTTTCATTGCAAATGTACCTCTTGACACCCTTTGCAAAGCAGATACATTGAGCTCTATTCACACCTTTACTCAGCACTGCTGCATTGACGCTCATTCCAAGACAGATACTCAAGTGGGACAAGCGGTTCTAAGACATTTATTTGCTCATGACCCTTCTCACATCCCACCTCCTTCTTCTAACACTGCTCGCTAATCTATGTACAGCATGTGATCTAAGCAGATTCCACAAGCCTCAAAAGGGATACGTTACCCACCGTAATCATATTTCTGATGCTTGTATCTGCTTAGATTCACATGCGCCCGCCCTTCCTCCCCTCTGAGAGAACGCGCATGGATGCTTGTAGTCTTATCTATCTTATCTGCTTGGATACTCTTTACTCGCGCTACTCATCATGTTACCTCATGTCACAAAAAATACAATCTGAGGGTCCTACACGTGTGAGGGATCATGGGTACAGTGGATGTCACACTAGGGATAGTATTACTGGCACGTCCTAGGTTGACGCCCATTATCGAGTTTCGAAAAAAAAAATGTAATACTCCGCAGCTTCCACTAGATGTCGGCCTATGCACAGCATGTGATCTATGCAAATAAAAGTATCAGAAATACGATTACGGTGAGTAATGTATCCCAAATAATTACAAAACAATACAGAGACATCCCCCCATAGTCACACGGTTCACATCATATAATATACAAATATCAGATTTAATACAATGCTAGAACTGTACCCCAAATCTTCATAAATAACCCATTCTTGCCTTGTTTCCTATATAAGAATCTTTCCACATCTGCTAGGTTAAGCATTTCATTCAACCAGACCTCCTTCTTTAAAGTAATGTCAGATTTCCAATTCTTAAGGATGGTTTTTTTTCCCCACCATGGCACCTCTAAATGGCCACTTCTTTTGGCATTGAGTGAGCAAATCCAAGGTAGCATCATTTCCCAATATCAATGTTTCAAAATCAAAACCAATCGATTCATTCAAGACCTTCTCCAAGATTACACCAATTTCTCTCCAAAATCCTTGTACCTTCCTGCAATCCCACAGCATGTGTTACAGTGTATCGGTTTCATGAACACAAGCCCAACATTCCGGATCATCCTTCAAACCTCTCTTCCAATAAACCCTGTTTAAGATCTTAATTTGTCTCATTCTTTCAGTCAAACACAAGGAACAAAATGTGACATTTGCACACATCCTTGTCCACGTCTTCACTATAATGTCAGAGCCAGTCCTTCGAGTCCACCATTCATCTCTCAGCAAATCATTGCCTTTATATTCATTCACAATCTGTTTGTAAACCTGGCTAGTTAAGCCACCCTCACCTACTAATGATTCTCTTGTAAGAAAATTCATATTTAACCTAGCCTGGAAATCGATCTCACCAACAGCAATCTTCAATTTCCTGTAATCTGAAAATCTGAAATTTTCGATATTAAATTGTTGCTGTAATTCTCTAGCCCTCATCCATTTCCACTCTTAAATAGATCATCAATCCAACTCACACCACCCAAAAACCATTCTGGCCAAAATAACGTATATACTTGACCTTATCAGATGCGCAATCACTACAACGTTTCTACATTCTCCTCAGCCTGATCATGTGTTCTCTGCGAGTTCCACCTTAAAACCTCTTGTAGCACAGTCCGTTAGGTATTGGTTACATATTCATTTACAAATCCTCCCCATAACAATTCATAATGCGTGGATTTTCCATGTAGGGCGCCAGTGATTCTTTCCATTATGCAAATATTGGTTGCCACGTTTATCCATTCCTTCTTACCCGGAACCATGGGCGCCTTCCAATGCATCAAGAGACAGGCTCTTGCAGCCAAAAGGAGATGCACCACTATTCCATTTATCTTCCGACACTCATCTTCACATAGTTCCAAACCAAATAATATGAGAAGTAGAGCATCTTCCAGATGGATCCCATCTAACTCTTTAATCCATCCGAGTACCTCATTCCAGAATATCTTAATATGGGGACAACCCCACCTCATATGCCAATAGTCAGCACTTTCACTGCATTGTCGCCAGCATAAGGGGCTGGTCAACTGAAACATTTTTGACAACCTGCAGGGATCATATTGCCATCTGTGGAGGAGTTTAATGGCATGCAATTTATACGGACTTGCTATGGATGTTTGTGAGGCCCCTTTACATATTCTCGTCCACAACGTGGGGTCTAATTCTAGATTCAGGTCTTTTTCCCACCTGCCTTTCAATTTACCAGTGGAGCCTTTCCCAGCATTTATCAGTGCTTTATGCATAGTTGAGATCAGTCCCTTGGTCTCTGTTATGGTGTTGAGGAGCGTTTCAAAGGGAGTGAGGTCTCCCTGTAACTCTTCCTTCCTTTCCGTCCTCCTGAGGATGCCCTTGACTTGAAGAAAGGCGCCTCCTCCAATTCTATGATCGTAAGGAAGTTGCCCCCCCCCCTGCAGAGTTGTCCCACCCTCTCGAAACCGGCGTCGAAACTAGTTTGAAATCTTCCATGTTCAGGTATCTCTTCTCGGATCCCCGGTGCCCAAATATGACTCAGAGGAGACAGCCACATGGTGAACCCCCACATGTCTGCTCCCTCCCTCCAGATCTCCTAGATGGTGACCAGCATAGGATGGTTTTGGATTCTACGGGTTAATTTGCCTCTCGATACCCATAGCCATTCTGAGACAGTGGCCGGGGCAAGAGTATAGTTATTGAGGTGTATCCACTGCAGTCCTTTCAGATCCCGAATGTTGGGGATCAGGATCCTCAGCTGCACCGCCTCCTAATATATTTGAAAATAGGTTAGACCCAACCACCCTTGTCCTTGGGTAGGGATAAAACCTCATATGCTATTCTAGCTTTTTTGCCCCAGCCACAAAAATTTCAAAATGTCCCTCTTTACTTTTCCAAAAAATAGTTTAGGCAGCCAAATTGGGAGCATCTGAAATGGATATAAGAATCTAGGAAGACACACCATCTTGACTGTGTTAAGTCTCCCCATCCAGGAAATTGTGAGCTTTTGCCACTTAGCTAGATCGGCATGGAAGCTTGAGAGCAGAGGGGGAAAATTGGAGCCATATAGGGTGTCTTCATTTTGTGTAAGATTTATCCCCAAATACCGTAGGGTGGTACCTCCAATAGTGAGGCCTAGCGTGGAGAGTCTATCGGTGTCTTCCTGAGTGTGTTTGTTCAATCGAAAGACTATTGACTTGGCCCTATTGATTTTGAAGCCAGAAAGTACTTTGTATCAGTCAATCAATTGTATGGCTCTCAGTACGGATGACAAGGGATTCACTGCATGTAGTAATAAATCGTCTGCGTACAGGGCTATTTTGTATTCTTTCCCGTTAACCTTCAGACCCTCTACTAGATGGTCAGCTCTAAGTGTCTGGGCGAGGGGTTCAAGAGAGAGGGCGAACAATATTGCGTATAGAGGGCAACCTCGCCTCGTTCCTCTTCCTAGATCAAACCATCTCGAGTTATCTGAGTTGACTGATACTGAAGCCTTGGGGGACATGTACACTGCCTTCACCCCTCTTGTAAATCTATCACCTAGTCGAACTTTACTCAGGACCGCCTCCAGGAAGCCCCATTCTACCCTGTCGAACGCTTTTTCTGCATCGACCGATAGTAGAGCGGAATATCCGGCCATTTTCTTCGACTCGTGGATCAAGTGTAGTGTCTTGCGCATCATATCTGTGCATTGTCTTCCCAAAATAAATCCAACTTGATCCGAATGTATCAAGCGGGGCATATATATCTCTAGTCTAGCTGCTAGGACTTGCATATATATTTTTGCATCAATATTGAGCAACGAGAATGGGCGATACGATCCGCAGTGTCTAGGATCCCTACCTTCTTTGGGGATCACCGTAATCAGTGCCACTGAGAAGACTCCAGAGCTACTCCCGTCTCTAATATGTAATTGAACAGTTGCACCATAAATGGGAGGAGGGATGAGAGGAAGGTCTTATAAAAGCCTGTCGTGTAGCCATCGTTTTCTGGGACCTTCCCTAGCGGGAGTCTCTTTAACGCTCGCTTCAGCCGTGATTGGGGCATCCATCGCGTTTGCCTCCACACTTCCCAAATACCCATCAATTTCTGGTCTTTCCTGAGCCGTTTCAGATTTATACAATTGTTCATAGAACTTTGCGAACGCTTCTAGAATGTCTCCTATTTGTGTGCTCTGGGCATCACCTCCCCACCCTCTATGGCGGCAACCCATCTGTCCTCTTGTTGGCCTCTTAGTCTAGCTGCCAGGAGGGCATCTGCCTTATCTCCCTTCTCATAATGTTTCTGTTTAAGAAGCTGCAATTTGCGGACAACACACCCTTCCTCCAGAAGACAGAGCTCTTCCCTTTTCTGTCTGGCTTCTTAGATCTTCTCTGCCCTCCCCTTAGTGGCTGTCCGCGCAACTCTGTCTAAGTGTGTAATCTCCGTCCTTAATCTATTTTCTATGAGGGTCCTTTCTCTTTTTTTATTGTCACCCTCCCTGATCAGGAACCCCCACCACGTAGCCTTACCCGCTTCCCACACCGTTCTTTTTGATATCTCACCCGTGTTGTTTACCTTGAAATATTCCTGTATCTCAGAGTCCATTTCTGTTTGGAAGACAGGGTCTCTCAACAATGTCTCATTGCACCGCCACTTTGACCCCTTGTGTGGAAGGGCTGCCATATTTATGTCAGCCATGACCATGTCGTGATCTGACCAGGAAATTGGTGCGATCTCTGAGCCGGTCGCTAACTCCACTAACTCTTCTGAAAAGTATAAATAATCAATTCTAGTGAATGTGCCATGGGGTGCTGAATAAAAAGTGTAGCCTACTTCACTCTGATGAAACCCCCGCCATATATCCTGTAGCCCATAGGTCTCCATCATCTCCATTACCGCTGTTCGGCCACCGTCGACTGGTTCACTCGAATCAGGGTTGCCTGCTCGTCTGTCTAGTTCAGTGTTCGCCCAGAGGTTAAAGTCTCCCCCAAGTATTATATTCCCAGCGGCTTCCAACATTATTTTCGGGATCGTTCGCTGTAGGAATCTGGCTTGACAAGTATTGGGGGCATACGGTGTCGCCAGCGTGAATATTATTTTACGTGCAGTACCCACTACAATTAGCGCCCTACCCTCCACATCAGCCCCCACCTTGGTAACTTCTAGATTCAACCCCTTTCTAATGAGTATCCCTACACCTGCCTTCCAGAGAGGGCCTGAGCCCCAATATTCCATCCCCATCCTAGAGTGTAGGACCCTGCGTTCCTCCCCGTTTACATATTTAGTCTTTTGGAGAAAGAGCACATCAATCCTCGATCTCTTAAACTCCCTGCATACAAGAGACCGTTTCATAGAGTTCAGCCCCTTGGCGTTGAGTGTGCACACCTTCAGTTTTGATTACCTTTCTTAGAGTCGGAATTTACCGCCATTTCTTCCTCTTTGCATATAATGCTCTTAAAACGGGCCCCAACAGTCCCAAACCCCATACATAACACCACTGACCACACAATTCGTACTTGTAGAGAAGCCTGTTCCAGAACCTGAAAGTGTTATGTAGCCCACTCGACATTCGGCCGTCAAATATCAGTGCAGAGGTCGATCAGGCGGCCTCATTCGGATTCATCATTCAATTACCTCACGCCTCACAATCTTCTTAGTAGATTCATGTCGATAGCAGTAGTGTACCAGGCCATTTACAAGGTTGTTCTGAGCATCATTGGGTGCTGCGTCGGTCAGGCATCTGCTCCCGGTGAGGCATTCACCCTTCTGTACTTTCTAGACCCTGGTATACGCCTCCTTCTAGGGCCTTGGATACGCCACTGCCTGTCACCATTTCCTCTCTCCTCCTGCTCCATGTCATTGTCCCGATTATCGACGAGGTCGCTGATACACTTCTTTATAGCCTTCTCGGTCCTCAGTTTTACCGTGTTACAATCTAGTTCAAATGATAAGGAGAATGGGTATCCCCACCGGTATCAGGTCACTTTATCTTTCAGCCACCTAGAGGGGCATACACATTCGTCTCAAGGAGAGAGTCAGAGATGGCAGGTCCTGGAAGATCATTACTCTTGCTGTGTCCAGCATGACATGTCCACTACGTTTAGCCTTCTTGAGGATCCTGGCCTTATCAGAGTAATTGTGGAACCGTGCAAGCATGGTCTTCGGACCTCCAGTGGCTCCCCCTGCTCTATGTATGCGGTCAATCTTTGGTTCGTCACTGGAGTCCTCTTTGAATAAGAGTTTCATAAGGTTGTGAAGGGTCCTTTTAAGGTCTTGCTCAGATTCCCCTTATCTCTTCGGAATCCCAAAAATCTGTAGGTTCCGTCATTCACGGTTCTCCAAATCGTCCATTTTAAGACGGAATTCCTCTTCTCGTGCTTCAATTTCGGTAATCCTGTGGTCAATTTGTGTTTAGAGGATTCCCAGTGAGGAATGATTGTTTTTGACCCCCTTCAAGTCTCTCCTCCATTTTGTCGATCCTTTGTGTGATCTTGTCTACCTTTCCTCCAATGTCCACTCATTCTTTTCATTTCGTCACGCAGAGCTGCAATATCGGCCTTAGTTGCCGCTGCATCTGTCCCTGAGGTCGCCATGACGAGGTCGTGTGTAGATCTTGGGCTGGTGCGGAGAGGGGTATGTTTATATGCTGCTTGTCTCTGCCTTACTCCATGCACTGCTCCTTCTCGGGTTAGCCACGGGATCCTGTTCGCCTTTGATGGACCTCTCAGTTTGCCAAGCTCCACCATCTACAGTTTTCTCCTAGTCACAGGACCCTTTACAATTTAGGACGCTATGTCACTCAGTCACGAATGGACTTCTCCTTCAACTCCTGTTTGTTTAACCACGCAGTTTAAGAGGGCCTAACCTTCCGAAAGTCAGCTGCAGCGTGTGGGCAGATGGGATCAGCAGCACCCATTGTTGAGCTCTCGAAAAGATATTGTGTGCTTGAGGGCAAGGCTTTCAATATTACAGGATGGAGAACTTTCGGATCTTCAGTCAGGCAACCATGGTCTATAGGTTCTCCACTTGGTTCTCAGGTCACCGTCAAGGTCTCCTCCACTTGTACACCTCTGCATGCTCCGAAGGAGGGCACATGCCCTAATCCTGGGGCCCAACCCTTCGCTGTGTCACCCCGATGTGCCGGGATTCCTGAATGTGTTTGCCCTTGATATTTTCCTGAGTTTTGCACCTCCGCAGTTGGGGGAACTTGTGGAAAGTGCGTGCTGAATTTGTCTACGGGGTGCACCTCTGGTCCAGAAACCGTCTCCCTGAGTAGGGTCTCTGGTCTTGGGGCCCCGCTCTCCCACTGGGGTTCTCCACACACACTCTTCCCAGTGGCCTCACCACTTGTGAATGACAACTGTGCTGCACACCTCTAGCGCAGCTAACGTATAGGGTGAATTGTGTTGTGTGGGTTTGGCACTTGTGGTCATTGCCTGTTTCTGGAGCTCCAGTGCCTCCTTCTGTGTCCAGGTACAACGTTTTTTAAAATCTTATCCCATTTAAATAGGGCCGCTCTATGGTCTCGGGGCACTCCTCTGGGGCTGCTGGTCTTGTTGGATGTGGGGCCGTGGCCCAGTGGAGCCCCCTGCAGGGGGCACGTATTGCTCTGCTTGGGAAGGGGCCCAGACACGCTGCACCAGAATGGAGTACGTGTTGGTGCGGGCCAAGGAGAGGGACACAACGGGGTCACTGAATTTCAGTGCCATTCCATGCAGTGTGCTCCGTTATGTTCCCCAGTGGGGGAGGCGCGTCTGCACAACAGGGCCTTTATTGTAGGGTAGACACATGTGGCCTGAGGCCCAACTTATGGGTGCGCGGACTTCTCACTGGGGCCGCGGGTAATGGTCAGGCAGGGAGTCCGCCGGCCCCTCGCCGTCGATTGCCTCACGTAGAACTAGGAGGGGGCACCAGCTGTGTCCGCGGTAGACCGGTGCTATCCCCTCTCACCTTGTTGTTTGTGGGGCGCCTTTGCCTCCTTCAGTGTTTTCTCACGGAAGGCTCTCCGTCTTCCGATTTCTTCATGGTCGGGTCTCACGTAGTGTGCGGGAAGAGGCACCGGAGGTAAGCTGGATCTGTTCGTGCGGCGGAGCCTCACAGTGTTCCAATGGAGGGAAGGGGGTGCAGACGGCTTGTTTCTTGGAGCTGCATCTGTGGGGGCATCCCAGCAGTGTTGTCAGGGTGGCACTGTGCACCTTTGTGGTGCCAAGATCTCCTATGTCAGTGCCTCTACGCAGTCACAGTGGATCTGCTGCCCTTCACTCAAACTTCACCGCGCTGGCAGGCTGTTGCCATGCGCCTTCCACCCAGTGCGTGGGGGCTCCCCAGCAGCAAGGCCGGGGGAGCAGACAGGGACCCGAATCCACACACCGCCTCAGCTTTGGCACATTGGGGCCGTGCGGTTCCATCGGAAGCACAGGGTACGCCTCCGTTTTGCGAGGCCGCAGGGTTGTGTGGGAAGGACAAGTTCCTTTCAACAGTTGGCGCTGGTCGCAGTCCGCGTTTCTTATGTTTCCATGGACGGATCGACTCTGTTCTTTCTCCCACACTATTGGGGGGAGTTCACAAAGGCTGCCAGATGGCTTCACACTGAAGGGGGTCCAAAGTAGGGGCTCAATCCCTCTGGAAGGACCTTCGATACGGAGCAAACACGGCAGTGGACTTCATCCACGCGCCCCCTGGTGGCCAATAGGTTTCAGTTTTTCTAAAGCAGCAGTTACCTAGTAAAGAACCTAGAACTGGTAGGCATTGTATGCAACAGCAACAGAACAAGATCACTCCAACGAAAATTGCAAGTACAGAGAATATCTTCCAACCCCAAGTTCTAAATAGATTCCAAGCCCATGTCCCAATATTCCAATCTCTTTCATCGACATGGATTTCAGAACTTAGTGTATGTAATCTTTTGATAGCTTGGAAGACCATAGTGGAGGAGTCAGGTATGTAAACGCAACATGCTGATCCAACCATTTTGCATACTCCTCTACGCTCAGCTAACATGATGTCTAAGACCATTCTATTTTGAAAAACAACTAATCTAATAGCTCTTTGTTCTAATGTCATATTAAACATTATATCAGTTGTTTCATTAATAGTTTTCTAATACTCTGGCCAATTTCCTAATATCTCAAGAATGTATTTGTCCCCAAAATACAATAATGGATTTTGCTACATCCCCTAATATCTAGAGAGCTGTGTCATCATCGATCCCCCTTCTAGGGCGATGTTTGAGTATTTATGCTGTTGATGTTATATATACTCCTGGCAGCAGGGTCCCCAAGTAACATGTTCCCTGCCAATCCTTGGGTAATCATGGATACACTTCTTTCCCACAGACAAAGTAAATGGGTCCCCTGATGTATAAGTGCCTTGTCTCGTTTAGCAAAGTTGCAGTGTGCATACATTTGTCATATGTACCCATATATCGGGAGCCTTCTTTCTTTAAACAAAATGGTACTGTATCAGGATCATGGTTGATGTTGAAGGATGGTGGAGTTGCTTCCCCATTTCCTACTGGTGACATTCTAAATGATATTGATTGGTAGAGTTGAGATTGAGATCTCTTATCTGTATATTTGGTAGAGGCAACATTGGTTGTGCTTTTATTAGCAAAAACGGAGCATCCTAGAGGCAGCAATGCTTGTTGATTAAAATTGTTGATATTTGTCCCATCAAAGTTGCCAGTTGTACTATGATTCCACGTACCAAAGAATAGAGCTCTAAAAGAAGCATAACAAGCAGTTGACAATGGGAGTGGGTATATGTACCAACCTAAATGTTTCTCACCCTGCTGTGGGAGGTGAGAACATACCCATCAATTTCTTCTGTTTAGGATAGCATGTTCGTAATATGGATGAGGGTATTGTTGAGATACCCCTCCCTTTGTTCGAGATCAAGGGGGCGAAGAGTATGTGGAGTGTATATAGAGAGGAGACAAGGTAGTGGAACTGACCATAGGTAACAGTATGCTGAGAGGCTGTGAGCTTTTCAAAAACCACAAAACAGGTACCAGTACGAGCATAATAGATGCTACAATAATTATGATGATGCATTTATCCCTTGTGGACCATAATCCTTTAGGCACGTATTGTCCAGTGGCAATACTTTCCATTTCCTCATTTATACGTGCCCCAAACAATGGCATAGGGCCTCTTTACGACCCAGGCAGTAAGGCATTACCGGTACCGGTAAGGGCACTGGTGCCGATAATTCCTTACCGCCCAATTACGAGGTCCCTTTGCGGATCCCTACCATAACGGCTGGTTTCACCAGCCGTTAAGGAAGGGACCCGCAAAGGGACCTTGGAGGTAATTACAGTACCGCAATTTGCAGTACTGTAATTGCCGCCTTCCCCATTCCCATTGAGCCCTATGGGGCAAAAAAGGGAATGGGGAAGGGCCAACGGTGAATGGGGAATTACCGCCCCTCCAACCTTGGAATGGGGCGGTAATTCCGCTATTCACCATGGCGGATTCCAGTGTCAACCATGGCCTAATGACGCCATTGGTTAACGCCCATAGTCTTTTAGTGTCCGTATAAAGAAGCATCACTGAAACATGCTTTAGAAGTTCATCCGTGGGTGGCACCTGACCATGTGGCCAATCTTGCTTGTAGTCTTTGTGTAGACAGATCATTGTTTATTAGTCTTCTCTTCCCAGCCCCCCTCTTGCTCCACAAGAAACGTTTGTGTCTTTGGGGGGAATAGAGGGAACAATTGTTGGTTTCTTGGGGGTGGAGTATTCTTACTACACTTTCCTAACTACAAAAATGTCATCCTCTAGCTAATTCCGTGGTCGAAGATTGTACCTGGTAACTCCAGGCACAGAGTGATCTGTGAACAAAGGATCAATATCCGAAGAAAGTGATGAAAGTGTTGGACGATCAGGTTGCTTGGTCTTAGGACCAGGACAGGTGCGGTCACTGAAAGGCACGCACTTGCAGGGTAATTCATAGAAATTCGCACAAAAATGGCGCACGCGGCTGGCGCACAGTGTCCCCCTGCGATAAACTGCGCCAGCCGCGTGTGAAAAAATCCTTTTCATCGCACAGCGTATTTATGGATTTTAGCCTCCGAAACCAGCCGTGGCGCAGAGTGGCGCAGCGACCCTGCAGCAGCGCCAGTTACGCCCCCAAGAACGCCCTCGCGCAAGGAAAAGCCTTCAAAATCCCCAAATCATCGCAAAGGGCTGCGCTAACCCTCGACCAGTTCACAGGACTGCCAAACAGCAAACGCCAAGCGGGGAACGTGTATTTCAGTGGTTCGCGGGAAGTTCCACACGCGATTGTCCTGGGTACGTGTACATCAGGGGTGCGTGGGAAGTAACACACGCGATTCCATCAGGGCACGTGTATTCCAGGGGTGCGCGGGAAGTATCACACGCAAAAACAGCAGGGTATGTGTATTCCAGGGGTGCGCAGGAAGTATCACACGCAAAAGCAGCAGGGTACGTGTATTTCAGGGGTGCGCGGGAAGTATCACACGCAAAAGCAGCTGGGTACGTATACTTCAGGGGTGCGCGGGAAGTATCACATGCAAAAGCAGCAGGGTACGTGTATTTCAGGGGTGCGCGGGAAGTATCACACGCAATTCCATCAGGGTACGTGTATTCCAGGGGTGCGCGGGGAGCACCACACGTGAATTGCACGTGTGGGTCCTCCCAGGTGTTCCCTCTACACCCTCCACGGCCCCTGCAGATGGCCCACACCACAGGGGCCTACCCTGCACATGTCCCACAGGCACCCCATCCACCATGGCCATGCCCCCCAGCCAACCCACATGTCACCTTGCACTACTGCCCACCAACGCATGTCCCCCTGCACCCCCAGCCACCAGGGGCACCCTCCACCAGGCCCCTACTCATGTCTACCACCACCCCCACCCCCCAGCCACCAGGGGCACCCTGCACCAGACCCCCACTCATGTCTCCCACCACCCCCACCCCCCAGCAGTGCAGGGGCAGCCTCCACCAGGCCCCCACTCATGTCTACCACCACCCCACCCCCCAGCAGTGCAGGGGAATCCTCCACCAGGCCCCCACTCATGTCCCCTATCACCCCCACCCCCCAGCAGTGCAGGGGCAGCCTCCACCAGGCTCCCACTCATGTCTACCATCACCCCCACCCCCCAGCAGTGCAGGGGCAGCCTCCACCAGGCCCCCACTCATGTCTACCACCACCCCGACCCCCCCAGCCACCAGGGGCACCCTCCACCAGGCCCCCACTCATGTCTACCACCATCCCCACCCCCCAGCCACCAGGGGCACCCTCCACCAGGCCCCCACTCATGTCTACCATCGCCCCCACCCCCCAGCATCCAGGGGCACCCTCCACCAGGCCCCACTCATGTCTCCCACCACCCCCACCCCCCAGCAGTGCAGGGGCAGCCTCCACCAGGCCCCCACTCATGTCTACCATCACCCCCACCCCCCAGCAGTGCAGGGGCAGCCTCCACCAGGCCCCCACTCATGTCTCCCATCACCCCCACCCCCCAGCAGTGCAGGGGCAGCCTCCACCAGGCCCCCACTCATGTCTACCACCACCCCGACCCCCCAGCCACCAGGGGCACCCTCCACCAGGCCCCCACTCATGTCTACCACCATCCCCACCCCCCAGCCACCAGGGACACCCTCCACCAGGCCCCCACTCATGTCTACCATCGCCCCCACCCCTCAGCATCCAGGGGCACCCTCCACCAGGCCCCCACTCATGTCTACCACCATCCCCA
Source organism: Ambystoma mexicanum (assembly GCF_040938575.1). Lineage (NCBI taxonomy): Eukaryota > Metazoa > Chordata > Amphibia > Caudata > Ambystomatidae > Ambystoma > Ambystoma mexicanum. The sequence continues at coordinate 1,284,141,843 of NC_090931.1, read as the reverse complement.
CCCCCCAGCCACCAGGGACACCCTCCACCAGGCCCCCACTCATTCTCCCACCACCCCCACCCCCCAGCAGTGCAGGGGCAGCCTCCACCAGGCCCCACTCATGTCTCCTACCACCCCCACCCCCCAGCAGTGCAGGGGCAGCCTCCACCAGGCCCCCACTCATGTCTACCATCACCCCCAGCAGTGCAGGGGCAGCCTCCACCAGGCCCCCACTCATGTCCCCTATCACCCCCACCCCAAAGCCACCAGGGGCACCCTCCACCAGGCCCCCACTCATGTCTACCACCACCCCCACCCCCAGCCACCAGGGGCAGCCTCCACCAGGCCCCCACTCATGTCTACCATCACCCCCACCCCCCAGCAGTGCAGGGG